>NW_026623030.1:21398200-21698200 GCF_023065955.2 Ursus arctos
AGATGAGGCTGGAGGGGTGGGCAGGGCCTGCTCCATGCTGGGTCTTGATGGGAGAGCATTAAGAGGCTTAAGGTAGAGGAGACTCAACGCCCCCCGTTTTGAGACAACATGTGGACATAAGAATGGAGCCCTTGAGACGCTCAGAGCAGCGAGAGTTTCAGATGCTGCAGTGGGTCCAGGCAGAACGAGGCAGGTAAGTCCCCAGACTTTGTCTACATGTGGGGCTGGACCGGGTCTCTGGACACTAGAAGACTGTCCCCTGTGGGTCTGACTCAGCACTGCTAAGAGTACACTAGCAGGAGGGCCTTGAAATCCCACTGCCCGGGAGCAGGCTCCGGGTATTAGTTTCCTATTGGTGCTATAGCAAATCACTACAACCTTACCAGCTTAAAACCACATGTATTTATGACCTGGAGAGTTCTGGAGACCAGATGTCTGACACAGGTTTCACCAGGCTCAAGTCAAGGTGCTGGGAGGGCTGTATTCTTTCTGGAGGCTCTGGGGGGAAATCTGTTCCCTTGCCTTTCCCAGTTTCTAGAAGCTGCCTATGGTCCTTGGCTCACGACCCTGCCTCCATCTTCAAAGCCAGCAGCGTAGCATTTTCTAGTCTTGCTGGGACTCTGACCCTCCTGCCTCCCTCCTATGGGGACCCATGTGATTACATTGGGTCCACCGGATAATCACCCCATTTTAAAAGTCTTAACTTAATCCCAACTGCAAAGTTCCTTTTGCCATGAAAGGTAACAGATTCATAGGTTTCCAGGGATTAAGATATGGACATCTTGGCGGGCAGATAGGGGGTCATTATTCTGCATACCACACCCACATTCCTGCTCCATCTGCCACCCAGGTCCTATTTCCACCTGATTCACGTCTGAATCAGACTTCCACCATCCTCTCCAGAGCAAGGTTTGGGCGATATCTCTCAGCCTCGCTGTGGATGTCAGACAAGCCAAACTTTGGACCCTGCTGGATCCCAATCACCTTCTCCAGGATACTCATGCTCAACCCAGGAAAAGGCAGACTCTGTCCACACAGGTACACGCACACACAGGCATGCACACACTTTCAGAATTTAGAAACAGGCACTCATGCAAGGGTTGGGGTGCCAATTCTGGGGTGAGCTTGCCTGCGTCCATATTTGGCTCTGCCGCTTCCTAGCTCTGGGACCCCAAGAAAGTTACTTAACCTTTCTGAGCCTCTGTTTTCCTCTGTAAACTAGAGAAAACAAAGTCCTTACCTCCCAGGGTTGTTGTAAAAATTAGAGTGATTGTAAGATGCCCAGAGCATAATAACTACTCAGTAATGATTGCTGCTAATTATTTCTTCTGGAAATCTGTGGCTTTTATAACTCCTGGTTCTCACACTTTTTCTATCAGGATGCTATAATCTGCCCATGAAATCCGTCTTTTGAAAAGCCTTTGAAGGAGCTGCAATGACTAGAAATGGACACAGATGGCACGCAGCCACACAGGTGAACATCTACGTCCACGGGCATGCCCCTAGAGGCACAGGTCCACGCGCACCTGTGAGCACACCCGTGCACGCTCTCACACCCAAGCACAATCATACCTACACGCGGAACGCACCTTCACACGCACGGCCCGCAGAAAGCCTAGCCCCATTCGGTTGCCTTCTGCAGACAAGGACAGAAACCAAGTCGAGGACAGTCACTGCCTGTTCCTACAGCTTGGGCTCCCTCAGAAAGTGCAAACTGGCCTAGAAACACTCAGGCAACCGCTTCTGGGCTTTCGACGGTGTATTGCTGTAGCGTCTCGATGAATGCTGGGGAGAAGGCTAATGGATGGACAATTGCGCCGGGAAGCGGGCTTCATGTGGCATGCTGCAGAGCCCCGGCGCCCCACCTGGGAGGCCTGATGGCTTTGCGGGCGATTCCTCAGTCGGCGAGGGACATGGCAAAGAGCCGGGGCTGCGCCACTGACGGGATGGGGCTGGAGCGGCGGCCTTTAGAGCAGCGGTGGGTTGTGATGACACAGGATTCATAAAAATGGTGCAAAGTGGGACAGTGGATGTCATGTTGTCTCTGTCTCTCCCTCTGTTTTGTCTCTCTCTCTCACACACACACACCATCAATTCCAGATCGTGCTGCTTTTCCCCTCACCCTAACTGCCCAGTGCGGGGGGGGGGGATAATACCGTTAAGTTTATTAAACTTGGCGTTTTCTCAAGTCAGTATCAGATCATCTGCTGTGAACGGGGACATGGCTGCTTTGACGAAGGCTGGCCTGAGCTCTCCACGGCCAAGGTCTCTCAGAAGCCTGTCCTTAAATGACTGAGCCACTCTATTACGAAGCCACTCAGCTGGCATGTGGGATGCGAGCATTTCAGACTCATTAATTCTCACTGTTGTTTATTGCCGTCGACACCTGGGGAGCTGCAGATCCTAATTTCTGTCCTTGATGGATTGGTGAATGGGATTCCTGCCCAGGCCTCAGCTCTTCGGGGAGGGGGTCACCTCGGCTCAGAGCTGGAGGCAAGGGAGCCAAGAGAGAAAGACTGCTGGAGGGTTCAGCGGAGTTAAGGCCGTTAGTCAATGCCAGGCAAGGTGCTGGGTCATTATAAACCCAGTAATAGTCATGGTTACCGGGTGCTATGCTAAGTACTCCATATGCATTGTTTTCTTTTTCTTCCTTTTTTTTTTTTGTTTGAAGATTTATTTATGTATTTGAGGGGGGCAGAGGGGCAGAGGGAGAGGGAAAGTCCCAAGCAGACTCCTCACCAAGTGCAGAGCTGGACGTGGGGCTCGATCCCACGACCCCAAGATCACAACCCAAGCCAAAACCAAGAGTCGGACACCCAACAGACTGCGCCACCCAGGCCCCACATGCATTGTTTTCCTTAGGCCGTCTACCACCTGTGAGAGCAGCTCCATCATTCACTCCCATTTTACAGAAGGGGAACTGAGGCACACAGAGCCTGAGAGGGGCAGAGAGGGCACTGGAGGCTACATCTAGCTGCCCAGATGTGTGTTGCCCGCTGTAGAAGAATGAAGTCTTTGTTTCGCTGTAGTGCTTATGGTTCTTTCCAACCCCTCCCCCAGCCTGGCCTGGGTGGGGGACAAAGGTCCTTGCGGTGGCGAGACACGAACTGTCTCACTGAAGGAAGAAGTGTGTGAGACAGAACCAGTTAGCCTGAGTGAAGATCCAAGACACCCTGTAAATTCTTGACTTCCCTAAATCCCTCAACGCATTTGTCAATGGCCTTCCTTCCCTGTACCCTCAGAAGGCAACGGGATCCAGTGGAAAGACAGATTCAAGTTCAAAAGTCTGGTTTGGCCACGTAAAGGCTGTGTGTCTCTGGGCAAGTGTCTGAACCTCACTGAGTTTCGATCTCCTCAGCTGTAGGGCAGGGACAACAGTCTGTCTCTCAATGAGGACATTAAGGAAATGAAAGGAGATATAGCCTATTTGGAATTCCCTAACACAGTGCTTAGCAATAAATACTTGCTTTTCTACAGAACAGCAGAGTAAGATTCTAGCCCTGGAGCCAGACTGCCTGGGGTCATAATCCCAGTTGCATTGCTTATTAACTTTGCAACCCTGGGCAAGTTGCTTAACTTCGCTGTGCCTCAGTTTCCTCATCTGTAAAATGGGAATGATAATAACGTGGCCTCATGCATAGGGTTGTTATGAAAATTACATAAAGGAATCTACATAAATCTTCGAGCACAGTGCTGGCAAGAAGAGCTTCGTAAGAGTGAGCTGTTTTATTTCCGTAGAAGTTGAGTGTGGTACCAGGAACAATCTCAAGTCTGTTTCTTCTTCTTTTAGTGGACCACCTGACAAAAGGGCTAGAGGGTGGTTCTCAGCAGGGAGCGCGCGGCAATGGCTGGAGACATCTGGGGTTGTCCTGGCTGGGTGGGGGGTTACTAGAGGCATCTGCTCGGCGGAGGCCAGGAACGCTGCTAAAAAAAAACTCCTACAATGCACAGGACAGTACACACCACAAAGAATGATCTGTCCCCAAATGCATGTAGTATGAAGGCTAAAAACCCCAGGCTGGAGGAACTTAAAGACCCCATGGTCCAATTCCCCATTTTACAGATAAGGCCCAAGACACAGTGAGGTCAAAGTGATTCAACGAGAGGCTTAGGGTTTAGGATTCATTCAGCATGAACTAGCCCTCCAACATGTATTCATTTGTTCTCTGTTTCATGCCGGACACTGCACTACTTAAGGAATTAAGACTGCCATGTTCATCTCGTACAAGCAGGTTACATGAAGTATTAATGTGAGAGGACATTAGAAACCGTTGATCCAATCCCTGGGGACACACTTACTACTAGTCAGTGATTCTTAACACAGGAGGGTTCAGAGTCCTCCTGCCACCGTCTGATGAAATCTATTAATATCTCTGCTCAAAAACACACACAGACACAAGCACAAATGCCTCCAAACCCCTGAATCCTATTGAACAATAGTGTCCTACAGAACACTTAGAGGACTCCAGGTCAAAAAAAAAAAAAAAAAGACAGCCGGGGGTGGTCTTCCTTTGAAAGAGGAGAGTATGATCTGGCTTACTGTCAGCGTGTCAACCATAGGACAGATGTCTACCTAATGCAATGTAGCAAAGTTATGGGTCGTATTACTCACTTCTCCCTCTGTCCACATTTTGGAAAAATTCTGTGCCAAAAATACAGGGGATGATGGTCCTGAATGGGGAGGTGACAGAATCCAACAGATTCCGTCAACAACAGGTCTCCCTGTGTCTCTCTGTCTTCCTCCCCCATCACAGCGTCTGGACACCAAGGTTAATGACAAATCCTAATTACTTTTTGGGGCCCATCTGTTTAGGGAAAATGACCTCAAATGGAAGCCACCCGGCTGCCTGTCTCTCGGCACAGGCGGGATATGTGAGCCAACGCCTTTGAGAGGCTCTGGACAGAAAGGAATATAAGGATGGGTAAAAACAAAACAAAAGCCACAAACAGCTTTTCCTAGGCAAATGTTTAACTGCAGAATTAATACGCTCAAAAGTCCAGTGGACATGCTACGGGTGTCTGTCCAACTCACAAAGGTCCTTCTCACACTCGGCAGCCACGCTGGTGTGGCCTGGCGCCCCCGGCCACAGCTGACTGGATGAGAGCTGGGTGCTCAGGGTGAGCCGGCCCAACTGGACTTCCTTCCCCAGGAATCTGGAATTAGGACTAAGAAGAGCTGTAAAAATCAGGCATGGGTGTATTTTCTAACATGTCGGATGCAAAGAGAAACTTTCCTGAGGCCAGGTTGTGTTCCTGGGTCCCTTGAGATACCTCCCCATCCTTATATTTAAACTCGCCTTTTTGCTTAAGGTGGTAGCGTCTCCAAAGATGGCCGCCACGAATGCCATCCTTCCCGGGGGGCCTAAGTCATTCTTCCATAAGAAGGGACCTATTTCCCCTCTGAAAGAGTACACGAAGGGGTGATGCCCTACCAGTTCCAGATCCAGCTGCTAAGAATCCTGGCAACTTCCATCTTGGGTCTCTTGGGATCTGGCTGCCATGTAAAGCTCGGGCCAGCTTACTGGAAAAGGAGAGATCCCATGGAGAGGGTGGGCCACAGAGCACTGAAGCACAGACGTGGGAGCAGAGCTTTCGTGGCCCTTGCTGTGCAGCCCAGCCACCAGCTGAATGCAGCAGAGTGAGTGACGCCAGCCCATGCCACGTGGAGCAGAAAACCCACCCAGCAGAGCCCTGCCTGAGTTCTTAACCCACAGGATCATGAAAAGTCATAACTGCTGTTGCTTTGAGTCACTAAGTTTTTGGGTGGTTGTTATAAAGCAATAGATGACTCAAGCAATCCCCCTGAATTCATTTCTTTTCCTGCAGAGAGCAGTCAGGGCATGAAAAATAAACTCCGCTATCCCACTTAGCACCTCAGTAAGGAATGTGGGGGCAAAAGGAGGCTGTTTAATGAGTTTCCCTGCTGGCCATCATCTCTCTCTCCGGGGATGCTGAAGAGAGCAGAGCTGGGTTTGGGCTGAGTGAGGAAGCAAGGTTTAGACGCCCCCCCCCCCCCCCCCCGCCCCCAACCCCAGGGCAGAAGCAAAGAGCCTTCAGGGAGAGAAGCAGCTCTTGTCTGCCGCTTGCCTGGGGATCCCTGGGGTGGCTAGCTCTAGCCAAAGTGCCCCAGGGAGGGAGCGCCTCCTGGAGGCCTGAGGGCGATTCTTCGCTGCATCTCCCAGAGCCACGGGCGCACGCGGTACTGGCAGCTTTGGAAGTACAAACAGGTGAACAAGAACCGGAAGAAACCACTTGACCAGCACCCAGGGGGCTCCAGCTTCCAGTCCCACAGTGTCCCCCTCCACACCTGAGCTTTTAAAATTTCCATGTTTTTCAGAGTCTAAGAATTTGGGGGCAGGCCTTCAGGAAAAACACTGAAGAATTAAAAGCAAAATTCTGAAGGTCAGCCAGACAGGAATGTTTATCTTGGCTCTATGTGACCTTGGGCAAGTGACCTTAGGCCAATCACCTCTTTGAGTTTGTTTCCTCACCTGCAAAAGGAGGATGATAATAGCACCAACTTGACAAGGTTGAGAGCAGTTAACGAGTTAATCTATAGAAAGTTTTAGATTCAGTGCCTGGCACATAGTAAGTGCTCAATAAATGGTACCTAGTATGATCACGATCTTTCATGATGTTTATTAATGATGATCTCACACTGCTCCCAGATGGCCTTCCCTCAGTTAATAGGAAAGAAGATTCAATGTCAGAGCTGGTGTGAACCCAGAAGCGTTCTCAGATACATCTGGAATTTTAACAGTTCGAAGGAGCTCATTAGTTCCGAGCAGGCCAGCCAACAGCCTGGTATGGGATCCTCCATCAGACACACCTAACTACTCTAGCGTCTGAACAGGAAGGATGCTGAGAATCAGCCTGACCCGCCTCATTAGATGGGGGAGGGGGACTGAGGCCCCAAAGGCTCATTGACTGAGAGTCCTGGGTTCTGAAGTGGGAGCCCCGATGGCACCCTGTTTTCCACCTTGCTTCGTATCCGATGTGTCATCTTG
The DNA here is from genome assembly GCF_023065955.2 of Ursus arctos. NCBI lineage: Eukaryota > Metazoa > Chordata > Mammalia > Carnivora > Ursidae > Ursus > Ursus arctos. Next base: position 21,405,208 of record NW_026623030.1, read on the forward strand.
CTTTCACCTGACTCCATTCTGATCCCTTCCCAGGGAAGCACGGAGAGAACAGGAATGAGGGCAGGTTTGAGATCGTAAGACACAAATCACATTGGGTTTGCCTCTGGCAATGCTACCAGCAAGCACTGGCTGCTGGAACAGTGCAGGGGAAGAGCCATGGCCAGAATCCCGCGGGACTGGCCTCCTCCACTCTGGCAGAAAGCACACTGTTTCAGCAAAGGGACACTCTGTCATCAAGGGCTTGGCCCCGGTCTCCCTGGAAGCCTCTCAAATTCCCTTTAGGGAAGCCAGGGCTGCTGGAATTCCAGTGCTTGCCAAATAGGAGTCTCAGGGCATAACTCTAGAACGGAGGCCTTGGACAGCGTCAAAAACCGAGCTTCCTCAGCAAAGTCATCTTTAAAGGATTGCCACCATTTATCGAGCTGTGCTCTGTGCCAGGCACTACGATAACCCTTTGCACCCTAATTAAACACTCACCAAGAATTAGGTGCTAACGTTGTCCCCATTTTACAGTTGAGGAAACTGAGGCACAGAGAGGTTAAAGGGGCTTACCTAAGGTCACACAGAAGGGACGTGGGAGAGCTGGAATTTGAACCCAGGTGTCTCTGACTCTGGGCCCCAGGAATTAACCACCGTGCTATCCCACCATATCCACAAGCTAGCTGGGGCGATATGATAAGACACGGAGGACAAGGCAGGGAACCCATCTATCCTGTCCTAGAAGGCTCAAGGTGGAATCCGCTCAGCCCACAGTGACCTCCGAAACTTTACCCCCAAACGAGCCCATGTTTGTACAACACGGCTGGCACCCCTGGCCACAGCTGACCCGATGAGAGACAGCCCCTGCCATAAGCCAGCCAATCAGAGTGCCTCCCCTGGGAATTGGGACCCTCTTGGCCACAGGGGATGTCTAAAGAAATTTGGGGCAGCATGGCCTGCCATGTTCACTCACTCGTTCAACAAATATTTTACTGCACCCCTATTATGTACTCTGAGAATCCACTAGTGAACAAGATGGGCAAAAAAATCTCTACCCTCAGCAATCTTACAATCTAATAGGGAGAGCTATACAACAGTCAAACTCATTCTGTACAATATAAACCACGTTATCTGGCAGTAAGTGCTACGGCAGAAAAAGGCTGAGAGCAGTTTTGCTTTAAGCATTTACCCTTATTACCCATATCCCTCACTTCAAACGGCTGAGGCCCATTGTTGGGTGAGGTGAACACACACACACACACACACACACACACACACACACACACACTCTCTCATAGACCTCCTGCCTGGACAATGCCCCACTCTTGATGTATCTTTTAAAAAGCAAAATAAGAACGCAACCCCGTAAGCACGCCTCTGGAGACCTATCCCTTCAGCAGCCTCGGAGCAAGCAGACGGAAGGTGGAGCACAACACGGACACCAGCCGTGGCAGGTGTCTGTCATCGGTCAGCAGCAGTCCCCATCCTACCCTGCGGAGGCTCAGACCAAAGGCACCAACTTCCACTGTCCGTCCAAAACCCTCGTTCGCCCCTAGCCGGGTGTGTGGGTGGGGAGATAAACGGACACCTCGGTGCCCACATCAGTTGCAAGCAATTGGCAAGGGCAGCCCCTGGCAGAAGGGCCTGGGGAGGGGGCTGTGGAGGAGGAAGGCCACTTGAGATCCTGGTCTGGGAGGACCCTCCGGGGGCCTGGCAATCTGACAGCCAGTCTTCCACCTGTGCCACGAGCCCCCCCTCCCCTTCCTACCCCCACAGTCACCCCCATTTCCCCCACTCCTCCCTTTGCAAGACCACCCACATACTGCTCCCTCCCCCTCTAGCCCCGGCCTCGCTCACTGATTTTGTCACCCTCTGACACACACATCACACAGCCTCCTTATATCCCTTGCTTCTCTCGCATACACATTTTAAAAAGCTCTGCCCTCCAAACTCTACTTTTTCCCTTCTTCTTACCATTTATGAAAATGAAGTGTCACCGGGGTCTGGGAAGCGTACGTGCATCATTCCACCTACTGCTTGCAATAGTCCTGTGACATAGACTGTCGTGGCCCCACTTGACAAGCGAGCGAACAGGGGCTCAGAGAGGTGAAGGATCCCATGTCTGGGATCCACAGCGGGCAAGCAGGGAGCTGGGATGGGGCCCGCCCGTTCTTCGAGTCCAGACCCACCAGGTTAACCTCTGCCGTCTCCCCCTCGGGCTCTCTCCCTCTTTCAGCATCCGTTTCTGCCATTCTCCTCCTTCCCTCTCCCTCGGCTGTACATTCTGGTCTCCTGTGCCTCTAGGATGTATTTCTATGCAGCTGAGATTGGCCCAGACGCCCTTTGCTCACAACCACGGGCCCCCAGGCTCCAATGATGAGCCCCCACTGCCCTCTCGGAACTCCCCCTCTGTAAGGCACCCCCAGCCATGAAGCCCCTTCCCTAGCCAGTCCCCAGCCCATTCTGTCTCCTCCTTCTTGAGCTCCCCCACCCCGTGCCACAAAGATTCCAGTTCTATGGGGGGGAGTGGCAAGCCCCTGGGGCACTCCACCCTGTCCCAGGACCCCCCTCAGCAGCACAGTCTGCTGGCCCTCAGGCCTCAGGGGCTCTCCAGATGGATGGCAAGTGTCGGGCCTCACCCGATTCGCTCCTGCTCCATCTCTTCCATCTTCTCAGCTCGAGCGATCACTCTGTTGATGATTTCCTTCTCCTCATCTGTCAGCTCTTCCTGCTTCCTCTGTCTTTCGGGCTGACCGCCGGGATGGACCGACCAGCCTGCCCGGAGCCTGAAAGGTAATATGGGGAGGCGTGAGATTGCAGAGGTGCCCAGAAGGAAGCAGACAGTGGTGGTTAGGCTCTGGTTCCTGGGGTCTGGGAAACCTCAGTTCAGAGCCCTGTGGGGAAACTCGCCAGCAGGGAGACGAGCCTCAGTTTGCTCATCTGTACAATGGGACACACTCTCCTCCCTCATGGGGTTCTGATGAGTTTGTTTCTACCAAGCACTTAGCACATGGTAGACACTCTCTGAGCAGCGTTTGCAGGATGCTCATGAGAACCCGGAGAGGAAGGATGTTCTCAGGAGAAGAATCCAGAAAAGGAGACGCTACAGCTGGAGCAGAAACAAATCTGGAAGGGTGATTGGAAGCCCTGGGTCCCAGGTTGACCCAGCTCCTGCCCAGCACGGATGGTCTGTTTGGGCTACAAATTATTTCTTTTATAAACTGGCACTAATTGCCAATTGGGTTTACAAAAAGCTCTTCATTTCACATCAACATCCAGATTTCCAGCCTCAAAAGCTCCTGTAGCAGTTTGTGTTCCATCTTGCACTTTTCTTTTTTTTTCTTTTCATTTTTGTAAAGCCAACACTGACATAGCACCCACTGGGTGCCCACATGACCTCACAAGGGTTGTTCCTGCCCACTTCTGGGTGAGGAGACTCAGATGTGGAGAAACGAGACCACTTGCCCCAAGTCACATGGCTGGGAAGTGGCAAAGGCGGAATTCGGAGCCGGGCAGGTGGCTCACTTAACATCCACCATACAGAGGGAACCAAAGGCCTGCCCACGCAGCCCCGGTGGGGGTGCGGCGGATCAAAGGCTGCTTGGGTGGAGAGCTGATGCTGTGGTCTATGGCAAATTATCATCATCTCTGCTAATAAGATGGTCCACGGCCCATGGCACTGAGGTGCACCCCCTGAGTGGAATGCAAGGTTAAACACCACTAGAAATGCTTGTCCCTGCTAGGGAAAAAAATCAGGAAGTAGGAATCCTCCTGGGCCAGCACCCCATTAGCTGCCAGCCTCTATCATTTCCACTGCTCTAATCACATCAGCAGGCATGAAATTGCCTTTTGACACTCAAAGTTGGAAATTAAAAGCCCCATCTTCCTCCCTCCCCCTGGCTTCTCTTCCATTCTCCCACCCTTAGCTGGTTTGTTCGGAAGAGCAGAGAGGGAAGAGTCCGAAAGCAAAGAGAAACAGAAGTCCGGGGGGCAGGCCTTACTCTGAGAAAGGGAAGGAAGGCGTGGCCTGGGGAAATTCCTCGTGGAAGCACACCTGGTCTTGCAGCTGGGGCTCTGGGGACGAGCAACTGTGAAATGCGCTCGGACCACGCTGCTCAAACCCTCCAATGGCTTCTCACTGATTTAGAACTATGCCCAGAACTTCATAGCGGTAGTGGGTGCATGACATTGTGAATATGATAAATGCCACTGAATTGTACACTTTCAAATGGTTAATGTTATGTTCCTCTGTGCATTCTACCTTAATAAAATAAAACCTACTCTAAATTTTGCCCATCTGCACAATCCTACCCAATCTGTCCTTCGCCTGCCTCTCCGTCCTTATGGCTTCTTGCTTTCCCTTATCCCTACAGTCAGCTGCACTGGGCTCTCTGCTCAGTCCTGAACACTGAAACCTGGTTTTTGCCTCAGGGCCTTTGCACTTGCTGTCCCCTTTACCCGGAAAACTTATTCCTGCAGATTTTTCCATGGCCAGCTCCTTCTCATTATTCGGGCCTCAGCTCAAGCAGCAGCTTCTCGGAGAGGCCTTCCTCAATCTCCCACTGCCCAGATTGACTTTTTTCATGGCACCCATCACTAATTGAAATTATCTTTGGAAAAATTTTTGTTGTTTACCTGTTTAGTGCATCCCTCCCCACCCCCCACCACCACAATGCTGGTTCCAGGAGGGCAGGGGCCTTGTCTGAGTCTAGGCCACTACTGTGTTGGTTGTGTTTAGAATAGTGTCTGAGAGTAAGCACAGAAAGATTTTGAATAAGACACAGTCCCTCGTGGCCCAAAGGGATGTTAAATGTCTAATCATAGCTGTGACCCATAGGGAGACCCACGCAGTGGAAACTGGTCAGTCTAGGGGGCCAAGGACAGCCCCCTGGGGAGATGACATCCATGTGAAGACCCCAACAAGGGTCTACTGTGAAGCCAGTGAAGCTTACACTTGAGACTGGGTGTTTGCACAGGCACCTTCTCGGACCCCGGGAAGGGCATTAGCAATGGTCAAGTGATTGAAAAATTTGCAAAAGCAAGGTATTTTTGTCTTTGTTATCTTAAAGAGGGCCCCTTAACCCACATAAACTGCGGGCCCTGCAGCACAGCTAGGGCCCCTGCGGAGACCTCAGGGGTAAGCTGATATCCGTGAGGGGATGGCAGAGGAAAAGACCAGGCCTAGTGGAGGGAATAAATGGTCTTTGCAAAGGCCTGGAGTTGAGATGGCAGGGGAATGCTGGAGGAGGTGAAGGTCCATGTGGTAGCCAGCCTGCAAGATGGTCCCCTAGGACCCCTGCCTCCTGGTATTCACACTGACTCCCGGCTGGTCCTGCATGTGACTAATGAAATACAGTGATAGTGGCAGTGTATGACTTCCAAGGCTGGGTCGTAAAAGACATCGCAGCTTCCGGCCTTGGTGTCTTGGGTCATCCGCCCCAGGGGAAGCCAGGTGCCATGTCACGAGGACACGCAAACATCCCAGTGGAGAGGCCCAGGTGCAGGGGATTGGGGGCCCCCCAGTCACAGCCAGCACCGACTTGACTGCTACGCAATCCTCCAGCCCCCGGCAAGCCCTGGGATGCCTGCAGCCCCACTGGCATGTGACTACAGCTGCATGAGGGAGCTTGTGCCAGAAGCACCCAGAGGCCACCCTCAAATGCCCACCAACAGAAACTGTGAGATGTGACAAGTGGTTTCTGTTGTCTTAAGTCACTCAGTTGGAGTGATTTGTTCTGCAGCATTAGATAACTGGAAAAACTCGGCTAGAGGATAGAGACAGAGTGCCATAAAGGCCCATCTACAGTGTCAGTATACAATTTCCATTGCTGCATAACGAGTTGTTATAAACTTAGGGGCTTAAAACAACACACATATATTGTCTCATGGTTTCTGTGTCTGTCCTGGCACTGCTAAGCTGCGTCCTCTGCTTGACGTCTCACGAGGCTGCAAGCAGGTGTTGGCTGAGCTGTGTTCTTATCTGGAGGCTTGACTGGGGAAAAATCTGCTTCCAGGCAAATTCGGGTTTTTGGCAGAATTCATTTCCTTGCAGCTGCCTAAAATGAGGGCCTGGCTTTTCGTTAGCTGTTGTCAAGAGGCCACCCCCGGGTCCTGGAGGCATTCTGCAATTCCTAACCAGGTGGGCTTCTCCAACTTCACTCCGTGGGCTGCTTGCTTCATCAAGTGTGCCAGGTGAACCTAGCTCCTGTCAATGGAGAGAGTCTTATATATCATGATGTAATCATGAGAGTGACATCAGGTCCCTTTGCTGTGTTCTATAGGTTAGAAACAGGTCCCAGGTCCCACCCACACTCAGGGTGAGGGGATTATGCAAAGTCATGAACACCAGGAGGCGGAAACCATTGTCTGTCTGCCCTGCTTGAATGCTCCTCCAACCGAGACCTCACTCTCTCATAAGGAGCCTGCGATGTTCTGTTGAAAAGGTCTTCCTTATGGTGTGTTAATATCCTTTAGCGTGCTGTTTCTTCTCATTATTTTTAAAGGATACACTGGACTCCAGCATAATGAAGACCACTCATCCTTCCCAAAGAGCCTTAGTCACAACCTAATCCAGCCACCTCCGCAGGTCCCTCTGGCTTTCCATGGAAATGGATGTCTCAACTGCCCCTACTCTTCCCTCCTTTGTTCCCACTTTCTTCCTTCCTCCTCTTCTCATCCCTCTCCATTTATTTCCTGCCTTTACAAAGCAGCTCAGTGACCAAAACAGAGCACAGGTGAGATCCTGGGCTGCGTACGCACTGGAGACCCCTTCAAGGACATGTTCCTGCAGCTCACAGTCTGGTCACGGACAGGGTCAGCCATGGACCAGACATGAAACCATGCCTCTCACCCGGACACTTGTTCAGGTCCATGTGCACAGGAAACGGGTGCTGCTGGTCATGCGTGGCTCCAGCAACATAAGCAGGGATGGGGGTCCCTGACAGGGCCCGCCCGAGATAATTACTTCCATCTGCAGACAAGCAGAAGGTCTGCTGGAGGCTGCCAGCAGCTCTCCAAACCCTTCCCCATTCTCGGCTCCAAAACATGCAGTTGACAAACAGCTCATCCAGTGTCTGAAAATGTCACCGACTGGTCTCAGTGGGGACTCACAAGCCTCCTGTGGATTTGCATGTTTTAATTCCAAAAGCAAACAGAGGGAAACAAGGGTGTTTCAAACCAAAGCCTGTGCTCTCAAGGGAGAGACTGGGTCTGTCTGGGCCTCCCCATGGTATGCTGGGGAGCCCTGTGAACGTGGGACCCTCAAGAATGTTCCTATGACAGGACAGTGGCTCCCTTGCCAAGGGCCTCTGGGCAGAAGACTGCAGTTCCACATCCTTAAGACCAGAGTCCAGGGTTGGGAACTTATCAAAGACCAAACCTGGAGACCACAGTACTACTTCTTTAAACAAGTTACTCACAGCATTGTATCCAAGCCAGAAAATACCCAGAGGGCCATTGCAGGCCAACGTGAGCTGTCCTTGACCAGGCAGAGCTCGAGATCCTAATCCTGAGTCTGTTGCATATAAGCAGGGTGTATATTGGGGCTCTGCACTGCTCTGAATATCAGTTTCTAGATTTATTAAATGGGAATGATTTCCTTTCTGTTTCCTGCTGGGACCCTGAGGGGCTACTCTGGACCCTCAAAGGCTGCATGAGGACAGACCCCTGGCTTACTGGCTGGGACGGGTGAGAGTGAAGAGCCTAGCCTGTCTCCACTCTGATTCACATATCTAAGACAATGCTTCCTGGAGAAATATTGAGGGATTTCTGCCTCCTATTCCCCCGAAACTGTTCTTGGCAGTTCCCTGGAGGGATCTCAAGGGCTGCAGGTGAGTGGGGGAGAGAGGGACAGAGTAGGCAGGCAACCAGGCCCTCCATCCTCACCCAGCTGGGTTCTCAACACTAGCAAAGCAGGGATTCCAGTAAAAAACAAAACGAAAACCTCAATATTTAATAAAAGCATGAAATATGGTTTACTGCATTGATGACCTCGATACTTCACCCTCCCAAGTATCCATGCTCTTTGCCATGTGAATTTGAACTCACTCTCACCAAAGAATTAGTCTATTTCCCTACCCATGAATCCTTCCCAGACTTATGACTTGCTCCAGCCAATAAAATGCAAGAGAGTGATCTCGTGCCCCTCCTGAGACTGAGCCTGCAGAAGTCTCCTGCGTTTCTGCTTCTCTCTTACACTTCTGCCATGAGCACGACAAGCCCAGGGTAGCGTGCTGGAGGATGAGAAGCATGTGGAGCAGAGCTGAGCTATTCCAGCCATGGCCGTCCTAGATCAGCCAACCCTTTGAGGCACAAGCAAGCCCAGGCAAGACCAGCAGGGCCACCAGCCAAGCCCGGAAGCCTGGGAATGAGTAACCGTGGTTCTATGTCACTGAGTTTTAAGATGGTTTGTCACACAGCGAAAGCTAACCGATACACTATCCACTACAGCAACCATGCACTAAGGTGAAGCCTGTTAGAGTCACTACATTTATTTTGCGGTTTGGTATTATTTGAAATGACCAGTTGCATAGACTTCACTATCATCTGTTGACTGCTTTCAGCCACTAAAGGTCTTTATCCAGCTCTCCTCTTATCTGTCTTACACATCTTGCTTCTGGATTAAGTTTATTCGAAGGAAGAGTTTCACTGCTAACAAAAAGTTCAAAGATCACCACAGCTGACCTGCTCATTTTCCAGCTGACTGATGCTCCGAAGAGAGAGGGGAGTTGCTGAGAAACACATGTGAGTCAGAGACTCAAGAAACTGGCCTCCTGGCCATGCTTCATTGGCACCTGCACATACCTGCTCAGGTGTGTCTGGAGGGTCCAAAGGAGCCCTCCCACCACAGCCAGCAGCCGCGGCCCCCAAGGCAGAAGGAAATCGGTCCTGCCTCCTGGTGGAAGAATCTCACTGGGGTCGCTCCCTAAAATACTGCAAAGGCCAGACTCCCAGCTCCTTTTGGCCTCCCACCTCAATCCTTCATTTCATGCACACAACAGTCACATAATAAATACCTACCAGATGTCTCTATTAATAAATTATAATTCCCAAAAGGAGTGGGATGATGGAAGTGCTGTCAGGGCACGAAAGCTCTGAAGCATTAAATAGCAGCGGTGTGCAGAAAATTAATCCTTTTTCTTTCCTTTCTTCTTCTCCACCCCCCTTCCCCCCAGGATGCCAACAGAGGCAGGTGTCAGCAGGAAGTCTCTTTACAGCTCAGTGAATGAGGTTTTAATGAATCTGGCAGGAAAGGATGGGGAAGGAGAGGCTGCTACCCACAAAATGGTTTACATATGCCCTGCTGGCATAAAGGCCCTTTTGGATGAAATTTACCCCTATCAGACTAAAGGGGGTGCAGAAGGGAGGCTGTGGACCCCCTGCCCCCTTTAGAATGCTAAGGGGATCTCGGGGCTCCTGTAATCTTTTAAGTCAGACCGAGTTCTACTCAGTTCCTCTAAATTCCCATGCTACCTCTCATATTTGGACTTTGCACCTGCTGTTCCCCTACCTGGAACTCCTCTGTCTCTTCTCTGTCTGGCTCCTCTGTCACCTGGTCTCAGTTTACACATCACTTCTTCCAGGAGCTCTCCCATCATGCCCACCAAGTCTGGGCTGGGTGCCTCTCCTCATGTTCCCACCGCCCACTGTGATTCTGCTATTACAGCTCCTTGCACACTTGTGTATTTGTTGTTGACTGGCTGTTTATTTGTTTGTAGACCCCACCAGATACATACTCCTACTCTGGCTATCCCTGTATCCCTGGTGCTTAGCACAGTGTTTGATAGGTGGTTGGTACATGGTGAGTATTTGTTAATGAAGGAAAGAAGGGAGGAGGGAAGGGCTGAAGGAAGGAAGGAAAGAAAGAGAATGAACATACACCCTACCTTTCAACTGTCAGCCCTCAGGGAGCCTCTAGGAGCCTTGGCACCCTCTAGAGTCATGAACTTCTCTCGTGATGTTCACATTTATGACCTGACATGTCTCAGCATCTCTCCCTGGATGTCTGAATAATATACTCACGATATTCATGAAAAGCTGATCTTGTCTGGCCAGAGTCTCACCAGCCAACAACAGAGACTGCAGAACATTCAAATGGTCTTTAGTGATCAGCTTGTCCAAAGCCCCCAGCTGACAGATAGGAAGGGAGGGTCGGAGGCGGGGAAAGAATTTCCCAGAACACCTAGTTAAGTGTTTATCAGCGTTAAGAAAACCTTTAAGGATTCTGGGCCTGATGATGTGGTCACTTGGGTCCAAAAAAGCTGAAATTATGCAAGTGCTATATATATGTATACACACACACACACACACGTTCCAGATGTAAGGTATATACAGGTATAAATATAATATATATATTACATATATTATATATAACATATACATACAATGTGTGTGTGCGTACATGTGTGTGTGTGCACACAATGTATATATACAGAGAGGTGAGGCAAAATTGTAATTCACACATGCCTCTGACTTTGCTTGGTGCTTTACAGTTTACAAAGCTTTCCCGTGCATCTCATTTGATCCTACCACCACCCAAAGAGGGAGGAAGGGCACCTGATAACCCACTTTACAAAGGAGGGAGCCAGGACTCAAGGAGGTGAAGGGCGTGGCTCAAGGCCACGCTGAAACTGACTACCAGAGCAGGACTCAGACCTGGGTTTTCTGATGCCAGAAAACTGGCTCTGGGATAACTTCCCCATCTTAGGGAGGGTAAAAATGGCTTTCCAGAGCTTCTCAATGTGCACACGCAACCAAAGCCTGGTCTGCTTTGCAGCCTGGCTGTTCCTTTATTGGACCCAGCGTTCAATCTGTCATGCATATTGAGGAAATGAATCCAATTTAAACACAAACGTTGTAAGCAAAGATAGGACCTCTGCGTCAAAGGCACTTCGCTGGGAAACCAGACTGACCTCCCCTGAGGTGACAGAGACCATATGTGTGGCACGTAACTTCCCACAGGCTCTGTTCTGCTCCTCATCACCTTTCATTAATGATAGCAGTTATGCGAGCTAACACCGTCTTTATCTGAGAACACTGTTCCCAGGCAAATGCTGCAGAAGCCAGCACAGAGTGGTCAATAAGTTTCCTGGAATGCCCCAGATTACTACCAAGGATGAAAATGAGAGCTCTCCTAAGGGATGCATTCCATTCTCTTACCAAGATCATTTTTTGAAACTTCATAATTTTTTTCCTCAAGAAACGTGGGTTTCTTTGTGTGTTTTGTTTTGTTCTGTTTTGTTAGATATGCAAAACTTGCTAGTTCTTTTTTTAACCACCTCTCTTTAGGAGCAAAGCTAATTTGATCAGAAAAAAAAGATAAAATTCTGTTTGTAGAAAAATTAAAGTATCAAAATACTCACTGTTCTTTATCACTGAAGGAAGGCAAAGGAAGGAGAGAGAGAGAAAATAAATAAAGTTAGGAAAGAAATCTCCTAACAACGCCAACACTGTCTGGATGCAACAACCACTTCTGGTTTGGTTCCCCCCCCACCCCGCCCCCAGTCGTTACGATCTCATTTCCGCACAGCTGAAAAAGGCTGCTGCAAGGTAGGGCTGTAAAATCCTCAGGTTTGATTAAAATGACCAATCAGTTCAGCTTCTTAATTAACTGAGCTGATCATTGATGTATCTGAATAATGGATTTCTGGTACTAAAGAGAAATCACTTAACGGCAGCATGGCCAACATCATCCTGGGGGATGAGGAGCACACTGAAGGAGGGCCACGAACCCCGAATAGTCAGCGGATCATTCATTTGCTGTGGTCCCACTTTGGGAAAGCAAGTTCTTCCAGAAAGGAGACCAGCATCTCCATTTACTAGGTGAGCAATCATAGGCATGTCATGGCCTCCCTTTGTGCCTCAGTTTCCACCCCTGACCTCTGGTCCTCTCTGGCTTGCAGACTGGAAAGCCATAGAGACATATCAACCTTCAGGCACCAGCCTTCCTCCCCACGTATTCCCAACACAGGGAGCTGAGCCACCGCTCTACCCCAGCAAGAAGCAGGTGCGTTCCCGGCTTTCAAACACAATCACACCATCATTAAATTCAAGGAGGCTGAGCGAGGAAGGTCTTTGAAAATCACGAAAGCCTCTGAAAATCACAAAAATAGTAAATGTGTCTGGCTAGCCGGCAGTTAATTAAGACGAGATGTCTTCATTTACCGGAGAAAGGCATTAGAGGTGTCCACACGAGCTGCAGCAGACTAGCTGGCATGTGTGATGCCTATAATTCACCCATTAGCATTTATTTGAAAAATAATTTTAATATCTGAAAGAAACGCAGGAGCAGTCAAGGCAGCCGGATGCGTGCAGAATGCAAGATGGCTCACAGGAGCCCAGAAGCGCTTGAATGAACGTGCGTCCAGACTGTTTGAATAATTCTAATTTAATTGTAGGGCAAATTGTTTGGCTTCATATTGACTAAAGTAAACTCTGATGGATGGTATTTTAATTAACTGACATTTCTTAAATAAAATAAATATTTTACCCCCATCCATCCTTCAGGCAACTGTTTATCTTACAGAGACACAGTTTTTGGCTGATGGAATATTCTCTGCGAAGTAAGTTTGGCTCCAAGAGAACACCACGGGAAGGGCTTGGCAGACTGGAAGTTTCCTTTTGACAAGGAAGCCAACAGAGTTCCCTGGTGTCTTCAAAACTGTAAAATTCGTAGAACGGGAGGTTTTAGATGGAAGGAAGCAGGCAGGGGCTTTTGCTTCAGAGAGCATGGGAGGACTAAATATTCAGAAAGACCCTCTGCCAGGATATAATTAGGTCCTGGATAAATTAGAGCAGACCCTCTTTTAAAAAGATTTATGTATTTATTTGAGAAAGAGAGAAAGTGCATGAACAGAAGGGGCAGAGGGAGAAGGAGAGAGATCCCCCCAGCAGGACTCCGTGCTGAGCGCAGAGCCGGATGCAGGGCTCGATCTCACGACCCTGAGATCACGCCATGAGCTGAAACCAAGGGTCGGACGCCCAACTGACCGCACCACCCAGGTGCCCTGGAACAGACCCTGTTTGAATGCAGTTCTGGGATTGCTAGAAAGCAAGGCAATTCTCCAACACTGCCTCCCTTGGCAAAACAAATAAACAAAATAGACTTTGTCAAAATAAAAACGTTTCCTCTTCAAAAGATTCTGTTATGAGAAAGAAAAGGCACGTCGTTAGAACGAGAGAAAATATGTGCAAAACGTGTTTCCAAAAAAAGGACATTTCTCTATAACGTATGAAAAAAAAAACCTGGTAAAATTTAACAAGAAGGTAAATGACCTGATTTTGGACAAAAGGTCTGAACAGACATTTCAACAAAGGGGTTCCAGGAATGGCAAACATTACATAGGACGTTCAGCATCATTAGTCAGTAGGGAAACGCGAGTGAAAAGCCCAGAGAAATGCCTGTGCACACACCCTAGAGAGGCTAACACTGGAAAGACTGGTCATCTCCAGGGCTGGCGAGGAGGCAGAGAAGCTGGAACTCCCTCCCACACCTGCTGGTGGGAACATAAAATGGCACAACCGACTTGGAAAACGGGCTGGCCGCTTAGTGAGAAGTCCGGCATACACCTGTCACGCAAGTAGGGACAGTCTGCTCCCAAGTAATTACCCAAGAGAGAGGAAAGCATCTCTATAGGAGGCTTTCTTTGCACCGGCCCCAAACTGGAAACAGCTAGAGCCCATCGGCAGGTGGACAGATACACAAGTTGTGGTATTATCCACACAACGAAATGGAGTTCGGTCCTAGGAAGGAACAGGCTACTGCTACGCAAGACAGTCTGGATGTTGTGGGACAAGAAGGACGGCTCACGAAATAAATTGTGCTGAGAGAAAGAAGAGGGACATCTCTTCCCCCAAAAAAGAGTTCGCACTCTACGATGCCATTTGTAGGACATTCTGGAAAATGCAAACTAATGTATAGTTAGAGAAAGAGGAGCAATTACCTAGAGATGGGCGGGGAGGACGTGGAGGAAAAGGCACAAGGAAGCTTCTGGGGTGGATGGATTTGTTTATTTATCTTGCCTGTTGTGACTGTTTCATGAACGTATGTTTTGACAGCTACCAAATCGTACTTCAAATGGGTACTGTTGAAGGTACGTAGGTATACCTTTATAAGGCAATTTTTTAGAAAAGAAAAAGAAGACCCAGCCAACAGAGTCCAGGACAGTGAGCTGTGAGCAGGAAGCCGAGGCAGGAGTCTGATGTCAGCTCCTCACGGGCGGAGAAGCTCCATCTGAGACCCCGACACGGAGCCACGACCCTCTTGGGGGGGCTAACGTCATCCCGGGTGAGGGGTACCCCTCACTCCTGGCAGGAGCAAGAGTGCCAATCCCTCTGAAGAAAAATATCCCTGCAGGAGGTTCCCCAGGATTCTCATAGATTGAGCGCACAATAAAAAATTACCAAGCGTTCAAAGAAACAAGCCACGTTGATTGAAAATCTGCAGGAATGGTAAACAACAGACTTAGACCGTCAAGCGGTGGTGTGCTGGTGAACTTCTCACAACTGACTACTTAACAGTGGAGGAAAAGCCCCACTGAATGCAAAACCGGGAAGAAATATGCGATAGTATGTCACTATATACACGGGTATAATAGACGTACATAACGTAACCCAGAGAAGGACAAAATGTCGTAAAATAATTAAGGGATTAATTTTGAGTCATTACGTCCTTTGTGTTGAATATTGCTTAACTGTAGAATTATGAACTCAATTTTTCAGAACGGTTGTGTTTAATCCCCGGCTTGCAAAATGCCTGAAAATTTATCAGCCCTCATGAGCGAGGGGGATAGAGATCCAAGGCGTCCCTGATTCGGGTGTAATAATCACTGGATACAGAATGTGACGTCACCTTTAGGTCACATTTCCCAATTTTTAAATCATCAGGCCAAAATCAAATAGTAAGAAAACACCACTGCAAGTCGGAGTCAGCTGGTGGCCTGCCAGTTTGCACCCTGGGACCTAGTCCAACTTCCTTATGTGATTGATAAGAAAACTGAGGCCCAGAGAGGGACAGAGCTTCGCCTATGACCACACAGGAAACGAGCTCGGATCCAGAAGCAGACCAAGCCTGATTCTGAGCACCGGGTCTGTGCTCTTACTGCCGCCTCTAAAATGGGGCAGGCAGCTCAGAATTTCCTCTTGTTATTCCAGCCTTGCAAAGCAGTAAAATCAGAGAAGTTTCTATACCAATAGCCCCCCAGACTCATTTTTTTCCCACCCCAAGGAAGGAAATTCTATTTGTTTCTTTGCAGGCCCCTTTTTCTCCCCCGCGGACCCCACACAAGCCATCCCCCGGAAGACGCAGCCACTTACTTTGATTGCAGGGGTCGGTCACCGGGACACATCCAACGGCTAGAGCTGTTGCTGAATACGGTGTCGGTCATGGCACAAGTTCGGTGCTCCTGGAAAACAGGAACCCAGAGAGCACATCACCCAGTTATGCAGCCACTCTTTGTCTTTCTCAAGTCCTCACTCGATGCCAGTTACTCCAGGGGATGCAGAGAAGAAAGGGAACATCACCCAGCTTCTCCACTTCCCAAATGGGGAAACTGAGGCCCCAGGGGGGAAAGTTCCCGCTGGACGTCATAGCCTCCCTAGTGGCAGAAATGGATCAGAGCAGAGAGACTTCGTCCTTAAATACACATTCTTCTCATTCACTACCTCAGGGTGACGTGCACAGCAGGGCGAGGGTCCTCGGAGTTCTTAATTCCAACCCAGAGTCTTCCTACTGGGGGATGTCCTGGGACTCATTTCCCAGTCCACTTGGCTTGGTCAGCTTTGAGATCTGAAATCCTGGAGTCGATCCTGGTTGTTCTTTTTTTTTTTTTTAATACTTTAACGCCCAAGCCATCAGAAAATCACGTTGGCTTGATCTTCAGAACCCACCCAGAACCTGCCCACTGCTCTCTGCCTGGCTCGCTGCCGTGCTGAGCCAAACCGCTACCATCCGCACCTGGCTGACTACGGTAGCCTCTTCACTGGTTCCCCTGCTTCCACCCTGCGCCTTCTTCAGTCCGTGCTCGGCACAGCGGCCGGGAAGATGTTCACAGACATAACTCACAGCTTGTAAAAACAGCACCACCACGGTTAAACACAGGGCTACCACACGACCCAGCAACCCCACGCCTAAGTATCTACCCACCCAAGAGAAATGAAGACACGTGCTCACACAAAAACGTGTACGCAAACGCTCATCGCAG
The DNA here is from genome assembly GCF_023065955.2 of Ursus arctos. Taxonomy (NCBI): domain Eukaryota; kingdom Metazoa; phylum Chordata; class Mammalia; order Carnivora; family Ursidae; genus Ursus; species Ursus arctos. The sequence continues at coordinate 21,421,386 of NW_026623030.1, forward strand.
CATTATTCGCCATAGCCAAACAGCAGGAACGACTCAATAGTCACCAGCTGATGAACGGACAGACGGACGTGTATCTATGCGATGGCATGTCACACGGCCGCAGAAGGGGAAGGAAGCATTCACACACGCCACGTGGACAGACCTCCAAAACATGCCGCCGAGTGAAAGAAGCCAGTCATGAGAGACCACATAGTGGATGGTTCCCTTTACAAGAAATGTCCAGAATAGGCAAATCCATAGAGACGGAAAGTAGATTTTGATTGACTGGGGGAGGGTAGAAGGGCTGGACGTGATGGCTATGGGGTACGGGGCTTCTTTGCGGGGGCAATGAGAATGTTCTAAAATTCACTGTGATGATGGTTGCACAACTCTGTAAATACACTAAAAGCCACTAAATTGTCTACTTTATTTTTTCCTAAGATTTTATTTATTTGTCAGAGAGAGAGTACAAGCAGGGGGAGGGACAGGCAGAGGGAGAAGCAGATTTCCTGCTGAGCAGGGAGCCTGATGCGGGACTCAACCCCAGGACCCTGGGATCATGACCTGAGCTGAAGGCAGATGCTTAACCACCTGAGCCACCCCAGGCGTCCCCTAAATTGTCTACTTTAAAAGGGTGAATCATATGATATGTGAATTTTATCTCTGTGAAGTTGGGGGAGAGAGATGACACTTTGGAGAACTGGCAGGCCCATGAAGGCTATAAACATTTACCTATCCTACGGTTCACGAATTCTACTCTTAGGCACATACCCAAGGGGAAAATGCTTCTGTTTTAAAAGATGTCCAAGAGTGTTCATAACCTCTTTATTCATAACAGCTAAAAACTAGAAATCATCCAGAAGTCCATCAACAGGAGAGCAGACAGATAAAGGTGGTCTGTTCACACAGTGGAATACTGGTCCACAATAAAAGACAAACTCCTGATGTACGTAACAATGGGGACGAATGTCGCAGACGTGATGTTTTATGAAAGAAGCCAGCAGCAAAAGAGGACACGCTATTTGATGGTATTTACATGAAAGTTAAGAACAGACAAAGCTATTTGATGGTTGGAGAATACAGAGCAAATCCATGGCTAACTTCGGAGGGTATTGGCTGGGAAGGGGCAGAAGGGGAACTCTGGAGGGTGAAAATGTTCTGTATCTTGATCTGGGCTGTACGTACGTCTGCAAAAGCCACATGAGCTCTTTATGTTCTTTCCTTCACCCCAAATCAAGTACATCAGTAAAACTTCAGAAGGTGGGGATCACTGTGTCCAGTGGGTCCTTATTTCCCTGAAGGTCTTGGTACAACATGGCCTTGTTTTCTGGGATGCTGAATAGTTGAGAAACTGGCAGGTGAACAGGGAGGGCACTCTCTCTGCTATCCTGCAGCCAGTGGGGTTATAAATCTTCCAGTGGGCTGGGGCTGGACACGAGGGAGGGAAGCCTCTTACAGAAAAGCCATTTCGTCTGCTCCCCTGTGGTTGACATAATCTTCCCAGACTCATGTGACCATTTCACTGTTTCTGCTGGGAAAAGAAAAAGAAAGGAGGGACGGCTCCTGGTGCAGAAGAAATCTGCTGAAAAGAAATGTAATGTCTCATTTTTGCCTGTGCCGGGAGCTGAGCGAGGCCGCCCTGGGCCCCAGGGACCGCTGGCCCCTGTTGGGTGCCGGGAACCTCGGGCCCAGGTAATGGGCTTCCTCAGCTGACCCTGGACTGGACTTGGAACGTTCCTTTGAATACCCTGCTTTCTGCTTTGCAGGAGAGATGAAGCACTGCCCTCGGCAGTGGGGGGGCAGCGGGGGAGAAGATCCCAGGAAGCAGGGAGGGCTGGCGCAAGGGTTACACAGTCCCCTCCTGCAAACTCTGATCTCCAAATTCCTTTGCCCTCAAGGTGGAATCTGGCCACCCACCCTCTCCAGCATTCAGTCATGCGCACCAGGAGTTCATTTCCTATTAAAATTCTGCCCGCAAAGCGCAAGAGTGCTGGCTGACAGCCCCGTGGAAACCACCCAGTTCCATCCTCCAGGCTAGAAGCCACCCTGGACAGTACTGGTTATTTCGGCTTTGCCATCCAGGGCTCCCAAAGCACTTCACATCTCAGGACTGGATTCCTTGTCCAGTGTGTGCCCCGGTCAACCGGCCCTGGGCCAGGAGAGGGGATGTCTGAGCCATTGAGGCATTGAACGCCAGAGGAGCAAGGCCAGAGAAAGAAGGTCATGTGTCCGCAGGCAGGCCCTCACTGGGGGAGGGGGAGGGAGGGAGTAGATGCAGGTGGAGGGGAGGGGGCCAGCAGGGACTGCCAATGTCCTTTACAGGAGGGGCGTCCACCCCCCAGCCTCTAGGAGAATTAGTAGCTAAGAGCTGATAGCAGTACCATTTTCCAGAGAACTGCCCTCAGCCAACAAAAGCAGCCGCCTTGCCCAGATACCTAGGAGGCTACGGTCACCCCAGGTGCAGCCCAAAGCCAATGAGGAACGGGCAAGGCCTCCTTGGGTCCAGGTGGGACAGCTGTGTGTGCCAACAGCTCCAGAGCTCCCCGTGGGATCAGGCTGAGGCCAGACTCCAGCTAAAGCCACACCCCCCGCTGCCCTACACTGCTTCCCTGAGTCATCACTAGTCGTAGAAATCCTATCGCTGGTTCTGCTTTCAGAGAACTTGACCTCACATGGGAGTAGAAGGGAGAATTTTAGGACAATGGGGTTCTGATCCCTGAGTTCATCACCCCAGGCAAGCCGCTTAACTACCCTCTAATCTGATAGGAGGCGATCCTAAGACGTTCTCCTACCTGCCCACAGATGATGTTCCATGAAGTCCAGCCAAGATGTGAGGTTTGAGGGTGAGTTCATAGAAATGGTAAGCCTCTGACATTTTCAGAAGCCCCCTGCCTCTCCTACTGCGTGCTACAGAGAAGCCAACAGCACAGCGGACAGAAGGCCCCTAGCCCCAGGGACGAGCAGCAGAGCGAAACCAACCATTGATACCAGGAGCCAAAGGACAGAGGCACATGTCAGATAAACTACATAGGATTCTGCCCTAGGGTCTGCAGAACCCTGGTCACCGAGCTGGTGAGTTTAAGCACCCACCACAGTCCCTGACAGGCCGTGAGCGCTTGCAGAATGGTAACCCTCCTCTCCTGCTTGCCCTAGACTATACAGTTTATCTAGCAATGATGACTAACGTTTCTCAAGCGTCTACTATGTGTAAAATTCCATACCTTCACCATTTGCTTTAATCCTTACAATCCTACTCCCAGCTAAGTGATAGAATCCTTACTTTATAGGCGAGAAACTGAGGCTCAGAGTGGTTAAGTCACTTCCTTAAAATCACACAGCCAGCAAAGCAGAGCCAGGATCTGAACTCTCTCCCAGACCATGCACTAATCACTACTTGGCTCACACCTACAGAACATTCCTCCTCAGTTTTAGATTGCTCGATCCTGACGAGTGTGTGGTGACCATCAGCCCCCGACTGTATTCCCACCTCTCAGCCTCAGAAACAAGCAGAGACGTGCCCACCCAGCCCCCCCCTTCCCTGGAGATGCTGAACGATCACACATTTGGGCTCAGTCAGGGCCAAAGCCATGGCTTAGGATCCAGTCCTGCAGCTCCAAGTTCAGAAAGCCTGAAATCGCTTTCTCCCCAGAAGCCAGAGGCTCCAGCTCTGTCTCCCAGACACAGGTGGCCGCCCGTCCTGCAGCAAGCTCCAAGACAGTCTGCTTCCCATCACCAAAGCAACAGGAGCAATCGTTGATAGCTCCCATGTCAAGGGCTTGCTACCTGCTAAATGCCTTCCAAGTCGTATCTTGCTCAGTCCTCACCATAGCCTTCGATAGCCTTCGACAGAGATGCTCTTCTTACCCATTGTACAGATGAGTCACTGAGTCCTGGAGCTTAGTTTAAGCGGGCTTCCCGAGGTCCCACTTAAAGTGTGTCTAGGAAGCAATCTAAATGCCTAACACCAAGCTCTGGCTAGCTGGTGGCGGGGCGTCTGGACGGTGGCGTACGACAGAGATGATTTATGACGGGCACGGCTGCGTCACTAAGATAAACCGCCGGGTGTGAAGACCGGGATGTAGGATGATGTCCCAGAACACCACCGCTCATGCATGGGCTCAAGGGAAGGCAGGATACATGCGTGTGACTTTGGGTTATACGTGCATAAAGTATGTCGAAAGAACGAGCATGAAGCAGATGACGCTGCTCGCCTCTGGGGACAGGAAGTGAGTAGCTGACACTGAGCCCGGGAGGAGAATTTTCACAATGTACCCCTTTGGATTTGCAACTGTGTGGCGATGTGAGCTATCTGAAAATAAATGAACATTTAGCTTTTTTAAATGTAAATTTAAAATAGTAAAGTGCTTCGGTGGCTGCCCATTGTAAGACTTAAGGCCTCCTCCTTGACTTCAAAGAACTGCCTGGCCCCTCTGCCGGCTACTCTCCCCGTATCTATCTTTTCCAGCTCCCAGGCCTTCAAAGCCTCTGCTGTGCTCTCTGCCTTAATAGCATCTTCCTTGCACTATCACGAGGCTGATTCCTTCTTGTACTCTACTGGTCTCTGCTCAAGTGTCACTTCCTCCAGGAAGCCTTCCCCGACTACACTCTCTAAGTCACCTCCTCTCACCCCATTGCTTACTCTCCCTGTTTGTTTTCTTTATAATACTTACCCTGACTTGCAATTATTATTATTTTTTTCTTTATTTACGGTTTGTCTCTCCACCTATTCTGTAAGATCCAGATTTGTTCAACAGTTGCACGTCCAGGGCATGCAGGGCCAGCTTCATGGGCCCACAACCTAGGCAGCCGCCCAGGGCTCTGTGCATAGAAGGGCCCTGAACTTGCCTGAATGCTCTGCTGTTATCATCTTGAGATTCTTAATAATATTTGAACAGAGGGCCCTGCATTTTCACTCTGCAACCGGTCCTTAGTATACAGTAGATACTCAGTAAATCTTTACCTAAGCTCAGTGAGTGCAGAAGGCACTCAATAAATCTGCATGTAAGGGGCAGGGCCAGGCCGGTTCCACATCTGCCCCCCGGAACAGCTTGGTGGTAAGCCATATGCCACCTTGCATCTGAAACTACCATGAAGACTCTGTCTCAAGCCCGGAAAAGCTGGATTCCAGAACCCTGCCTTTCTCCCTCTTTGCATTTTGTTCTGCCTACTTCTTGGCACTGTATGCTCAGGAACTGTGCCTCCAACCCCCAGAATCTCCAGGTCTTCTGTTGCTTTCCGAGGAGCTGAAAAGCCGACTCTGAAAGGCCACTTAGCCTCAGAGCCGCAGCATGTGTCTGTGACAGGCCGGTGGGGGGCTCTCTGGGGCACTTCGGGGCACTGCAGGGGACCGGCGGCGTGAGCTGCCGCTGTCTGCACAGAATTCGATGCCACGGTTGGCCTCCCAGCCCCACAGTCTTGGAATTCACCCAGAAGCTTCGCCGCAGAACCTGCAGCCTCCAGCTTGGATGGCGCCCAGTCCCTTCTATCTGTGTGTGGCTCTTTCCTGTCCCTCCTCGCTTCCCCTGAGTCCAGCCTATCACTGCTCAATTAGGAATCTGGAAAAACTCACTCAGACCATCTGATGGTGTGGGAAATGCAACTTGCACCAAGGACCTCAAATGGGGGGAGACTGGGGGTGGGTGGGATATTCCAGGAACAGAGTCCAAGCTGAAAATATGTTTTGTTTGGCCCATGCAGTGTTTTTTAAAAGTAAAATCAAGCCAATATCCTAAAAGCACGGGATTTAATTAAAAATACAGATTGCCAGCTTCCGTTGAGAAATAGGAAGAATCAAAAAATATTTATAGAACATCTATTACTATGTGCCAGACGCTGTTTTAGGCATTGGGGATATAACATCAAAGCAAACAAACAAGAAGGAGGAAAATCACTGTCCTTGTGAAGCTTACCTTTTAGTGGGGACGACACATAATAACCAAACAGTAAGTCAAATGTAAAAGGCATTAAGACCAAGAAGGAGGATTTGATGATTAAGAGGGAAGTTTGAGTTTAAATAGGTATTCAGAGGAGGCTTCACTGAGAAATGATATCTGAGCAAAGACTTGAAGGGGGGGTAATGGACTGATCCATGTGGATATCTGAGGCAGAGCATTCCAAGCAGAGGAGAAAGTAAGCGCAAAGGCCCTGGGGTGGGCTTGTGCTGGTAAGCTGGAGACATAGCAAGGAGGAGAGAGTGGCTAGATTAGAGTGAGCAGAAGAGAGATGGGTAGGAGCTGAGATCAGAGCAGCAGTTGGGGAGAGGGAAGGGGGACACATCAGATCATGAGGACCATTTCAGCTTCTACTCTGAATGATATGGAACCCACAGAAAAGCTTTGAGAAGTGAGCTGAATATGTTCTATTCTGTCTCAACCATGCATCCAGCTTTATATGCCAAGCTCTCAGGATTCCAACACACCCTTGCCAAGGCAAGGACATGGGCCAGCAGAGGGAAAGATGGCAGTCTCTTGACTTGCCTGCCACACCTGATGGAGCTGAGTGCCATTCCACTTGCTCACCTGCCTTGCCATTCCAGACTCCTGTCTTAGAGCCACAGTGCCCCTTATACGGCCAGCACATCCAGAGGATGAAGGCTGCTGTTGGCCTCTCTTTGTTCCTGACGCCAGCTGGGACATCCCCAGCCTCCCCAGTACCAGGCCAAGGCTGGAATGGCAAGGCCTTGGCTCCTTCATTGCTGAGCTGGTTGGTGCCTGAGATAAGGACAGAGACAGGCCCGAGAGACACTTGAGGAGAAGGCACCTCTGTGCTCCTGGTCTTGAAACAAAGCAAACTCACAGTCACCTCCACATGGCTCTCCCACAGCCACACAGCACTAACAGATGATTCCTGCCATGAGCCTTGGAAGAGTTCCATTGGACAGTCCCCATTTTATAGGGTTTTCAGGCAGTCACAGAGCCTACCCTCACCGCTCTGCAACTTTGGCAGGTGGCAGAGACCACATTGTGAGGGTCACAGTCATTCTAGCTGCTGCATCTGCCCCATCATAAACCGGTCACTCCCCGCCAACATACAAGCTGGCCACAGACGTTAAGAAGCCCACACAAGATCACCCAAGTGTGGCCTAGACCAAAGGACCGGCCAGAGGAACTCAACCAATCATGGACCTCAACAATCAAGAGGTAAATTAATGGTGGTTGTTTTGTTCTGTGCCCTAATCTGCGGGGTGCCTTGTTACGTAGCAAAAGCTGAAAGATAGAACAGCCCACTGTTACAGGACAACAGCTGGCCCTGGACCCCAGAGTCTTGGGATCCAGCCCCGGCTCATTTTATTTTCTGTGTGGCTCTGGAAAGTCACTTAGTCATTCTGGGCCTTGGTTTTTGCATCTGTAAAAGGAGGACATAAAAATACCCATCTTTGTTATACTTACCTTGCAGGGTTGTTGGGAAGAGCCAATGAGTTAACACATGTGCAGGGACCTTGTAATTCAAGTTCCTTTTCAAGTATTAGGCAAGGAGGTCACTGCTAATGTTCTCTGAGGGTCTGGCTAGGGAGGAGAACAAAGGTCTAAATTCTCATGTTTGTTTAGGCTTGAGTGAGACATTTCAGTGGATTATCAGGGGTAGAGATTTCTTGGTTTTGCCTGTTTGGCATTTACCTCTCTTTTGGGGGGTAATGGCACCCCAATTTTCCCTCAGGGAGGAAACCCTCCCTCTTTCAGTATCAGTCTGTGTCACTTAGAAGGAGCTCGTCCATTCTGGTCCCTAGAAGTGGACCAACTTCCCTTGCCTGGCCAATCAGTGAAGTACAGCCCACGGGCCACAGCAGCTGGTCCAGGGATGGGCACATGACCCAATCTGGACAGACGAAGGCCTGCCCTAAAACTTCCGCTGGAACTCTATGGAAAGAAGCATTCTCTTTCCACTGGGATTGCTTAGCTGGTAGAACAGAAGCCTGGAGCTGCTATTAGTCACTTCTGCCACCACATGGGAAAGGCCTGCCAAAGGCTAAAAGGAGAGCTGAGAGATGAAAAGAGCCTGAGTTCTGATGATGCACTGGAATGCTGGATCCAGCCATGCCTGAATCTATCCTGGCCTTTCTGGCAACCATCAGCCAATATGTTCCTCCTTTTTTTTTCTCTTCGAGTCAATTTGAATTGAATTTTTGCCATTGTAACCCTCCTGAGCTCTCTGTGTCTTCGCAGACCAGCCACCTTGGAGCGAACAGGAATGTCAAAGGCAGCCTGAACTGGCCTAGGCCTGGGGAGAAATACACCAGCCTTCAACAACCCCCTGGAATTCCCCCTGCGTCAGAGGCACTGCCACCGAAGCTCAGGGCTTGCAGGAGGACAGGAAACATTTGTAAAGCTTCCTCACCAAGGCCTGCTGAGACCCTGCACTGACAATTAAAATTCAGTGACAATAAACAGCACTAATTAAAAGCAAAACTAAGTACTTAATAAGACAAATGAGGTGACGGTATTAAAAGTCAGGATGAGAGAGCTGGCATTAATTAAAAACAAAGACTAATCTCTTCCCTCCTCCGAAAAGTCTGTGTCTGTGTGTGTCTAGAAAATGCTTGGATTTGTTAATGTACTAAATGCCATGGGAACAGGAAGGTTCTGGTATTGGTTCTGCCTGGGGGTTGGGGTGGTGAGGGTCCTCCCAGCAAGGGGGACATTTGCGCCGGGCCTCGAAGGATGAGCTGGAGCATGCAAGACTGAAAAGATGAAGGAAGGGATGGGAACGTAAGCAAAGACTCGGAGGCTTCCGTGGACATGGCATGTTTCCAGATTGGAGAAATTCACGGGAATGGAGGCTGGGGTGATCGGAGGGCGGGAGGAGGGGGAAACAGGACCGAAAAGAGAGAGCAGGCCATGATTAACCCCATCACCTAATGCAGTCTCCACCCAGACAACCCTGCTTGCATTTAAGGCTTTAGAAGCTTAGACCACATGCTCTAGCAGACAGTTCAGCAGGGTGACCTCGGGTATGGGTGTGGCCGCCCAGCCCATCTGGTCATCTACCAGTCTGACAAGTGTATTCCCCTCCCTGAGCCTCAGTTTCCTCGTCTGCAGAATTAGATCTCAAATTATAACTATCGTGAGGATTAAATGAGATGGTGTATGGGAAGCCCCCGGTTCAGGGCATGGCACAAAACACCCGCTTGTCAAGTGGGAGCTATCATGAATTTACGTTATTATTAATAATAATGCTCTCAGTTGCATTTTCCTAAAGAGATGGGAGCCCAGCTCTGGCACTAGAAGGAAATGCCCCCGGCTTTTTGAAGCCAAAGTAAGTACATGAAGCATGATAATGATGAATAATGGAAATAACAATATGTGATATAATCCTACGATGGTAACAGTGTAATTGCACTAAAGCGAGGGAGGTTTGTTGAGTGCGGTGATGGTCGTTAGTGCCGCTGACTAACCGTGTGAGAGGATTGCCCCTCCCTCTCCCTGGGAAGCTGGGAATGGCCACAGGAGCAGTTTTGGCCAATAAAGTTTCCCAGGTGGAAACAGAGCCAGTGCATTCTTTTTTTTTTCCTTTTAATAAAGTTCAATTAGCCAACATATAGTACATCATTAGTTCTTGATGTAGCGTTCGATGACTCATGAGTTGCATATAACACCCATCGTGTGTATAACACTCATCACGTCACGTGCCCTCCTGCATTCTTCACCACATTCCCCTTTCCCTGTCTTGACGATCGTGGATGTATGAGGATGGAGCCCCCCTCAGCCTGGGTCCCTGTGGGAGGATACATGCAGAGAGGACACCCCCTACTAGCCCACCGCATCCAGGCAGCGTGAGTGAGAGACAAATCTCTGTTGCTCAGCCACGGAAACTTTGGGGACTATGTGTTACTGCAGCAGCAACCTAACCCACTCTGTGCTCCCTACGGGCCACGACTGTACTAAGTATTTCATGAGCAACCTCTCATTTGAGCTTCAGAACAATCCTAGAAAACACGATCTTTTCTTACCCAGTTTAACAGATCTGGAAACGGAAGCCCAGAGAAGTCCAGTCCTTTGCCCAAGGACACACAGCCAGGAAATCTCAACACGGTGTGCATTCACACACCAAAGGCAGGGGAGAGCATCCAGAATTGATCTTCCTGGGCAGAATGTCTCCTGCTGGACAGGGGCACCCCAAACCCTTCCGTCCTCCCCTGGGTTATGCATCTGTCTGTGCCCTGAGTCTACAAATCCAACACTGAACGACAAAGTGCAAGCACCGTTACAGACGCTCTCCAGGGCTCCCTGCACAGTCCAGCCAATTACCCGATTCCTCGATAAAGTGGAAACTCGCCTTTGTCGTGTTGTTAACCAAGCTTATCTCTGCTCCAGCTAGGCTGTGGTGTGCAAGGAAAAGAGGAAAAGCTCAGGACTGATTTTTGTGTTTGCGCAAGCATGCCCAGACACAAGGGACCCCAACCAGGAAAATGTGATGAGCCAGGTCTGCGTATTAAAACAAGTCATTTAGCTTAATGGCCCCTGGCTGCCACTCAGGCCCAAGCTGCAATGAAACTCATTCTGATTAAAAGCCAGCTGGAACGGGCTTATCTGCCCCCCTAAATCTTACCATGCCACAGAGACCACAAGCGCCATCCTGACCCCTCCTCTACAGCGGGGACAAAACAGAGCAGAGAGGGTCATTTACCCCTTAAAAAAAAACGCCCGCGGGCCTCATTCTCACATCCGAAGAGCATTTTTGCAACTCACAGATGAGAGACACTTTACATTTTACAGATGAGGAAACTGAGGCCCCAGTTTGACAAGGTCACACTGGTACCAGGTGGATTACCCAAGGACGCAGACCTGGGTCTTCTCTAAATGAGCCTTCTCACCACCCTGCTCCACTGACTAGTGACGCAAATAATATAATATTTGGCTGAGCCTATTAATTTACTGTTTTCGTACGGCAAATATGGTGGCATAGTGGCAGCATTGTATGGGCTAACCCAATAATAAAAATAGCTTCACTGGATATTTTCTACCCACTCCTCCAGATGCAATCACCGTCCACCTAGTTCGGTGCCCTGGGAGAATGTCCTGTGTGGGTAGTATTGGTGGCTCTCTTGCCCTCTGGCTCCTGGCTGGGTTTGTCTACTGGGAAGCACTAGCAGAAGACTGGAGGGAGGAAAGAGAGAGGCTGGGGCATGTATCTGCCGGACCCCTCCTGCTGGTCACCGTGGGCTGGCTGTTGGGGGTCAGAGCCCCTGTCAGGAGGACCTCTCCATATGACTCTTTCTCTTCTGGGTCCACAAGTGTTCCCTTCCTGCCCTTCCAGGCCTAGAGATGCTGATGGCTCCCTCCATTGGGTGCTGGGCCGTGAAGCATCCAGGACCTTCTGGATTGCTCACGTGATTGTAAATGTCTCTTCATTAAACTCTGCTCATTTATTCCTCTGGGCATGCATCCAGTGTCCGAGTGCCTGTGACAGGCCAGGCACTGTTCGAGGTACTTAGCTCACTTAATCCTCACGATGAGCCAATGAACAATGATTATTCGTCTTTACAGGGGAGGCACCTGGAGCACAGAGAGGTTTGGTAACTTCTCCCAGGTCACACAGCTAGTAAATGATGGGGACACATTTAGAATCTCAGCAGTGTGACTACAGAGCCTGTGCTTACAACCAACTCACTATCTTGCCTTAAGGGTCTGTCTTTAGCAAAAGTGGGATGGCATTGAAATTAAGAGCATCAGCCTTCACGTGGGCAATTTCCAAGGACCAGCTCCTTTCATTTTCAACATCATCATGTGAGGTAGGCTCTGCCATTACTCCTATCCCTGAGGCTCAAAGGGGTGCATTAACTTGCCTAAGGTCACCAGCCAGGAACAGTGGAGCCAGCCAGCCAGCTTATAGACCCCGGTGCGTCTCCCTCCAATGCCAACACTCTTAACCCATACTCTGCATACTCTGGGGGCACCTAGATGGCTCAGTCGGTTCAGCGTCTGCCTTTGGCTCAGGTCATGATCCCAGGGTCCTGGAATCAAGCCCCAGATTGGGCTCCCTGCTCAGCGGGGAGCCTGCTTCTCCCTCTCCCGTTCCCCCTGCTGTGCATTTGCTCGCTCTCTCTTTCTCTGTCAAATTAATAAGTACAATAAAAGAAAAAAAGACACGTCTCTGGACCACTACTCTTATAACACAGCCACCTGGACAGACCAACAGGTGGCAGGTACAGTGAGGGAGGCAGGCTTAGGTCAAGAATGGCCTTCTCACCATCAGAGGTATCAAAAGGAGGGTGTGCTACTTTGAGAGGCGAGGAGCTCGCAGCATTGGAAGTAATCCAATGCAAACAGCAAAACTACTTGTCGGGCCTGCGGTAAAGAGGGTGATGTGCATTTCTGAAATGGCCTCTTCTTTCCGCATTTGGAAAGGAACAGCTCAAGCTCATGGACTCCCCTCAGTCCAATCACATGTGGGCAAACCTGCTTGTACTAACTCCCTGACTTGGTCTGACTCTCTTATCAAGCAGGCAGAGCCAGTGTCTTAAGACAGAAAGATTAAGTACTCTGGCCTCAGATGATCCCTGCCCTGGGAAAATGCACATTTTCACTTCACCCTTGTGAAGCAGAGGCAATCAGGGCCCCAGGAAGGGCTCTTACTTGTTTTCTCGTCTTGGCACAACACACACACACACACACACACACACACACACACACACACACGTGTCACCCTCATTTTCACCCTTGTACAAATTTCATGACAGAATTTTCCATCCAGAGCTCAGGCTTTGGAGTCTTATGGACCTGGGTCCAACCGCTAGCTAAACCCAAGCTGGGTGAGTCTGGGCAAACTATTTAACTTCTTAGAGCCTCAGTCTCCTCTTCTGTAAAATGGGGGCTGTGACAGCACCTACTTCCTAGAGCTGGTGAGAGGTGGGGCCGGAAAACAGAATAGTAAGGCTTACCTCGCCCAGTGCTGGCACAGGTGTTACCCAAGTACTCTTCCAGAACCTCCGCCACCCAAAAAATAACACGGGTTCCAGAATCTCTGGCCAGGAAGGATACCTCTTGCCTCACACAGTGTGACCATGGTTACTTCCCTGGGGGGTGGAGGCTAAGAAATCTGAGACCACTTCGAAAAGAACAAAAAGCTTCTCTTCATTGCCATGAACAATAGATCTTGAAGACCTGCCTTCCTCCACCGCCTGCCCTGCTCAGACCCTCCTGGCATCAGGTGGGAGAAAGTAACAGAAAAAGGAATCTCGGTTGCTGTTGGCTGGAGGACATGAATGAACTACCCAGGTCCTGTCTCTCTCTCTCCCCCCGTGTCCCCAAGGAAACAGCCATCAGAACCTCAAGTACAGATGGAGCACTGTGATTTACAAAGCCTTGGTCTTCACGATCGCCCAGGCAGGTGGGTATCATCACTGGAGGCAGAGGAGTGCAGGGGTTGAGAGGGGCCGAGCTGCCAGGGTTCAAATCCCAGCTCTGCCTCTTCCTATCTGTGTGTTAGGACAGTCACTTAACCTGTCTGTGCCTCACTTCCCTCATATGAAGACCAGAGATGACAATAACAGTGAGAATAGTACCTTCCTCGGGGTGGGGGACATCAAAAGATTAAATGAGTTAATACGTTTCAAGCACTTAGCACAGGTCTGGCACGTGGCTGGCACTGAATAAAGAGGAGCAAGCTGGCCTGGTCACACCTCTGGGGATAAAGGTGGATAGTAACACCTGTGATGGCATGTATCGTCTACCAGGTGCCAGGGCCACACTGCGTGATTCACTTACACGGGCTCATGTCATGCTTGCCAAGAGACACCACTGAGTCCTTCTCACAAATGGAAAACTTGAGGTCTGTAAGGGTTGACTGGCTTTCCCCACGATTGAATCAGAGCCAGTTAGTAATAGGGCTGGGAGTCAAGCACAGTTCGACTCTAAATACTCACCTGCCATCTTCTTCCTCCTGCCCATCCCCCTTCCTTGAGCCCCCAGATCAGCGAGAATATTCATTCTGTTCCACTGCTGAGTGGGTACTTGGCACAGCCGTATCTATCTTAATCCTCAACTCAGGCTTTAGCCCCATTTTACACCAGGAAACGGAGGCAAGGAGAGGTTGGGGGTTGGCCCAAGATGGCAAAGCCAGTGTCCAAACCCCAGATGTCAGAGTCCATTTTTGTATCCACCAGGCACATGCACACACACACACATACACACGCACACACGCACGCACACACACATGCACGTGCACACACACAAATTCCTTCAAGGTGCATCTCACAAGTCACCGTCCATCTTTTGACTTGAGGACCTTCTGAAGATACATTATATTAAAACTACATCTGGGGGCACCTGGGTGGCTCAACTGGTTAAGTATCGCCTTCGCTCAGGTCATGATCTCGGGGTCCTGGGATCAAGCCCCGCACGTTGGGCTCCCTGCTCAGCGGGGAGTCTGCTTCTCCGTCTGTCCCTCACCCTGCTCATTCTCTCTCAAATAAATAAAATCTTAAAAAAAAAAAAACTACATCTGAAGCTGATTTAGTTTCTCTTCTTTTCAAAACTCCTCACTCTAGTAGGTGAAGCATGTAATTGCCTTAGGGGCCGACAGGGACACACAAGCCCTCTCGGCATCCAGATTTCCAGGGACTTACATGAGCTCTCAAAAGTATATGAAGCCAACAGCAAAAATGTGGAACACAGGCCACGGTCCAGATTGTACTGGAGCTGCAGGGAGATTGTTAAATTGATGTCCCTCAGCAAATATGCCTGCCACCTTGGACAGTTCCTTCCACACTCACTGTGGACTTAGCACGTAGCTTTCCTTGGCCAATGGGAAGTTGATAAATATGACCTGAGCAGAGCAGAGGTCCCCGTCAGAGTGCCATGCGCTGAGATACGGAAAGGGTAGCTCCCTAAAAGAAAATTGGAGTGTTGGTACCAGGAAAAGGAGGAACACAGGTCCTCTCCTCGTCTCCCCACGGAACTGTGAATCTTGTGCAGAATGATGTCTGTGAACTGTGGGAAGCTAAACCCTGAGTGTCTGGGTTCTAAGGACATGGGTGGGGTTTTCCCAGGTGGAGAAAGCCCACCTGAGAGAGAGGCCAACCCAGAAGAAAGCAGAGCTAGACAATAGGAACTATTTTTGAGCCACTAGATACAGTCATGCCTCAGCTGTGTTGTGGCCTCTTCCAGTACATTCGCCAATAAATGTCCCTTTGTATCGCTTAAACTAGGCTGAGTGAGGGTTACAATCAATGTAATCCTGGTTGATACACAGACACGCTCATACTCAGAATCGATTCCCATTATTTGCAGATTCCGTATTTGTGAATTTGCCTACCCACGAACATGTATTTGTAACCCAAAAGCAATACTTGTAGCACGTTCACAGTCATTTGGCACATGCATACACACACACACACACACACAGAGGCACACGCACACACAGAACAGACAGGAAAACTGAGTTGCCCAACATGCATGTTACCCGCTAAAGTCCAACTGGCGACTCTGCCTTTAGCTCTCACACCACACACAAGTCTCTTTTTCAAGGTCTTGTTTAATGCCACGTTGTTTGCATTTTTATTGGTGATTTCGCTGTTTAAAATGGCCCCTGAGCATAGCGCCGAGGTGCCGTCTGGTGTTCCTAAGTGCCAGAGGCTGCGATGTGCATTATAGAGAAAATACATTTGTCGATAAGTTCATGTGCCATGAGTTATAGTGCTGTTGGCTGTGAGTTCAATGTTAATGAATCAACAGGACTATATACTGTTACGGACTGAATGTTCGTGTCCCCTCAACATTCACGTGTTGAGACTCTACCCCCACCACAGGATGGTATTAGCAGGTGGGGCCGTGGGAGGTGATTGGGGTTAACTGAAGTCATGAGAGTTGACCTTCATGATGGGATTGGTGCCCTTCCAAGTGTCAGGAGAGAGTTGTCTCGTCCCTCAGCCGTCTGCCACGTAAAGACACAACGAGAAATCAGCAGTCCGCAGGCCAGAAGAGGATCCCTCACCAGGACCCGACGCTACTGGCACCCTGACCTCAGGCTTCCAGCCTCCAGAACTGTGAAAAAGAAATTTCTGTTGCTTATAAACTACCCAGCCTAAGGTCGTTTGTTTCCGTAGCCTGAACAGACTAAGACATGTATTGAATAAGATGTCTTTAAGCAGAAACACACATAAAACAAAGGATATGTATGGATCGGTGGATGAAGTGTGATGAGAGGCTTGCAGGGACCTAATCCTGTTGTTTCCCTCAGGAGCAATGATTCAGTATTTGCTAATTCGGTGATCATGGTGACTTTGCAGAATGGAACTACTCCAAATAATGAGAATCAATTCCCCCCCCTTCCATATATATGTGTGTGTATATAAAGCAGTATATTACATGCATAATGTGCAGTGATATGTTATGTATATGCAGATGTTTATATATAAAATATACTAGTCAGCAAGTGCTCCTACCTTTCCACCTTCCCCCATACAATGGGGACTATTAAGTGGGGCAAACGCTTAGTAGTATGGTCTGTTTTCTGTTTTATTTTTTCAGAGTGTGGTTGAGGCAAGGGGTAGATAATGAGATAATTGATGTAAAGAGGCAATTTGGGAGGAAAAGTGCCAAGGACCTACAAAGTACTGTCATTAGGGCTTGTTTCCTGGCCAACTTCTCCCCCGAGATGCCCAAGGTGCATTTCAAACCCCGTTCCTCCAGCCGTGCACCTTTCTGGAGCAGAACGAGGTGAGCTGGAAGGATGGAAATCAGCCAGGAGTGAACACATTGGTTTGGGGATTCGCCAGGGACGGAAAACTTACAGGAATTGTCTAGCACACGGTTTTTCTGGAGTCTGATCGGATAATGAAGCAGGGTTGGGAGCAAATGGGTTTCTAAGTGTCTTTGCCATCTCTAGTGCCCACGGCGTGTGCTCTGAGGGGAAAGGTTGGCAGCGAGCTGGGGGCAGCTCAGTGGTTCCTCTCACACCAGGCTGCAGCTCAGTTTCTGCCATTAACCGGGTCACTGCTGAGGGCTGATCTGAGGGAGTACGAAGGTCCTCATCTTTCAAAGCGGAGGACAAGTGAAGAGTGAGTCCCCTTGGCCCTGAGTCTTAGCTCTTTTTGAGAAAAGAAACTTGAGGAAAGAAAGGACAGCAGGAAGGTCATTTCTCTCTGAAAGATGAGTGGAGGCTTGGCAGTTATCTGTGAGTTTTTGGTCTGGTTTTGAACGGCCAAGCTGCCGTATGAAAATCAAGAAAGGAAACAATAGTGTCCCTCACAAGCCTTCATGGGACCTGGGGACACAGAAGACTTGAGTGGAAAACCAAGCTCCTGTAAAAGCAAGTTCTTCTGGCAGAGCTGAAACCAGGGTCTGAATCTAGAGGCACGAGGAGGAGGAAGTGACACTCAGCCCCTCCAACAGTCACTTTCACCTGCTGCTTCTGGAGACATCCTCCAGACCTCTCCTCAATAATCACCCTTCCTAGGAAGCCAACCTGTGTTTGGTGTAGGGACCCATGAAACAGGAAGTGGCTAAATCCAGACTTCACTGTTGCCATCCTGGCTCGGTCCCTTGCTAGCCTGGGACCTTGGGCACGTTCCCTGGCCTCTCTGTACCTCACTTCCCTCATCTGGAAAATGGGGGTTACAGATTTTCCTTCTTCTCAGGGCTGATGGGTGAAATGAGGCATGCAGCGTTCCCAGCACGGTGCCGGCCCTTACCAAATGCTCAGTAACTGGGAGTTCTCACATTAAAAAAAATAAAAAAGATAATTCTAGCATGAAATCCTGGTTGCTGGTCACAGCCTGTAAGGTTTGAACTTAATACCCTTCTCCTCTCTGTTTCCTCATGTCCGCCTATCCTCTCCCAGGTACAGTAATCTCCAAACTGAAGAACTCTGGTGCTTTTTAGAATTCTCAGGTGCTGAGCCTGAGCCTGAGGGACTGGGGGTGGGGCAGTAAAAAGTGCTAATTCCAGCATACTGGAATTAAAATAAAATAGAATATGCAAAATACATAAAACTAAAAACAAACAAAAATGCTAATTCCAGGATCCCAACCAAACCACCTGAAGAAGAAACTCTTGGTGAGTATCCCCATCATACTTTTTGGACGTCTTCCTGGCGATTATAATGTGCGGCCAGGATGGAGACCCACCAGCCTATTAGAACCACGGGCCCTGCTCCACACCCTCTTCGGGTCCCTGTCCCTCCTGTCCGAGCATCTTACACTTGGTCGTGCATCAGTCCCCCAGAGCACTCGTGAAAACAGACCGATGCTCCCTTGTCAGCCCCAGAGTTTCTGTCTCAGGAGATCTGGGACAGAGCCCGAGAGTTTGCATTTCTAGGAAGCTCCAGGTGACGTTGATGGTCTGGGGACCACACTCTGAAAGCCACCGCTTTATGCCAACGCTAGAAAAAGGGGATCCACAAGACCAAGCTTCCTGGATCCCAGCCTCCCTTCTGCAGGTAACACTCTCTTGTCCTGAGTTAGAGCAAATAACTCTGGGGTGTCCTGGTCAATGTCATCAAAAATCTGGGAAGGCCAGGGGGAGGCTGATGGCTTTGGGGCCTTTCCTTCTCTTGTTTCTCTCCTTTTATAAACAATCCACCACTTAAGAGACTGTCCCTGAACGTTTGCTGCTTGTTCTTCCGCACGCGGTCCAAACCCTTCGCCTGCAATGCAGGTCTTCTTAAATATTGAATAAGTCTTCTTCCACCAGCTGCCGTGGCCAAGGCTGAGGGAATGTGGATATTGACTAAGTCTTAATGTGATTAATCAGGTTAAAAAGATCAAGCTGCTGAGCTGGTTTTATAAAAGACCTTCACTTTTTCCCCACCACCAAAATCTCTGGTGTCTCAACACCCTCCCTGTCCATCCCCCACCCCTTCCCGGCCCTGGGGATTTTTTTTTCCTGCTGCTTTTTCCTGTTCAATGAACCATTAGGTGAGTTAGAGCAGCCTGGGGAGTGGGGTCAGGGCTTGAACGAGAGCACGAAGCATTAGAGGGGCATAGTTCCCGTTCATTTATCCGACAAATACTTACTGACCACCTACTGGGTGCTGGATGCTGTGGGATACAGCGCACTGAGCGGACAGTGGTAAATAAAAGACTTGAATGTTCCTGTTCTGTGGGAGATGGCATTCTAGTGAGGACACAGACCATGAACAAAATAAATAATATAGTAAGATCGTGTGTCACATGGTGCTAAGAGCTAGGGAGAAATAAGCAGACAAGGAGGATGCAGGATTCTGGCACAGGGGTGCAATTTTAAATAAGAGGATCCGGAAAAGGCCCCTCTGGGAAGCTGATGTTTGAGGAAAGGCCTACAGAAGGTGAGGCAGGGGACCGAGGGTGGAAAGGATTAGGGGGACCCCTTCTGGAATGTTGAGCTCTGAGATTTCATCGTCATCACCGTGATCATCACCATGAAGATGGTCATAACTCAGGATTACGGAACCCCTCTCACATGCCACGCCTGTTCCCAGCAAAGACGATACATATTGACTTGTTAAATCCCCAAGAAAAATCCAGTGAGGTCGATGTTATCGCTAGCCCCATTTTCCAGAGGAGGAAACCGAGGTACAGGGAGATTTAGTAACTTGCTTGGAGTCACCCAGCAGCAGAGCTGGGATTTCAACCCAGGAGGACTGGCAACTATCCCTGTCTCCCTCTCCAGATTTCCAGGGAGGAGCCCCACACCCTGAGTCACCACAGAAGGCGGCTGGTGCTGTAAAGAGGGCGGGGCACAGGGGCCGGGCCAATACACGAAGCTCGTTGGGCGTCAGTTCAAGAGTATTTGTCAGATCGCTCGGCGCCCTCCCCTGGATGCGAATCCTGCGCTGTAGCTGAGGAGCCTTCACAAAACAGATCAGATCGGGTCATCTGCTATTAAAACAGAATTTCTCTCAGAACTGCTCTCGGAATAAACACAAGTTGCCACACCACAGCCCTGCAGTTGCCACCAACCTCGTCTCTCACTGGGCTCCCCCCAACCTTGTGCTCGCATCACGCTGGCTTTCTTTCAGAGCCTTGAATGCCACCTCAGGGCCTTCCCATGTGCTGTTTTCACTGCCATAACTGTTCCTTTCTCTTTGTTTTACTCAGTTAACTCCTATTCATCCTTCCACTCTCAGGTCCAATGTCACTTCCTCAGAGAAGCCCTCCCAGATTGCCTTGCAATGGTCTCTCACAGACCTCTCCGGAACCTTTGTCTCAGGTTTTAATTACCTACACATAACCATGTATATAATATCCACATGCTTGATTTACGTCTACATCCTCGAGAGAAAGGACCAAATTGAAATTATTTTCTACTATATTCCAGCCCTGAATGCAGTGCCTGGCAAATGCTACAGATGACCAAATAGAAAGCAAGGATCCTCCCAACCAAATATTCCTCAGAAAGCAGAAATTCACCTTCTGTGCAAGATGTTTTTCATACTGTCCAGCACCTCTCACTCTCTCTCCCAATTTACTTTATTTTGCAAAACAAAATAGTTCAAGTAAATTCTTTCTCAACTTTTCAACCACCAGGCAACTCCAAATGGTGTCTCTTTCTTTTCCTGTTCTTCAACAAAAGGTATCTGCAGTAGATGAGTTTTGTTAAAGTGATAAAACTTTCCTTACTTTTCTGGCTCACTAGTTATTTTCTAAATATGTATCAGCAGCAGAGAAAATCAATTAATTGATTATTTTATGTAATATGCGATCTTAAGTATGTGTGTGTCATACGATTAATGAAGCAAGAATTATAAGTGAACATTCGGTCATTTCATCTACATCCCTAGTAGGTTTTCCTTTTCTTGCTTCGAGTCCCCGGTAGGTTATTACTGACGTCTGGCAAAACGTCTTGTGCGGGGCACTAAGTGCTGGAGGTACTGGCGGCTCTAGCTGCTGGCGCCCATCGGGAAGGATCCTGAGGCACCGAATTCACCGTCTGTTTTTCTCCCGCCTCTGTGACTGTCATTCTGTCACCTTTTGTCAGATTAATGCTTTGTCACTGGTGGACCTGCTCTGCTTTGCAGCTCCGTGATTCGGCCATTGTCATCCCCGGGGACTGAAACTTTCGCCGGGAAATCGGTTTACCTCCAAGGGGCTTACTTCCTTCATCTGTAAATGGAATTCGCAATTCCAACCCTCCTTTTCAGGAGGTTATGGTGAAAAAGCATTGACTCTAGAAGTGACTTTTTTAAAAAAAGTTCGATGTGATCATAAGCAGCTGAGATTTATGCCATCGACATCCCACATCCTGGGCGCTGTTCTGGGTGCTTCCTGGATGTACTACTTCACAGAGTCCTCACGGTGCCCCCGTGAGGGAGGCGCCATTATTATTCCCATCTCACAGGCGAATAAACTGAGGCCAGAGAGGCCAAATAACTTGCTCAAGGTCACAGGCTGGCAAGTGGCACAGCTCGAATTGCAAGGAGCTCTGGGGGCAGCACCTCTAATTGCTGAGCTACAGCTCCCTACCAATTCGTGTCTTCCTGTCCTTCATCGGAATAACACTCGGGCTTAAGATCCCAGATCCACACCAGGAGGATCTGAAGACTACAGAGTCCATTTCTGCAGAACTTCGTATTAAAGAAAGAAATTCTAAGCTGCTTGATCATCGCAACAACTCTGAACAATAAGTGGTAAGTGATTATCTCATTTTACAGAGCAGAAGAACGAGTCCCTGGGAGGTTCATTTCCTCGCTATGAAAATTCTGTCTTTGACTTTGGTGTCCAAAGGATCTGGCTTTGAGTCCCTGAATCTACCCTTGACCGGTAGTGTGAATTTGGGGAAATGAGACCTCTCTGTCCTCTATAGCCTCAGAGTTCTGGTCTGCAAAATGGGCACGAGAATAATCCATCCTTCACAAGCCCTGTGAGGGTTAGAGGAGATCATTTATGTAAGTGCAAAGCCCATGCTCTGTGACTTGGTGGTGGACAAGATCCCATTCATGAAAGTGCAGCTCTGGGACACAACCACTGTGTGGTACAGCCGGGATTCGAACCCAGCTGGATACTCTCAGCTCACGGGTCTTTTTAGCAAGAGGATGATGAAATGCTATAAGCAGGTGGGGAGTCCCCCCACCCGACCCCGCCCCAGGGCATCAGAGACCACCCTGCAGTAGAGACCCGAGGCCACCCTACAGTCTGTATCAACCCAAAATCTCAGCCCTGTGGTGCCCCATGGGGATGAAGGCTCCCATCCTACACCCGCTGCCATGACAACCAGAGGGAGAATTTTCCAGAGCTGGTGTCTGTTCAGTCCCAGGGCCTTGGGGGTCCTTTGGGGACTTCTCTGGCCACTTGAAGACTCCCACTACCAGCTTCTATGGTGTTCTACCCTCTGAGCGTTCAGGACCAACAAGAGCCTTTCTGCTCCCACCAGTCCATTTCCAGAGGCCACATCAGTGTTAGAGTAGAGACCCCGGTCCTGGGGACCACGCAGAGGTGGCTCGTGTGGCTGACTCTGGATGGGACCAGGGGCTCTCCACATAGATGGGGAAATAACTACTCAACAGGGGGCCACTGTCTCGGCCTCAGCCAGGAAACTGCTCCCCCACCCCCACACATATGGGGTAGATCCAGGAGAACTTGGAGGGGATGTAAACATCTGCCCAACCCCCCTTGCAGGGTGCCAACTAAAGAAAGTTTTATCACACAAAGCGATGACATGCAGCCTCTCACTTCACTTTCAACATCCTTATCTAATGAATACTACCATTCTCCCCATTTTACAGAAGAAGACACTGAGGCTCAGAGGGGCAAAGTCACTTTGCCAAAGGTCACACAGCTAGTGGGTATCAGAGCCTGATTCAAACCCACATCTGCCGGGATCCAGACCCCACCGACGTGACCACTGCCTCCCTCTCCTTACCCATGGGGCACCACGAGTGGGTGCTCAGTGTTTATTGAGCAAATAATCAAAAGTTAACAGTGAAGCATCCCCCCGGACCTCCCCGATGACTATTAAATCTCTATTACAATCAGTCTCTCTGTCCTGAATCCCGGCCGGTTAGTGCAGGAAAGTCCCGGATATGTTCCAGATTAACCGGAAGGAAGCTAAAGAAGCTAAGAGAATGGGTAAAATGTGGGCATATTTATTATGCCTGGGAGTGTAGCAACAATCAGAAGCAAAGGATTAGATGCATGTTTTGCAATATGGAAGGATCTTAAAAACATGGTGCTACGTGAAAAGAAGTGAGCAACAAGGAGATTTATAGAACCATACCATTTATGTAAGTTGAAAGTCCATATTTTGAAGGGGCGTATACAAACAAAAGAGATGGCCACTAAATGGGATAGAAGGGCTGCCTGTGAGGGGACGGGAATGTCCTATGAGAACAAAGAAAATAAATAACGCAACACTGAGAAAGAAACCTTTAGGGATCAACGGTGGTCTGGTCCTAGGAAATGAGAAAAAGAACTCCATTGTCCATGCCCGGACCTGAACAAAAATTCCACGCCCATCTACAGAGCAGATGAGTTCTGGATGGAAACCTGGGAGGCTCCAGACGCGGCCAGCTCTCCTTACACTGTAATCGGAAGCAAAGCCCCCTCCCCGCATGGGAGCACTATTTATTTCTCGCTGGGGGCTGCACTCCAAAGAGGCACGCACTCTTCAGAAGAAAACACGCGCCCAGACCCCTCTGCCGATAAGACAGAATATGTAGGCCTGTCCCAGTCAGATAAGCCCTCCCGGGGGGGGGGAGAGAAAAACAATAGAAATAAACAAATCTAAGAAACGGCAGCCGGTCTCTGTGAGAGGCACAGGACGTGTGTGATGGGTCCGCACCTTGCATGTCCCCCCTAGGGTGGGTCGTCTTGCTTTGGGCTTCTGGGACTGGGACAGGCCCATGCTGATGATCCCTCCGGCTGGGGCTAGCCAGCTCTGGGGAACAACACAGAGGTCTCTAAGGATCAGAGGGAAGGCTGCAGACGCCAGGAACTCGTGTCTTCCCTCCTGCCTAGCAGCCCTTCCCACGAGCCCCCCATCTGCAGACCTTTGGGAGAAATACTTGGCCATGTCCCCGCCTGACATGGCAGCAGCAGGAGCCCCTTCCAGTATATTGCTTAGCACTGGCAGATTAATCCAGCCCCTGCTCATGAGAGAAAAAAACCCTGAGCTGCTGCCTTTTCCTCTGGGGAGAGAGGGATGGTGCATTTTAGGAAGCATGGAAGGAGCATTTGCAATCTCCGTGAGAGCTCCACCCCCGACCTGACACACACTGTTGCTCTTGCTTCTTAAGCCACTGGCCCCTGGTTGCAGCCAAGGCCCCGCTTGTAGCCAAGGCCCCGCTTGTGATCCCCAGCATCACAAGTGCAGCACCAATGCCAAGAACAGGCCCTGGTTCCTCCTGCACCCCCACATCCAATCCCTCCATAAGACCTGTCGGTGATCCCGCAAAATATACCCACATCTGACCACCTTCTTCCCTGCTGCCATCTGGTCCACGGCCCCATCACTGGTCTCCTACTCGCTGGTCTCCCGGCTTCCACCCCTGCCTCCTACCATCCTTTCTCCACTAACAAACCAAAGTGATCATGACCAAGATTGTGAATGAGATCACGTCACATTCCTGATGAGAACCCTCCCCCAAAATAAAGTCAAATCCAGACTCCTTGCCTGCACTGGAGTCCTGCATGAGCCGGCCCCCGACCCCCAGCCCCGGGCCCACCTCGCCCCCGCTTCACTTTCCCCTCCCGCCACTTCCACTGGGCTTCTTGCTGTTCTTTCAAGACACCATAGTTGTCTCTGCCTCTGCACTTCTGTTCCCTCAGCCTGGATTGTTCTGGATCTTTCTAGAAACTCAGTTTCAATCCAAACATTGCCATCTCTAAAAGTTTTCCCCTGGCCACCCTTTTTGGTAACGAAATTAGCTCTCTGCCCTCTACCTATCACTTGTCTTCCTCTATCATGTCCTATCGTTTCCTGAAATCACCTCGTTGCCGTGTTTACTCGTTTATTGACTTTGTCCCCCACTAGACTGTCAGCTCTAGGAGGGGAGAGAACTCTGTCTCATTCACTGCTGAATCCCCAGTCCCTGGCATATGGTAGTGAACAATAAATATTTGGGAATGAATTGGTCAAAAGCAGCGGTTCTCAAAGCGGGGTACCTGGAGCAGCAGCAACCATCATCGGGAACGATGTGTTAGACACACACAAATTCCTGGGCCCCATCCTAGTCCCACCAGAAGCAGAAACTCTGCTTTAACCGTCCTTCAGGGGATTCTGACACAGGCTCAAGTGTGAGAACGTCTGGCATAGAACCATCTACAATCTCTCACTGGGTCCCCTCTTGTGACAAATGAGCAAATGATTTGCTGGGTGGTCAGTCTGTCCGGGGGGAAGGGGCAGGGAGGGAGGAGGGAGTCAGCCCCCTGCCCTTGATTGACCACTGGCCTCTGCAGACCCAGGCAGGCTTTATCCCCTAGAGTCATGCAGAGAACGCCAAGGCGGGGGAAGGCTCCAGAGACCACTGCGTACCTCCCCCTGAGTAGAAGAGCAGGTAACTCCCCCGGAAAGCCATGTCTCTGGTCTTTGGAAAGCTCTTCAAAATTCCAAGCATTTGACACAGAACTAAGATGTCCAATTCGTCCTGGTTTGCCCGAGCCTTTTCCAGTTTGCACACACAGAGAGCCCAGCATGCCAAGAGTCCTCTCTGTCCCAGGCAAACTGGGATGGCTGGTCACCCTACTTGGGGTCTCAGGGGCTCACAAATGTTTTCCCTTCACAAGCCACTTGGTATGTCTGCACAGATGGGAGAAAGATGGGATGGGGCAGGGCAGGAGTAAGGAGAGGAAGGTAGCAAGAGAGTGGGGAGAAGAAAGGAGGGACAGAGACATAGGAGAGATGGGACAGGGGACTTTAGAAGGGTGGGAGAGATGGGCAAGGGGACAGCAGCAGTGAAAAGGGGAGAGAGACCCAAAGAGAGAGACTTGGGGGACACAACAGCACTAGAGTGACAAAGGAAAAAGCTGACAGGTAGAGGGGGGCAGGGACAAGGGGCAGGCTGAGGGCCAGAATGGACCACACAGATGCTTTTCTGGCAGCATCTCGTGTGGAAGGCCTCCGGATAAACTTCAAGAAATCTTTTCTCCTCAGCAGCCCCGGAACGCCGCCCCGCCACCAGCGGCTGGCACCGGAACCCGCTTACATAATCTGTTCTCTGCTGAGAGCTGTTTCCATTCACAAGTCGCTGCTTGTCATTGTGTAGGTGCATTAAAGAGGAAAAAAAGGAAAGAAAGGAAGAAAAAAAGAAAGAAAAAGGCAACTGAATGAACTCACTCAGATTATATTGAGAGATGAGGAGATTTTCCCCCTTGGCTCTCTAAATAAACCCTTCACAAACCACACATCATTATGATGCTGTCAGATGGTTTTCCTCTTGTTGATTAATTGCAGAAGGGTGGGCAAAAACCCCAGCTTCCTGGGGCACCCTGTCTTGCTCACTAACTGGATTACTAAGCCAGAGTCTGACACGGCTCCATTACGATGAGATTTAAGCGTGCGTTATGTCATTAAAACTAATGACAGCAAGACAATTACTTCGAGGAAACCACGGTGACATTGCATTCGGCAGCCCTGTGCCTTGGTGCAGCCGCAGCCCACACTTCCCTGGCCCAAACTGGAAAGCAAGTTGGGCTAAGAACCGGCTGTGTTCTCTCAAACCCCAAAGGCCCAGCCAGGCTAGAGAGCTGGCTGATCCCCGCTGCCTAGCCCCTGAGCCATAACCTAAGTCCCTAGATCCTGCCTGAGAGAGAAGCCCCCTCCCCTACACCCCAGAGGTGCTCAGAAGTTAGCAGGGAATGGGGGCAACACTGCTAGATGAAGCTTGTGCTCCTGTGGGAAACAAGGATTCGGGGGCAGAAAGTAAATGGTGGGCGCTGGGGAGGCAACAGACCTGAATCTTACCCTGCTCAGCCCCTTGGGAAATGGAGAGCAGTGGGGGAGAGAACCTCCAGAGAAAGTCTGAGGTTTGCAACACACCTAGAGCTGTTATAACTAACGCCTGTAAAAGCGTTCTGCATTTCAAAAACAGTCCTTTATCTATAGCAGTGGAGGTTTGTGAAAACACAGGTCTCAAGGCCCTGCACTCAATGTCTGATGGAGTGGGTCTAAGGCACACCCCGAGAATCTGTCTTGGATTCTCTTAGACATCGGGAACTTTCTAGCCCCAGCAGAAGGTGAATCCAGCAACATGTGCCTTTCCTGCCTTTCGTCCCTTCTTTCACCTGCAAGCTCAGTGCGTGCATATGCCACTCCCCCTCCCAAAAAGCTCTTCCCTCACTTTTTGGAAGGGATTTTCCAACCTCTCCTCAGTAAAGTGTAAATGACTAATAAGGCCGGATGTGTTATCCCATCCCAAGCATCTGCTCTCTGTCCAAGAGCAAGGCCTTAAGACAAAAAAAACGAAGCTTTAATAATAGATTTTCAGATGTCATTGAGCTGAGGGAAAGCACCCCAAAAGGGTGACCAAGGAAGCCCTCTCTCTGTACGACCCCTCAAAGCTTATATGCTGTAGGCAGCCACTTACTTAACCCAAGTCCCCAAAGAGATGGTGTCTTTGTCACCATTTTATTCCCAATACCCACCATGGTGCCAGGCATACCGTAAGTACTCAACAAATGTACGGTACATGAGTAAGTATCAAAGATGCTCTGGCAGCAGAGAGATAGGCCTAGCCTTGGCGTGACAGACCCGAGATGGAAGCCAAGTCCTTCTAACTCGGCACCAATGACTCATCATAACCAACAAGCACTAAGTGCCTACTGTATGCAGACCTCGGGCTGGACCATAGGTCAAAGGCACCTCCTCAACTTGACCTGTCCACTAATCAACCAACTGAGGTTTCATTCATTTCTTCATGCATGTGTGCATGCAGGTTACGGTTAAACAACTGTCGCGTGCTAACCTTGACTTTAAAAATTGAGATGCACAGCCTTGGCCCTTAACGACCTTGCCTGTGTCACCTCCGGAGCCCTAGACAGTAGCTTCACGGCAGGGAAAGCTCGGGTCTCCTAGGAAGAACTCACGGGCTCTGAGCTGGTGAGTTGGAATGATTCAGCAAAAACCTCAGAAGAAGACAGAGAAGTCAGGAAGGCCTCTCCTTCAGTCCCCTTCCTCCAGGGCCTGACCACTGCACTCACCAGGGCCTGCTTCCTCGGGGCTTCACAGGCTTTAAGGAAAGGAGGCCATGAGGCCCATTTCACAGATGAAGAAACTGAGGTCCCAGGGACCACCAGCAACTGCACAAACACCACATAGGGAAGAAGTAGAACCAGAAGTCTTCTCTCTCCTAGGCCCCAAAGCTGCCCAACTGGCCCACAGGATTCACCTTCCTCTACCTCCCCCCGATCCCGTTTCAGTCCGGGGTGACTTCACTGTTACCATCACCAACGTCATCCCCACGGCTAACATATTTTCCTTACTTACTGCCCCCAGGCTCAGTACTAAGTACTTTGAAAGCCTTACCTCAAAATTTTTTCAATTCCTTTAGTATCTTCACTTTACAAATTGATAATTGAGCCTCAAAGAAGTGAAGTGACCCAACCGGAAGGATCTAAACCCGGGATCTATTATCTTGCTGTACTATCTTAATATACTTAACTGAGGAAATTGAGGCTCAGAGAGGCTAAGGGTCTTGCCCAAAGTCACACAGCAAGGAAGTGCTGGAGTCAGAACTTGAACTCAGGTCTGGCTTCTTCCAGAGTCCCACACTGCAGCCCCTCGGATGGCTGGTTAAGGAGGCAGATGGGGGTGGGGAACAGGAGGAGAGGGGCCTAGTTCTGTGGTGCCTCCTGCATAGTCCCAGCACAAAGAGACCTCCATCCTGGGTAGCAGCTGAATAATGTAAGCTCGTCAGCTCCAGCCTACCACTACTGGGTCCCGGATTTCTTTCTATCCCAGGTTATAGCCTCGGCACTTAACAGAAATCCACCACACTGTTCGCTTCTCATCGTCTTCACATCAAGTCCTGATTCATCTGCCTCTACGACCAGCTCCCCACTGGAAGGGGATAAAGAACAGAAGATAGGACCGAATGTCATGGTGGTTTTTAGTAGAAAGTCATAAACTCCCTATGACCCACGTGGAGGAGGGGGGTGTAAATAAAGAGTAAATACCACATCCTACAAAGACACGCCCGGAGCAGCCACCCCGACAAGAACTCACGCTCGGACAGGCGGCCAGGATGTACAGGAGCTGTAGGAAAGGGGAAGAGGCAGAGCCAGCTGGTGAGTCTTCCCAGGCCACCTTTCAGAATTGCAGAGCCTCTGGCTGCTGCGTCGCTCCCACCAGTGAGAAAGGAAGTGCCCACATTTATCTCCACAGCTATGCTTCCCAATCACCAGCACGGGCTAGAGAGACACCGCAGAATGTCTCCCTCTGTATCGAGCTGGGGTGGGGGGATGGCAAGTGGGGGCTGCCAGAGCCAGGAGGAAAGGGATGATGCCTTGGCTTCATGACAGCAGATGTGTATGTTGCTTGGCCATGATTTACTGTGTGGTCTTAGATAAACTGCTTTCCCTCTCTGGGCCCCTCCGAAGGGATCAGACTAGATCAGACGTTCTGAACTTGAGGTGCTCAGATGAGCATCAGGAAGGGTCCATGAGTCCCCAGGTGTTGTGTGTTTGTGTGAATATGCATCTTTTCAGAGTGGAGGTTCTCAAAGGGGTCCTTAGTGCCACCCCGGGATAAGTCTTTATAGAGCCTTCAAATGCTACAATATCTGTATGTCTATGTATCTGAGGCCACAAATAAAGCAGACCCCTCTCCAGCTGTGCACAAGATTCTAGGAACCTAGCAAAGTTCTCACAAGAGACCCCCAATCCTGACTCACCCCAAACAGACCTCCTCGGCACATGTGATGAATTCCCAAACACAGTATACACCCTTCCTGGAAGCATGCCTGCACACACACTCCTATCACATAGTCACAGAACCTCAGAGCTGCAAGGGGACTGGGAGTCACCTAGACCATGTGCCTCATTGCACATACAGGGAAACTGAGGCCCAGAAAGGGAGGCAGAGCTGGGGCTGGACCCAGGTCTCCTGGTCCAAGCCCAAGCCTCTTTCCAGAAGCTTCTGTTTCCCTCTCCCTGGTGCACCACAATGCACCATTTCAGATGTGATGGGGGAGGAGGGAGGGCAGCCTTTTGGATCTTAGCCACCCCCAAGGAAGTAAGGCTGAGAAGCAGCAAGGAGATGTTTTCAAAGCACCCACATGTTAACAACCCAGTCCCCGCTACTCAGCTGGGTTAGCATGCATGCTCTGCACGGCTGAACCAGTTGTTAAAACACTAAAATATTCCTGTACCAGATGGTGATGTTACCCTGAGGCCCCTGGGGCTCCCCTGATACTCTCCTAGTTCCCCCCCAACCTCCCCACAATCCAGCAATTAAAGGGTTAACACTTAGCACAACAAGGAACTCCTAAGAGCCCCCACTCCAGGGCCCCAGCCATTGTCCAGTTTGACCAGTGAATGCCAAAGTTCAGTATTTTAAATTTTACCCATGGCCAGATCTCCTGGCTCTTTATCTGAACCAAATTTCTTCACGTCAATCATTCCTACTTGAAGCTTCCCAGGGAGGAAACTAAGGCAACTTCCTCCTCAAGGTCACCCAGTGAGAAAAGCGTGGGATTTTGAGGACTCGTCTTTGACACTAACCACCAAGCAGCCCACCCCCTCTGCCTCACATGCTCTCCCTGAGCAGACACATGCCCCAGGGATTTCAGCGTCCCCACTTGGCTCTGGGACTGGAGAAAATGACTGAGTGGGCCCTGCTTACATTTCAGGCTTGCCAGTCTCTGGGGCTGATGTTTTATTCCTCCCACCTCCAAGAATAAGAACCTGCAGAGAAATCCTTGGGGGTGCAGAAGACTGAAGTGGCCCCTGAGATAATAGTGAAGATGCTAAAAATAAGGACATTCATTTCCAGAAAGGCAAATGTAATCAAGGCAGAATGCAAAGAGAAATCTCCTTTTGATGGGTCACAGATTAGCAGCAAAGGTGTTTTAAAATTAAATGTGAGTTTTTGGATTCAGTG
The DNA here is from genome assembly GCF_023065955.2 of Ursus arctos. Lineage (NCBI taxonomy): Eukaryota > Metazoa > Chordata > Mammalia > Carnivora > Ursidae > Ursus > Ursus arctos. The sequence goes on from NW_026623030.1 coordinate 21,452,312, forward strand.
ACAAGAAACCTGACTTTGCACTCACTAACAGGTTGGTGTAGGCTTATCGCATCAGGATTTCAGATAAAGAAACTAGAGCGGGGTTTGGTCTGCCCTAGAACAGATCTGAAGCCAGAAACGGGTCCTTCCCCAGAATCGAAGCAAACCCTGTTCCCTTCTGTGCCTGCTCAGGATGGAGTCCCCCCAGGCTGGTGCCAGGATGCACCCCCCACACAATCACTTACAGGTTACACCACCTGTGAAAATAAAACATCGTCAGCTCAGCAGTCTGCTGGCTGCTCCCCTCTGGGCTCCTGACCACTCATTCCAAGCAAAATGTGGTCCTTCATGGCTCCCAGATCTCCCATCTCAGGAAGCTTAGAACAGCCAAGCTTGCAAAAATCATTACAATTGAATCACTCAGCTGTACCTGGAAGATGGTACCGTCTGAGCCCTGTCCTACGTAAGCCTCACCTGGTGTGCCTAGGTAACCCTCAGCAAGGGTTAACCTTTCAGCCTCAGATGACCCTCTCCCATACAGGGCCAAGATGCCCACCCACAGAGCAGAACATCCAGAGACCCTCCATGCAGGCTGGCCAGCCCATGAAGGGTTAATCCACTCAGGGAACTGCTGGCTACTTTCAACAGTTTCTGCTGCAAGGGAGAGGGTAAATTGGGCAGAAGCCACAATTTTGATCGCACTGCCTAAAACAGGAGCATATTTTACCCCCTCCCTGGGCACTGAGCCAAAATCTCCTTTAGCTTTGGGGTGCCGCTTAGGTGATCAAACACTGCGGAATGTGGGCAAATAAATGTGGTCATTCCTTGACACCCCTCCCCCCCCACCTACTCTCTATCCCACCGGCTCATGTACGCACCTCATCCCAAATGGGATCCCAATACCCCTAGCCCATTTACACAATTGAGAAGAATAGCACTTACCTCCACACCAGAGGAATGCAGAGGGAATGGGTGAGCCAAATTCTTGCCAACTCCTCCCTTCCCTGCCGGGGTGGCAAGATACTAAGTCCCGATGACTTGGTTTGAAAGCTCAGTGGAGGTGCCTGAAAGAAAATTGTTCATTTGATTCCCCTACTCTTCCCAAAATAAAATCAAAGCACCAGCATGCACACACGCCCGCTCGTGAGCACGCACACACACACACACACACACACGCACACACACACACACACACACACACAGCAACTACCCCTAAATCATGCAGGACCAAGACGAAAAGAAATACCACTGCCAGAAGATGAGAAAACTCAGAGCAGTCAGTGGACAAGGCAAAGACAGTAGCTCCCTCAGACTGCCCTCCACATGGATGAAGGTTTTCGCTCCGCTCCGAGTCCTCTCCCCCCACCCCCTCTTGCTCTCTCTTTCTTTCTCTTTCTCTCTGTCGTCCGTCCGTGTAGGCAACTCCAGGCTGCCAGCAGTAGACGAATCAATTGCTTCCCCAGTGCCCGAGTCAGTGGCAGCTGCCACCGCTGCTGCAAAACCCCGTGCGAGCAAGGGAGGGGGCAGCAGCTTCCCGGCGCAGGGGGAACCAAGCCGGCCTCCCACTCGTGATTTATGTGCGAGGTGCCTGGAGAAAGAGAGGTGGGAGGCCAGGAGGAGAGGTTGGGCGCACCAGAGATTCCCGCTGGTCGAAACGGCAATCAGGAGATTGGCGATCAGCACCGCGGACAGCGCTAAGATGCGGCGGCGGAGGGATGGGCGGGAAGCGAACCTTCAGGCAGCGAAGTTAAGTTATTGGATGGTTCCAGCAGAGAAGGGGGAGTAGTGGGGGGGGGGAACGGGACTTCTCGATATCACACAGTGAAGTCAGTGACAGCCTCCCTACCACACACTTGTTCTAATATTGTCGCTCACTCTCAGAGCTAGGAGCTGTAAGTTCACAGCCCCTTTCCCACACACGCCCCCAGACCTTCACTGCTCCTCTCTGCTGGGAAGAGTCTGACCCCAGTGTGGGAGTCTCCGAGTGGTTTTTACCCCCAAAACTCAGCCCAGCTGACTTGGCCTCACCTGCATTGCTTCAGATTTCTGACCTGTATCTTGAATGCCTCAGAATTCAGAGCAAGAAAGGCTTAATAAACGTAAATTTCTAAGGGGCTTAGTTGAAGAAGCATTTGACAGATTTCTGGGAACAAGTTCTGGCCCCCATACAGCCCTGGAAAAGTCATTTAATGTCTCCAAGTCCCAACTGTAAAATGAGGATATGACTATCCAATTTTCCTAAACATAAAAAGCAACAATAACAACATCAAAGTTGTGGGCTGCGAGGATACCATAACCTCCTACAATTCAAATGTTTTGACCAAGGGAGAAAGGAATTGATAGCCAGCCCAGGATGGTACGTGCCAAGCCTCACCCTTCAGCATGTGGTGTGAGAGGGATGAAGTTGGGAGATTATAGGAGGTTTAAATCAGACAACTGAGCCTTGGCCAAAGACCCATCCCCAAAAGATCTGAAATGAAATCACTGTATGAACAAGAAAATAAAGCCATGAAAAGGAGAAATATACAAAGAGAAATTGATTCCCACAGCTTCCAGTGTTGCAGATCTCAAGGGTCCTATTCTTGCTTACTATGGGAAAAGGAAAGGAAATTTCAAGCAGACCAAGATCTGTTTAGACCTGAAAAGTGAAGGAGAACTCTCTCTACTGGGGACCCTCCTCTAAAGTGTCCCACTCACATGGCCCAGGGCAAGCGACTACAATTGTCACTTAGTTCTCCCCTTGAAGAGCAGGACTCAATATGTCAGAGTCTTAGCAATCATTCAGAGCTTCACTTCATAGATGTTCACGACCACCCTGATCTCGATGATGGTGATGATGGCGATGATTATGGTGGTGGCAGTGGTGATGGCAGCTATCATTTACTGGGAACTGACTATGCACCAGCCATTCTACTACAAACCTTACATGTATCAGCTCCCTCAATCCTCACTGTGACCGTTTGAGGAGATGACAATTGGCAATGATGGCAATGACTACGGTGGTGGCAGTGGTGACAGCAGCTACCACACTGGGAACTGACTATGCACCAGCCATTCTCCTACAAACTTTACATGCATCAGCTCCTTCAATCTTTGCCATGACCCTTTGAGGAAACTATCATTACTCCCACTTTATAGATGAGGAAACTGAGCCTCAAGAAATTAAGTCCCTTGCACAAGGTTACACAGTAAGTGGCAGCCACAGAATTCAAACCCAGGGTTGTATGATTCTGAAGCCCACGCTTCAGAATGTCTCTCTCTGAGAGTCAAGTTCAAATATATTCTATAATTTTTTTTGGCAGGATCTCATTGAATCGTTTCTGGAAAGACCCTATGACACAAGTTCAATCCCCTCACTTCACACATGGAGAAAGTGAGGACCAGAGAGGGGCAGTGGGTTGCTCATAGCCAAAGAGCTAGGAAGCAGCAGAGTTGAGTCTGAAACTTAGGCCTTTCCGGTGCCAGGGCCTATGTTTCAGCCCCTAGGACAGTGTCTGGCACAGAGTAGGCCCTCAATAAACATCTGAAGAGTGATTCAATAAGACAGGGATTAAAGTCACACAGGATGCTGGTTGTAGAATCAGGACCCAATATTTCCCAGGTCTTTTGGCTCCTAGTCCCAAGGAACATCTACCCCACCTCACGGCTTCCGGGATTAGGCACATGTTCTGAAAGGATGTCTCTAATTCAGATCTCCCTTAGGAAATCAAAATAGCTACCACCTGCTAAATGCCTAGATACTTACTGTGCACTATGCCAGGCACTTGACACTAGCTCCAGTTTACACAAGTGCATGACGTGGGTGCTATTTATCATCCCATTTTCAGATGCGAAGACCGAGGTTCGAGCATGTGAACTGAAACCCCAAAGTTCACAGCTGGCAGAGGCAGGGATGCATTCCCAGGTCTGTCTGACTCCAAGGCCTGTGTTTTTGCCACCCTGTTAGTTTTCTTCTTCAAATTGGGCCCCCTAGAGGCCCCTGGTGGGGTGAAAAGGAGGCCTGAGTTGCCCCCCACACACATCCTGGTTTCAACCAGAGCAGCTGTGCTTTTAAATGTTTTGCATACTGGGCATCTGCCCAAGCCTTCATTGAAACAGGGTTTTGCAGCAAAATTTAAAAATGATAATATGGTTGAAACCAGAGTTCCTCACCTTCCCTGGTGACCATGCCATCTAGGAACTAGCCCCACCTTCTCTGGGGATTTTGCCCCACCCTCTGCACTGCCCTGGTCACCATCTCTAAACCCTGGGTCTGTCCTGGGAGCTCCTGGAGAGCTCTTGGTTCAAAGAACTGACTGCTGCTGTAAGCTCCAACAGCTCTGCAGGAGGGAGATACCTCGAAACCAGACACCTCAAGGCTCAGCCCAGCCAGGATCTGATCCTCGCAAGGATGGAGCAGTGCCGTGGGATTTCTCAGGCCCCAGGACTCAGCAAGCTGCCCCATCCTGTCCTTGCTCTGCTGAGGCCAGAGGCAGCCCACTAAGTCTCTCGGTCACCCCCAGGGAGGATGCGCAATGCTGGTGATGTTATAACTATAACCATAAAAGCCACCCACTATGTTCTGGGTGACTCATGTGCATGTTATTATTATTTCATTCTCACAACAATCCTATGTGTTCAGATGGTAATAGTTTTATTTCCATTTTACAAATGAGAACACTGAGACTCAAATGCCTAAGCAACTAGCCCGAGGCCATTTCCTTCATAAGTGGTGGAACTGGGATTTGAACCAAGGCCCTCTGAGTTAGTAACTATCATGCTATATGGCATCCCTAATTATAACTGTCTCTCCCATTTATTTTTGGTGTTCATTATTCACCCAGTGACATGCTTATCACTCCAATGCTATTCATGACTTTAATTTAGCACAGTGAAATTTTACCCATCTTAAAGATGAGGAAATGAGGCCCAGAGAGGTCAAGATAACACAGCTACAAAGAGGGGAAAGCTCAGGCTGTGAATCTAAAAGTAGTTTCAGGCCCCAGTGTGATGCGCTGTCTCCCGAGAGACGGGTACGGAGGTGGCACAGAAAGAATGCTCCCATTTCACTTGGCAAATGGGGCAGAATAATGGTCCCAAGATGTCTACATCCTAATCCTCAGAGATCGTCGATACGTTGCCTTATATAGCAAATAGGACTTTGCAGATATGATGAAGTTAAGGATCTTGAGATGGAGAGATTATCCTGGCTTGGCACAACGGGTGGGTGCAAGGCAATCACAAGAATCCTCACAAGGGGAAAAGGGAGGAGGAGGGTAGGGGAGGAGATGATGTCGGAGTGCAGGATTGAGAGACAGAGGGATGAAAACCCTACAGTGCTGGCCCTAATGATGGAGGAAGGGGCCACAAGCCAAGGAATGAGGGCAGTCTCTCCAAGTTGGAAAAGCCAAGGAAACAGATCTTCCCTTAGAGCCCCTAAAAGGAGCATAGCCCTGCCAACACTTTGATGTTAGGACCTCCAGAGCTATAAGATAATAAATTCGTGTTGTGTTAAGCCACTCACTTTGTTGTTCTGTTTATAGCAGCCACAGGAAACCAATAGGGCACGTCTGCCAGGGGAACCCACAATGAGAACCCATAGCAAATCAGCCTTAGCAATCTCAACCGAGCTCCCTCTGGGCCAGAGGACCCAGTACTTCCATCGTATCACAGTGTTCTAAACCATATAGTGTGTGTGTGTGTGTGTGTGTGTGTGTGTGTGTACGTGTATGTGCACATGCATGCACACGTGCCCCTGCACACATGTGCACACAGATGGAGGCCCTACAACAGAAAGGACTCGAGCTCAAAGCTTTAGCGGGACCACCAGGCTCTGCGTCCGGGTGGCACTGCCAGGGCACGCTGTGCTTCCTCCACTCCCTCCTTCTCTTTGAGAGCCTCCGGGGAACGCTATCAACAGGAACACAAAAGGGAAGAAATGTCACAGGGCAGCTTTCCAAGAGCACAACTCATCACGGGGGATCAGTCAAAGACAAAACAAGTAAATGGAGCAGAGAGACAGGAGAGTAAAAAAAGAGAGAATGGCTGGAGACCGGCCTAAGTTCCCCAACAGATCCCTTCCCACCAAGGGGCGTCTGGATGGCTCAGTTGGTTAAGTGTCCGCCTTCTGCTCAGGTCATGATGTTGGGGTCCTGGGATCGAGCTCTGAATCAGGCTCCCTGCTGGAGCCTGCTTCTCCCTCTCCCTCTTCCCCACCTCACCCTCCCCACTTGAGCTCTGTTTCTCAAATAAATAAATAAAATCTTTTAAAAAAAAATCCCTTCCCACTGAGAAAGAGGCAAGTCTTGGGGAAGCCCGTTAGCCCCCTTAGGAGAAAATAGGGTAATTACAGAAAAGACGCTGCAGGACTTGGCGAGACAAGTTTTTATGACAAGTCAACAAGTATTACTTATTAATCAGTCACCTCGGTGTTACCAGGCAAGGTGCTGGCAGAGCAAATAAGCTGGGCTTGCCTTCCGAAGCTCTGGGCTTGATTCTTGGCTCTCCCACTCACCAGCTGTGTGACCTTGGGCATGTCATCTGCATCTTCTGTGCCTCAGTTTCCTCGACTCTAAAATGGAACTACAATACCTTCCCCACCTACCTGTGTGGCCAGGACGTTTCATTGAGCTAAGGGACGTGAACAAGTGTCCCTTTCCTCCTTGCACAGTCTAGTGAAGCATCTAGCCCAAAACTACCAGAGGTGCTGGGAAAAGGACATGGGCAGAGACAGAGTGATGAAATGGTCAAAAGGCCAAGTTTTAGGGTAAGGCTGCCTAGGTTCCAATCTGGCTCTACGACATATACACTGTGGCCCGGAGGAAGTTGCTAAACCTCCCTGTGCCTCAGTGTCCCCATCTGTAAAGTGGGGGATAATAACTGTACCTCCTCACACAGCTGTCTTTATGATCACGCGAGCAAACATATGTAAAAGCACTTAGAACAGTGCCTGAGATACAGGAAGCCCTACGTGTATCATCCTTATATATTACTTTCGCTTTTGTGACGATTGTTATTGACAAGATGCATTTTCCAAAGGGTGATACGCGTTGGGCCGAAAGACAAAAGGTGATGTGAGGCGGTCTGTGGATACATATTTTTTTAAGGTCTGAAAGTTTCGTGTTTATTTTAAATTGCATCAGAAAAATATCGTATTTCCATTTCCAGTAGCGACATAATGTTTTCTTGTATACAAACGTACTTAAGTTGATAGAATGTAGGGCAAAAACAAGTTTGCTTTTCTCTTATATTTCTGGCACCTCAATGGCATTCTCTGCCCTGAAGTCTGCCCTCTGGGTGTGCTGGGTTCACCTAACTCCCCTCCCTGTAGTCACTGCATCTCTCAGAGGGCCGCTTCAGTTATTCCAGTAAATCCAGAAGCAAAGTCTTGTGCCAGGAAAATGAAGGAAGAATGCAGGATCTTCCCTCTCCCGGGTCCCCTCCAGACTCTGCTTCTGGTCTATAAAGAATAAATAACTACTAGTGACTGAAGAGGGACCATACGTGTGTTCCTCATCTGAGCTTCTACAATGCAGCTAACCCTCACCCCTGGGTCTGGCCTGCCTGACCGGCTCTCCCATCACACCGAATAGTCCAAGAACACAGCTCAGTTTCGTGCATCTCTGAGTTCTCAGGGCCCAGAACAAACTGGACGCCTGGGCAATGTTGAATAAGTGAATTATTCTTAGAACATTTGATGCCTGTATCTTTTATCTTGCTGTAATCTCAGACAGGGGGAATCTGACCACCAGAAATTGCATGGTTAGTTATAAATGGCATATGTCAGTGGTTCGTGGGTTCCTGCAAGGAGCCCCACATCTTCAAAATGAACAATTTTAGGAAGACCTGGGCCAGGTCATCATCCCAGACGATCGACGCCAGAGTTGCCAGCCACAGGGAGAGGGCTGAGCAAGCTGGAAGAAGCCACGAAACCTGCCTGAGGAGTAAGATTTGAGCTGGTTGAATTTGGGCAAGTGGGAAAAAAGAGTAGAGTGAGGAAGAGCCACTTGAGAAAAAAGCTCCATAGATGGGACTCACATCAAGGCATTAAGGATGGAGGGGGCTGACATTTCCAAAAGTAGCTTTAAGCTGTGATTTAAAAGGAATGAATCCATAATAAAGTAATGGCAGGCACGTGACTGGAGGAGGGGAGGTCAGGAGAGGCAGAGCTATTTCCTACTGGGTCTTTCAAAGATCTCTTCCAAAAAAACCCTCTGGCATTTTCCCTGAAATGAACAAACCAGATTCCTCAATTCTTCCAGGCCTCGGTCAACAAGTCCTAGTCATTAGCTAGTGTTGGGGAAGGAGCAGAGGAAGAGCTGGCTCCTCATTTAGGGGCTTAGCTACTCCCCAAGCTCGTAGCAGAATGGTTGAAAGGGAGTTAGCTTTGAGTCTCACCTCGTCAACTCACTGGCTGTGTGACCTTGGGCAAGTCACTTTACCTCTCTGAGTCTTAGCATCCTCATCTGTAAAATGGGATAAGAGTAATACCTACATCATTAGTTTATGAGATCATTCAAAGAGACAAAATATGTAAAGGGCTTGGTATAGTCCATTAAGTGCTGGCACATAGTAAACGCTCAATACATGAGTTGTTGTTGTTACTATCACAATTATTATCATTACCTTCTGCCAGATGGTGGGGATACTGTGATAGGAGTAAGACTCCATCCCTCTATGCTACAGGCCAGTGGGAGAGTTAGAAAAGAGACCTCCAAACGACAACACAGACAGAGTGGCAACCGCTAGGAGAGAGCCATGGAAAGCGTGCCGGAGGGAAGACACGTATTTCTGCGACACGTGGTGGCGGAGAGAGGAGGAACAAGGTTATCTCTGCAGAAGACCTGGGAAGTGGGTGGGCGGTGGGTGGCAGGGGGCACACCACGTGCCCAGCCTCTCAGCGCCCCAAGCGTTTCTCCCTCCCTACTCCAGTCCTCACTCCAACATCTGGGGAGCATCTTTCCTCCAAGGAGATTTTTCAACATCGCTCTTACGTAATCCTAACGTGACACGACAGATATCCAGCAGGCTTGAAAAAGGAGAGGCTAGTTCTCCCCACGAATCCCACTGGGCTGAGCGGGAGAGGCAGTGCACAGTGGTGCAGAGATGGAGAGGGACCGGCGTGCCAGGCAGCAGAGTAGCAGTCAGGCTAGCTGGCCGGGGGAAGTAAACTGTCACAGCCTTCCTGGGGGGATGATCCAGGGCTACGTGTCCAAAACCTTAACAATTATACACACTTGCTATCTGACCCATTAGACTCTTCAGGAATTTAATCTAAGGACATAATTAGACATATACACAGAGATTAGCATCACAGCATTGCTTATAATAATGACAGATTGGAAACAACCCGACTGTCCAGCAATGGGAGGGTCATTTCAATAAACTGTGGTATAGTCCATACCAGTGGCCAAGAAGCAGCCCCACGCTGGGGTAGTGTTGACAGAACACTGAAAAGATGCAACCTCCATACTTAAAAAAAAAAAAAAACTACAGGATTGTATATATAGTTTGATCCCATTCATAAATAGGGTCCTTGGGAAGAGAGAAATGCAGGGTAGGTCCTTCTACATGCACACTCTATCCCTCCTTCAAAGTCCTGGCCAGTCATTCATTTATTCACTCAACAAACGTAAGCTCACATACCAGATGCTAGGGATACAGAAGGACGCAAAAGTGACACCATCCCTTCTCTTGCCAAGCTTCCAGATTCGAAATTCACCTCCTTCAGGGAGACCTCTTTGATCACACCAGTCCACCCTGAGGTTCTCTTTTCTGATCCTTGGTAGTCCCCCCCCCAAGTTATGAAGGATGATAACAGCAATTTCTCAAGACTTCAGCTAACTTCCTTACATGTAGGAGATTGCCAAATACAGCATCTCTGGAGAGTAAGTCCTAGGATTGATCTCCACGTCCCAGATGAGAAGACTGGGGCTCAGACAGAATAAGACACTTATTCAGACTCATACATTACCACATAACCAGCAGGGACTCAGTCTACACCTGTCCTATGTCAGACCCCATGTGCTCAAGCACTACGCTTGTGCCAAACAAACACTTAAGGACTTGCTTACGCCCAGCACAGGGCACCTGTCCGCACTCTCAAGAGCCTTTCCTGACTCCTCCCGACACGGCTGGACCCTCCTCTTCTCCGCCCCCAGAGCACATAATTCAGGCACTGTAACAGCCTGTCTCTTTCCACTGAGATCCCCCGCGTGGGGGAGACATCGGACCACCCTAAATTGCAGGTTTAGTTATCATAAATGGTTCATGTCAGTAGTGAATGGGATTCTCTGAGGAGCCCCATGCCTTCCAGAGGCTGCTGTTCGTGAACAAGGTTAGAAGGACCTAGAATAGACCGTCATCCCGGAAGATGAGCATCAGAGTTGCTGGTTACATCCAGATATCAGTTCCTGGGGATAGGGGACCACATATGTCTCTTATGTCCTTAACAACAGGATAAATACCAAATAAATAGTGGATGAATGAATGATTGAATGAATGAATGAATGAATGAATGAATGAATGAAAAGGGGCACCATTTTTGCCAGCCATTTATTTCCTGGATCAAAGGTTTTCTTCCTCTGGGCCAGATGGCTATAGTTCACCGAGCCTGGCACCATCATCACCACACCCAGGAAACTGCAAAGAAATGGAGCAGAAAGAAATTCAGGCCACCCATTCACCCACGGCCCCTCTCATGGCCCTGACCACATGGAAGAAGAGGCTTGGAGAAAAGATGAGGCGTGATCGCTGCACGGGAGGTCAGCTGCATATCCCCTGCCCGAGCTGATGCTTCTAAGGCTGCAGCCGCATGGAACATTCCTGCTCACTCAGACAGCACACCCAGGAACCTCACACCAGCCCTTTCTAGAAGCACAGGAAGCAAAGAGAGAAAAAGCCTCAGGGGACATGAGTCTGGCTGCATTTGAAAATGCCTACTGGTTTTTCAGGGAAACCAGATAAGTTCCAGAGGGTACTTTTCATAAGCATTTATATATCATTCTCAAGTTAGCCTTGCGAGACATCAAAACAAGATCACTTCTCCTCATGGACCTATCCTGATATTCCCATAATTTGCAGCAGGAAAAGAGAGCAGAGGTTCTGAGTCTCTCCATCATCATCTGTAAAGTGGGAGTAAGGGGGTCTACCTTCCTAGAAGTTTGTAAGGATCAAAGGGGACTGAAACACACAAAAGGACCCAGCACAGAACTCAGCGAAATGAAAACGTTCAGCAAATGTCTACTTGGTCTGAAGGCAAAAAAAACACCATAAAAATGCCAGTGTTATCTGGAAGAAATACCCCTTTCCAGTCTAGCAAGATGACATTTATCAGCCTCTCAAAGAATGGACGCAGGATAAGTAAGTTTTGAAGGAAGAAGGGGAAAACTAGGGATCATGAGGTGTTTTCTCAGACATCAGGCCAAGGTGGGCCCCCAAAAGAGAGATATTATGAGGGTGCTGGACACACAGAAGGGAGAAAAGGGGGTACAGACAAGGAATAAAGGAAGCAAAATGTACTAAAGAGAGGTTTTGCTAATTTCACTGACAGAGGGGAAACTGAGGTGTGGCATCAGGGGTCCTGAGTCATAATCAGCACATGTTTGGCTGCAAGAAAGAGAAACCCCCTCAGAGATGGATCTCATAGAGTCCGAGGTCCAGCCTCCCCGCCACCATCATCTCTTGCCTGGACAATGGCAGTTACCTTCCTACAAGGCATTCGCTGCACATGGCCAGCAGTATAGCCTCAAAGTCAAACCAGGGCATGCCATTCCTTTTCTTGAAACCTCCTCTGGTCTCTCCCCATTGCACTTAAAAAAAAAAAGAAAAGGTTTTACCTGGCCCCCCTCTCCCACCCCATGCCTCTTTGCCCTGCCTCCTACAGTCTCCCCTCTCTCGCTATACTCCAGCCTTAGGCCTTTGCTCTGTTTATCAAGCACCTAAGCTTGTTCTCACCTCAGGGCCTTTGCACTAGCTATTCCTTCTGTCTGGACTCAATTCCTCCTGTTCTTTGCACGGTGGGTTCCTTTGTTGTCATTCATGTCCTAGCTTAGGTCACCTCCTCAGAAAGGCCTTCTCTGATCACTGCCCTCTCATTGCCAATTTTCATTTTCTGCATAACATTTATCACCACCTGATCCTGTCTCTTGGTGTCCCCCAATCTGTGACAGTTTCTCAGTCTTTTCTCAGTCCATGACCTTGATACTTGTGAAGAATACTGGTCAGGTACTGTGGAATGGCCCCCCTACCATGTGGGCTTGTCTGATGGTTCTCAGGATTAGATTGGAGCTATGGATTTGGTGGAAGACTCCCACAGAGGTGAAAGCCCTTCTCATCACCTCCTATCAGGGGGTCCAGATGTCGACATGACAGTGTCTCTTTTCCAGCCACTTTCCTTGGACTTGCATATGATCCAAGTCTTCTTGGTCATCATTCTGGGCCTCTGCTATCTGAACAGAAGCTCTGTGGCTTTGGATTCAGCGGCTCGGCGGTGCCCATAGGGCTGGGTGGGGGGCAGGCTCACACAAGACAAACAGAGAGAACCAGAGGGACGGCAGGTTCTCTTAGGAGGGTGTATCCATTTCCTGGGGCTGTGGTGACAAATTACCACCAACTGGATGGCTAGGACAATGGCTAGATTTAATCCCTCATAGTTCTGGAGACTAGCAGTCCGAAATCAGGGTGTCAGGAGAGGGTCACTCTCTCTCTTGAAGGCTGTAGGGAAGAAGCTGTCCCACACCTTGCTCCTAGCTTTGGGTGGGTGCCAACAGACCGGGGCATCCCTTGGCTCATGGCTGCACCACCCCAGTCTCTGCCCCATCATCACATGGTTTCGTCCCCCTATCTCTTCTGTGTCTGGGTCTTCATCTCTTCTTATAAGGTCAAGGGTCATATTGGATTTAGGGCCCACCCTAATCCAGTATGACCTCATCTTAACCTAACTAATTCTATCTGCAAAGACCCTATGTCTAAACAAGGTTACATTCTGAGGTTCCAGGTGGACATGAACTTTGGGGGATGCTAGTCAACCCAGTGCAGAGGGGGTATGATAGGTAGGGGAGGCAATGGTCAAGCTCTGAGTCCAAGCTCTGTACTGACTAGTGGAGCAACCTTGGACAAATCGTTACCCCTCCTGCCTGGCCTGCCCCATCTGTAGAATGGGAGAAGGTGATGATAATATTGTTTGCATAACAGGGATCAACTAAGCTGGGAACTATTACAGCATCTTTTAATCTGTGAGGTACTTCATAACTGTGAGTTATTATCTGTGGCAGCCATGAGAATGCCTTGCAGACCTCCAGCTACAGGAAGCTTAATTAACCAAGGGCCCCAGCTGCTACACTCTCAAACTCATCGGTGCAAACGAGGCCACGCTTCCCATGGGCTGCTCCCGGCCAATAACTGAGTGCAGCAGGGATACTAAAACAGGCCTGATCCAGGGAGACAGGCCTTCCTCTGGCAGTGGCTGGAGGACTCCTGACACTTTGTGGAAGCTTCCTTAGACTGCAGGGGAGTCTAAGACATCCCCACCCATCCTTCTCTCCCTCTCCCCTTCACTCAGGGTCTGATGGCTCTCCACGGCTTCCTGGCACTCTTCCTATTCTCTCCCATAGGTGTTTCCCCTAATTAAATCCTTGCTCATTTAGTCCCATCTTGGTGTCTGCCTATTGGGAGGACCCAGACCAGAACATTATCCCAGAAATAATCTGTTACCTCTGCCCGATCAGCACACATGTCCCTGCTCCTACTTATCCTTTAAGTAAAGCACACCCTCATGCCCATACTTGGTCCATGAGATCCGGATAGAGCTGATGACTCCCTGTACTCCAGGGGCTAGCACATGCCCAAGCCTGACCAATCTTTCCATTGGATTGGCCACAATGCCAATGTTTGGTACAGAGAAGGGCATGTAACCTGATGCAAGCCAAGAGATCCTTGCTTGAAACTTTGCTACTGCTTTTAGGAAGGAAATATACCTTTTACAGTGGGGCTGCTAAGCTGGTAGAGTACAAGCCTGGAGCCGCTGAGGAGATCTTTGCTACCCTCCAGCCTGAGACTGAAATCAATGTAAAAGAGAGAGGGATGTGAGAAACTGACTCCTGATACCATTATTTCAGCACCTGGATCCAGCCATGCCTGAAGCTCTTACACTTGTCTATAATGTATGTCAATACATTCCTTTTTTTTTTTTTTTGCTCTAGCCTATTTGAGTTGAGTGTTCCAACTAAAAAAATTAAATCCATAATTTTCCTGACACAATTCTTCAAAGTGAGGACCAAAGATTGTGGCTTCTGGAGAAGAGCTACAAAGTCAAGTAAACATCAAGGATGGACAAAATGGATTCTTTTAATTCAATGTGTGAACCACTTTCAGAGTGTCAGAAGGATTAAAGAGAAAAAAGAAACAACCAAAGAAGCATCAGTGGGAGCCAGTTTGGCTTTAGGCTGCTTTTTAAAGAAAGCCTCTCCACAATTAGGATTTCCAAATATAATCCCTCTCTCATTCGACAGAACCCAGTACCTAGACAGCTACTTCTAAAAATAAGAGAAATAAAATCTGTTTTCTGATGAATCATAAACACATTTCATCTCTGGTTCTTCTCCTGTTTTGGGAGAAACTCAGAAGAAAGTGTTTCCCTTCTTTTTAAAAAATTAAAATTTGTGGGTATGTCTATCAATAAATTCGTTCTGCTCTTCTCCCTAAGTGGATTATTTTTGCAAATGTTCCCATTTGGATGGCAGGTGATATCAGGCCCGTAATATCAACCACTTAAGTTAAGGATGATCCTACATAGTGAAAAATATCTTGGCCACTCTTTGTTTGGCAATAGACGAGAACCCCAACAAAGCCAAGACTCAATAATCCTTTTTCTCTTAGCTAAACATGAGAGCCCCAGCCTGCTGAGGCACTGTGAACAGGACTACAGAATTTAGCCAAATTTAGCCCTGTGGCCTGTGAGGTATTTCTAACTCAAGGATTGCTCTCTCTCCTTTGGAAATAAAAATACATAATAAACCATTGATGTTTAACTGGAGGCATCATTAATTGACATAAGGAGCCCTAACTTCACTATGCAATTAATTCCCCTTTCCTGAGTAAATGCAAATGGCAAATGGAAGGTCTGTCTCCTATCAGGACCCTTCTGCCCCTCTTTCAGATGTATCTCTATCCCTGGCACGGTTTTGATGGCAAAAAGCAAAGGCACCTACATGTTCTTTAAATAGAGCTCTGCCCTGACTGCCTTGACAGCTAATGGCCAAAGGATGCTAACACACAGTGGCATCTGTATTCGCAAAATCAAGGAAGTTTTCCATCAACTGACCTGCTCCTTTATTAAGGGGAAAAGCAATCAGGCATGTAGGAGCAAAGCTTACTAGGGGATTTGAACCTCTGAACTGCACCGAACAGACGTCCAGGGATGAGGACTCAAATCAATAATAACAATAACCTTAATGATCACAGCAACAGCAGCGGAGGTAATGGCTATTATTTGCTGAGCACCTTCTGCAAGCCTGGCTCAAAATCACTGCTTTATATGCATGATCTCACTGAATTCTCACAATTAACTCAAACAGATAGGTGCTAATATTATCTCTGCATAACAACGCAATTGTGGTAGACTGGTTGCAAAAGTGGCCCTAATTCTTCCTTCTCCTATACCCACAGCCTTTGCAATGTAACTCCACATTGCAGTATGATTTTGCAGCTCTGTCCTTCCAGAGATGAAGGCAATTTCTCTGCCCCTCGAATCAGGCTGGCCTCTGTCTTGCTTTGGCCAATAGAATGCCAAGATTCTGGACTTCAAGGGAACCTTTCAACTTCTGCCTCCTGAAATCCTGCCCAATAATAAGCCCAAACAAGCCTGCTGGAAGATGAGAGGCCCCATGAGACAGAACTGAGCCCTGACAAGGCTATCCTTGACCAGCCAGCTCCCAGAGACCCACAGCCCATAAGTAAGCTCAGAATGATTAGCCAAACTCTGTCCAGTTTGTCACTTCTACCCAGGCAACTCACCGACTACTGAGCAGGAATAAATGTTTGTGCTATGTGCCACTGAGGTTTTGCGGTCAAAAGCCTATTTATTGTCAAAACAGACTGATACAACGAGGAACCTGAGTCATAGAGGGATTAAAGTGACTTCCTAGCAAACTTCTTAGCTCATAGTAGGTATTCAACAACTATCAGATAAAGGAGTAAATGAATGAATAAAAGAGTTGGAAACAAAATCTAGGTCTGTCTGACATGATAGTTTGAGCATCTAATAATCCATACCAGAATGTATATTTCTATCCTAAATGAGTTTACTGTCTTTCAAAATTACCCCGCACAGTACCTAGCACTTGGGTGGCTCAGTCAGTTAAGCAGCTGACTCTTGATTTCGATTCAGGTCATGATCTCAGGATTGTGGGATCGAGCCCCATGTCAGGCTCTGCACTCAGTGTGGAGTCTGTTTGTCCCTCTCCCTCTGCTCCTCCTCTCTCTCTCTCAAATAAATAAATAAAATCTTTAGAAATAATAAAAAATAAATAAATTCCCCTTTCATTTCTTTTCTCTGCCACCCTTGATTTCTCCCCAACCAGTTTAACTCAATCCCTGCCCTATTATAAAGTCCATAGAGAAAAGAGGAAATACAGGAAGTAAAAAAAGATGGGTTTGACACCATTATAATCTGCCCCTGGAAAAGCAACAGGTTTCAATTCAACTTTTCTCTGTTTTTCTGTGTTCAGTATAGCTGGGTTCTGCCCATACCCCACCTTTGATCTCTATCTTTTAATTTGCAAGTTTAGACCATTTATATTTATTATAAATGTATATATATTCAAAAGTATATACATTAAAATATATATTTGAATTTCCCTCTATTACCTTATTTTGTGCTCTTTGTTTGCCCTGCTTTTTGTATGGTATTCCCTGGCATTCTACTTCCCCCATTGCCAGTAGGGATGTTTGTTAGAAGGTGGAAGGAAAGACAGAAAAGTATCCCCCAAACTGAGAAGGCACTTTGAGACCAGAAAATGAAAGAGGTGACTCCATACAGTCTACAAAAGTTTTATTCAAGGTAACTTACTGACAGGGCGGGGACAGGGTGGAAAATGATCCACAGCAGCTGCATAGCTATTCTCTGCAAAGTCCAGACCTAGTCCACAGATTTTATAGCGTGAGGGGACACGCAGAAGGGCACTGTAGTGAGATCAAAGGGTTTGCATGCTCCTCAAAGGCCTCGCATGCACCTGACAGCTAACCCTTAATTAGATCTTGTGGCATCACCTGCTCATGAGGAAGAGGACAGGCTGTTACCGCCAACAGATCCAAGACAAGTCTCCTCCAATCCCAGCCTTGGCGGGCATTTCTAATGTGTGTATATTAATCTCCAAAGAGCCCAGAACACATAGCCCCAAGGGAGGTCATAGAGCAAACATGAACAAGATGGAGAGTCAAAGATGGACTCAGGATTGTCAGCACCTCTCCAAGGCATTTTCTTCCTATTCTTTCAGTGGTTACCTTCTGTTTTTTAACATGCATATGTGACTTCATCAAAAATGAATCTACTTCTCTACCCTCCTCCAAGACAATGTCTTAGAATAGTTTAATTCTAACTCCTCTCTACTTTCTTACACATCTAGCACTGTTTTTTTCTCTCCTCCTCAAAGTAATCACCTTGGCACACTGTAAAATAGATACTTAGCATTTACTTATTATTACATTTTAAACATATACTATGTTCCTTATACAACTCCATATTCTTCAAAGGATTTCACACTCACCAACCCAAACCTTGCAAGGTAAGCAGTGGAAATACTATGATCAGGATACAAGACTGAGAAACTCCGTGTCTTGGAAGGGTAACAAACCAGTGAGAGGGAGCCCCAGAGGGAGAAGCCAGTTCTCCAGACTCTCAGCTCAGTGCTCTCAGAAGTGTCCAGGACATTGCCAGCTGAATCAGGTTTAGTGTTCTCTCCTCATAAATATTTTGCTCACATTTCACCATCATAACACTTTGTATGCCAGTTGACAGTCAGAACTTGTCTCTCATGTATGAGAGATTTCTCTGTTCATTCCAAACTCTGCCCTGATTAAAAAATTTTAATACAAAATATCTATTTATCTATATCTATGTATCTACGTCTACATCTATCTATCTATCATCAAGATTGAGATAGATATTTTTCACAGCATGTCATCTTCTTTTGTCAGGCATGCTTTGTACCTCTCAGTATCCTTTCTCTCCCCAGTGCTTTTCAAAGCAGATTTTTTTCCTTGATTTCCTTTCTAGCAGCCTCAGCTTCCCCCCAACTCCAGCTCCCCTTTCACTGTGACCTGGTAGTGATGTGGACAACAAAATGGACATCCATCCACTGATGCCAGGAAATGAAGGAAGATTGTATGGAATGCTGAATATCAACTTTAATTTTTTTGAAAAATACACCCCTATCTACCTGCTGTAAAGAGCTTTAATCTTTCTCTTCAGGGGATGAAAACATTTCAAAGTAGTGAATGAAAACTCATTTAATATCTCTGTTCAAATATGTTCCATCAGCCTATAGATTATTAAAAAAAAGATGACAGTGCTGAATGTGAGAAAAAATAAATAAACTCAATTTGTGCTAGCAATCAAAATTTCAAAGCTGGGGTCAGGTCTCATAATGGAAAAGAAGAGGGAGATCTTTTTCACACCAGGGAACCAATTCCACTGTCATTATATTTTACTTCCTTTTGCTTCTGCAAAGCCCCATCCCTCAACAAAAGGTCTTATTCATTTTCTCCTCCCCTTTAAATTTCTGTAGGAGCCTAGGAGAAGACTGTTTTAAATGACAGTAAGAGCTAATAATGATTGAGCACTTACCATATGTCACTCACTAATGTAAGTATTTGACATGTTGTATAACACATTCAATGCCCACATAAGTCTATGAAGGGGGCACCACTGGTATTCCTACTTCACAGCTAAGTAATCTGAGGCTCAGAGAGCTGACATACCTAAGGGGTGGAAGAGGAAGGATTTAAATGCAAGGACTCTGGCTCTGGCACACACGCTCTTAACTACTCCACTCCACAGCCTCTCAAAGCCATACCATTACTGTCCCTTGAGATAAACCACTGTTTCATCCATCTTTCGTTACTCTTCCTCGTCCTCCTCCCCCCCAGGCACACAGGAGCTGACATGTATACACAGCATCACTGGACTCCCTTGCCCATTGGGTTAATCAATGGGAGGCTCTGACAGGAGATCAGAGTGTGAGGAGAAAGAGAGTTTGGGGGTCTTTATTCCCATGCCCCCTTCCTGCAGGGTCACCACAGGTTGGTCAACTCCCTTGGCCAAATGCCACACAGCCCCTGTCAGGTGGCCGTCTCCACAACTTTCTCTCTCAAGGTGCGGGTAACTTCTCTCTCTCCTCGCCCCTTAATACCTAGAGGTGGCAACATTCTCCTGCTGGTTCAAGTCCCTGGCCTAAAGCCCAATCTGGCAGATTCCCTAAACCCCGCCTACATCTTCGTAAATAGCCCTTTCATACTCTGCAGATTTTCTGGGTTGAGTGTTCCTTTGTCCCTGCCAGGCCCCTGGCTGATTCGCCTGCCTAGGACAATTCATCAGAATTTCCTCAGACTATCACTTCACAGATGGCAAAGAGCCTGTCACCACAGGGAGAAAGATTATTTAGTACCCTCAGAAAATGGTCACTGGTCCATCAGTACCTCTTCTGAGACTAAATGAAAACATATATAAATCATTCTTTCTAGAAACATCTATGGAGTGCCTTCTAGATATTAGACACTACCCTGGGGACACACCAGTGGATGGGACAACCCGGGTGCCTCCTGGAGAAAGTATAAACATTAGAGGGATATTCAGGTCACATACAGAGAATACATGAGAACTAGAACAGCATCGCGGCTGTGGGTAGTGATATGAGGGAAGGGCTTCCGACTGGCAGGCCTCCTCAGATGCGCCATACTTAAACGTGAAGGATGAGAAGACATGGCCACACAGCATGTGGGGTGGGGGGTGTAGGCAGTGAGTGTGGTGTAGAGTGTTTCAGAGGAAATCACGCTTCAGAAGGCCCATAGGCAGGAAGGGCAGCAAAGATGGTGAGCATTTTAGATTAGGGGTGGTATGGATTCGAGGCGGGGGGAAGGAGGTGTTGGAGCTCAGAAAAGCAGGGAAGGGGCATCTTCTCTTTTGCAGCGACTAGGAGACACTCCTGGTGTTTAGTATCAGGCTTAGGATTCTGAATGCCCTGAATGTGCAGGACAGCCCCTGACCATGAGGACGGCTCTGCCCTGAGTGTGAGCAGCTCTCCTTTGTGAAGTGAAGTCAGCAGCTGCGCCAGCCTCCCGAGGCCCTCAGAGAAGTCCATCTATACCAGCTCACATCTGACAGGAGACGAGGTGGGACTGGGAGCCGGGAAGGAGAAGGGCTGAAGGGGGTTTGCATCACATTTTTCTGAGAGGACAGCACCAGAGATGAAAGGGAAAGGGGAACTGCCAGCAAGAGAGGATGGGAGTGGGCAGAGACTTTCTCTTTTTAATTTTAGAGTCAGAGAAGATCATTCTAGACAGTAGCTACCATCACTGTAGAGCAGTGTTTTTCAGACTTTAAGCCAAGACCCGCAAGTGAGAACTACATTTTGCATCACAACACAGCTCGACATGCATGCACACAGATGTGTGACCGAAGCAAAAGTTTCACAAAACACTTCCACGTACCACCAGCGATGTTCTCCAATAGGTTCTATTCTATGCTGATTTCCACCCACTAAACTGACTTGATAACTCACTAAATAGAGCTCACTTCTTGGTGTGAAAACCAACACTGAAGACACAAGTAGAAGAGAGTATTGGTTTTTTACTATTATTATTTGTTTTTACTCTTTATTTTTATGGAAGTATAGTTGACACACAGTGTTACATTAGTTTCAGGTGTGCAACACAGTGATTCCATAACTCTGTACATCACACTATGCTCGCCCCAAGTGTAGCCACCATCTCACCAAGCAACGCTATTACAGTACCATTGACGATATTCCCTGCGCTGTGCCTTTCATCCCCGTGACTTTCTCATTCCATCACGGGAAGCCTGTACGTCCCACTCCCCTTCACTCATCTTGCCCATTCCACTACCCCCTCCCCTCTGGAAACCACCAGTTTGTTCTCTGTAATTATGAGAGTATTTTAAAGATAAAAAAAATGTGATAACACATTATGTTGATGAGCATGTGGGGAAATGAGCACTCTCATATACTATTAGTGGAAGTAAGAATTAATGCAATTCCATTAGTGGGCCATTTGGACGTCTTTATCAATATTTTAAATGCATATGCCTTTGACTCAGCAATTCCACTTCCAGGAATTTCTTACATATTTATTCACACATGTGTCCAAAGATGGATGTGAGAGAATATTCACTACAGCATTGCTTGTTGTGACCTCAGGCTGCAAACAATGTAAATGTCCAATAGGATGCTGATAAAATGAATTATGGGACATCCTTACAGAAGTCTAAGCAACCATGAAAATAAATGAGGCAAGTTTATATGAATTAAAATGGAAGAAAGTCTAAGATGTATCATATAGTTGAAAAAGCAAGGATAATAGGCTCTCTCTCTCTCTCTTTCTCTCCCATGTGAGGGCACCGAGAGAAGCCAGAAAGAGGCTTTCACCCAGAATCAAATTAGCCAGCACCATGACCTTGGTCTTCCTAGTCTCCAAAACAGTAAAATTTAAATGCCTGTTTATAAGCGCCACCCCTCACCGAACCCCGGGTCAATGGTATTTTGATACAGCAGCTCAAGCTGACTCATAGAAATAGCATGAAGTATTTGAAAATATAAAAAACAGGGCACCTGGGTGGCTCGGTCGGTTAAGCGTCTGCCTTGGGCTCAGGTCATGATCTCAGGGTCCTGGGATCGAGTTCCACATTGGGCTCCCTGCTCAGCGGGGAGTCTGATTCTCCCTCTGCCTCTCCCTGCCCCCCCCCCAACTGCTGGCTCATTCTCATTCTCTCTCTCACTCCCAAATACATAAATAAAATCTTTTAAAAAATATATAAGAAACCTATTTGTACTGACATGGAATGGACTCCTAGACATTTTTGAATGGAAAAAGCAAGTTGCAGTTATAATGTCATAGTATCGTACATTTACGTAAAATGCACATTCATATAATACTATACATATTTATACACAAATGCACAGAAAATTATCTGGAAATATAAACATCTAACAAATGATGGGATACTCAGGAGCACAGAAGAGCCACAGTCAAATGGGATATCAGCTTTGTTTGTACATTTTTATTTTTTATAAAAAGCTATTTCTATATCACTTATGTAATTAAAACTATTTCAGGACATACCCCCTTGCAAGTGTTCAGAGAGAACAGCCTAACCCCACGCTACATAATCAGTCAACTTCAGGGCTGCTTCTAGAACCTGAGTTCTTAAAATCTGCCTTGCAAGCCAAGAGTTCTTCCCACTACCATTCAGTTCTCCATCTTAATTCTGAAACCAGCAAAAATTACATTCTTCTCAGGAGAGGATAGGGCAGGCCTCGCATCCCACCAGACACCAATGAGGAGATAATGTTTTTATGCACTAAACGTAACATGGTTAGATCTCAACAAGGTTAGCTGAGACAATTAATTTCAAAGCCTTACAACTGACAGCGATACACAAATTAGCTTCCTCATCGGCTTTAGGAAACTAATTTCATTACAATGAAGAATTCAGAAGGGAGCTCTGATGCCTTTTTAAAAAGTGAGATGAAACTTCAAAGTGAGATGAAACTATTTTCTAGAGCAACTCCATAATTATACCACAAAGACGATGTTTACCTCGAAACCCAACACCCAGTAGGGATAAGATGGAAGGAAGAAAGAAGCCTCAAAGAAATGGCAGACTGAAATCTGTAAGAGACATTCAATGAGAGGAAAATCAAAAAGATTAAAGGCCTCAGAAAGTTTATTATAAATTATAGCAGGAGCTAACATTTATTTATTCAGTCAAAAAAATACTGAGTACTGACTGTGCCAGGCACTGGGGATACAACAGTGAACAAGGCACACCAAAATCTTGCCTTTGTGGAGATGTCCTGCCATAAACATAAGTGCTACAATAATCTGGGCAAGAGAACTGGGAGTATCAGGGTAGGAGGCTTTGATGTGAAATACACTGAGTGGTCAGGGAAGGTCTCACTGAGAAAGTGACATCTGAGCAAACACCTGAAAGAAACAAAAAAGTAAGCCCAGCAGATATCTATGGAAAGTTTGCTCCAGGCGAGGGAGGGGCAAGTACAAAGGTCCTGAGGTAGGGACAGACCTGGTATATGTTTAAGGAGCAGCAAAAGGCTAATATGGCTGAAGCAGAGAGAACAAGGGGAAAATCCCAGAAGACAAGATGAGAGGAGAAGCCAGGAGCCAGATGGTGTAGGGTGCTGTAGGCCACTGTAATGATCTGGGCTTTTACCAAGAGAGATGGGAGCCACAGAAGAGTTTAGAGAGCAGGAGTGACATGAACTCACACAGCACTGGATATCTGGTTGGGAGCAAGGAGAGAGGTGGAAAGACCAGTTGGAAGGTCACTATAATCATCCAGGGGAAAACAGGTTCACTGAGTATTTACTGTGAGCTGGGGACCTTACATACCATATCTTCTGGTTTTATTTGTCCTAATTGAGACATAAACCACATACCACAAAATTCACCACTTTCAAAGTGTACAATTCAGTTGCTTTTAACATATTCACAAGGTTGTGCAATCATCAACACTCTCTAATTCCTGAGCATTTTCATCCCCCCAAAAAGACACTCTGTGCCCATTAGTAGTCACTCCCCATTCCCTCTCCCCCGTCTCTGTAATCACTGATCTACCTTCTGACCCTATGGATTTGCTGATTTTGGACATTTCAGATAAATGGGATCACACAACATGTGGTCTTTCATCTCTGGCTTCTTTCACTGAGCATCACGTTTTCAAGGCTCCTCCATACGTTCCTTTTTAGGGCTGAAGAATATTACAATATCTTATTAAATGCCCACAAAAACCCTGTGAGGAAGATACTATCATTATCATGCCCAGTTTTCAGAGAGGGTAACTTCAGCCCAGAGACGTCAAGTAAGTTGCCCAAGGACAGCCAGGAGAGGGGAAAACCTGAAACAACTCAGAAGTCTGGCTCCAAGGCTCGCCCACTTGACTACTTTGTTCATCGCCTTACTGAATGAATGGTGGACCTTCGTCAGGCCCCTCACTGGACTGGGGAACAGAGGCCCCGATTTCATCGAGTTTGGGCAAAGCCACGACCGAGACTCAGATGTCACGACCTCCTGTTCAGCTGGGGTCCACTTAAGCATGTCCTTGCGGCACCAGTGGGACCTTCTCATTCTGGGTGGAGTCAGATAAGACAGGGAGAGTGGACCTGGCAGAGGTGAGACCCCGGATGCGAGGATGGAGGGAGGGTGGGGAATACCAACAGGGCTGCCTTCCCCCACGGCCAAACTCACAAACATCAGTGCAGTTCAGCAAGCATTTACTAAGCACCGATTGTGGGCAAGAATCTGGGAACTGAGGTGTCAATGACAACAAGATGAGATCCCTGCCCTCAAAAAGTTCCCAGGGCAGCTGGGGAAAGTGCTGTCCCAGCGTTACCTCAAAGAAGAGGCTGAGTGTGGTGTTCCTGCCCTTGCCATCTCTGCATTCTATTAGGAAGCTGCCACGGTGCTGGGCACACAGCTTTCCTCCAACAGACATTTGCTGAGGAGTATCTATATACTTGAGATGCCAACCATTCCCCTTGGCTCTTTCTTATTAACCCTGCCCCACCTACAGCCTTCCCTGTTACCCCAGGAACACTTCCTGATAAAGCCTTTCATGTGAATCCTTATCTCAGCTCTGCTTCTGGCCACCACCCAAGCCAGGAGGTGAGCTGGAAAGTCACGTCATAATCACCAGCACTAAAGCTTACTGAGCACTTACTTATGTGCCAGGCAGGTATTACAAGCACTTCACCTGTATTAACTCATCTATTCCACACCAGTGCTAAGAGGCAGGTGCTATTATTACACCCCATTTGCAGACGAGGAGATGAGTTGCAGGGACTTGTGGCTACCCAGTCAGTAGTGGCAGAGCTAAGATCTGAACCCAGCAATCTTTCCAAGCCCGGGCTCTTGACCATTCTATGATCTGCTGCCTTCTGGGTAGGCTTGGGGAACACAGCCGGCATTTGGGGAGGCCAGATGCCAGAGGCGAGGTGGCATCTATGTATAGAGAGGAAAAGGAAACAGAAAAGCACTGACGGAAGGGCAAGAGGCATGTTGCACGGGAAGGTGTCCGAGAAGACGTCAGAAGTCTTCTGCTGCAATGAAGCCCAGCCATAGCTCTTGCCAGTGAGTTCCAAAAGATTTCCCTGATTCCACACAACCCCCTTCATTCTGACCTGCGCTGCCTTGAATGAATTTTTGTTCCTTGGAACTGAACTAATTCCTATACGTGCCAGGCACTGTGGGTAGTAAGACAAGGTATGGTCCCAGCCTAGGGTCAGCATCAGTATGAAGATCTTGGCTTTGGGTTTGGTGTTTGTTTGTTTGCTTGTTTGTTTGTGACAATATTTATAGGCGTATATGGTAGGTTACATCAAGCATTACACTGAGCTCTTAACTGCATTCTAGAGGGCAGTCACTGTAATCAGCTCCATTTTACAGACAAGGAAATGAAGCCTTGGAGATGTTAAGTCCTTTACACAGGTGATGGTGTTAAGTGGCAAGGCCAGCACTTCAGCTTGGGTGTGACAGGCTCTACGGGCCACAGTCTGAAGCACTAAGCTTCCCTGCATTGTGTATCCATGCTCTGCTCCGTGAGGCACAATAGGGAGTGGTGGGGTCTTCAATTGCCCATTCTAGCCTTGCGCTAAGCAGAAATAATCTCGCAAGCCATGCGTAACTTCTCAGAGCCAAAACTGGGGGAAGCTGGCCTTTCTTCCCAAAAACTAGAATTGGGGCATAAAAGAGGACTAACACAGTTACAACACCACACCTTCCACCCTACCACTTCCATGTTGAATTACCTTATGACTTCCCACGGGTAAGCTCCTCCCTGACTGGATGGTACCATGCAGACTAGCAGCAGGGATGTTTGATGAGTGGAGCACTTTCAGTGAATACAGTCTTCACAAAGAGGTGACTTGTCCCTCTCAAACCAGCAGCTGAAAAATTCCTCTCAGGGCAAACCAAAGTCCCTTTGTGCATCAGACAATTCCACACAGCAAGCGTGCTTTAATGGTTCGAGGGTTCCACATGAAACCTCTAACAGGTTGGTATCCGTCAGACACCACCCAGGAAAACACACCACTCCGTTTCAGATGAAAGGTAATTCAGGAAATTGGTTATATGTGGGATGAAGGTCAGAGGCCAAGAGGGGATGGCAAGACCACCCAGACTGGCCATAGCAAAAAGCCACAATTGTCCCCAGGTCTAGAAAGACAGAGGGAGGAAGAGGTATCACCATAGCCCAGGAACCAGGGTCATAAGGCAAAAGCTGGAACTGTAGAGGAGATGCAGCCATTGGGGGGAGGGGGGGAAGAAAACAAAAACACCTCTCAAGGTAGAGGGAGGTAGGGAAGAAATGCCCCAAGTTCTCTCTTCCTCCCACCCTCCTCCAATAGCCAAAGTCTCCCACTGGTTGCCTCCAGGCAGAAGCCAGGGACCCCCAAGAAACATAGCCCAAAGGCCACCCTCTCCCTCCCCATGTTAACAGAACAGAGAAGGGAGAGCAATGGGTCTGAAGGCAGACGGGCCCAGGACCACCACACTCGGGCTTCATTAATTCATTCACTCACTCGCTCAGTGAACATTTCTTAAATGCGCACTAAGCCAGGTGTCCAGAACCTACAACACTAATAATACCCAGACCCTCCCTTGACAGAGTTATTTATAATTGTATTAATTGTGGGCTGAGAGCGGAGATGACATATGACTCAACCTGGAAGTAGCCTTGGATCTGGAGTCGCTTCACTGAGATGACATTCACACTTCGTCTCGAAGGATGAGAAGGATCTGCCATGTGGGGGAGACATCTGTTGTTTTTATCTGCTCGGTATCCAACAATCCTTGGGGGATGACATTTAATCTACTCTCAGTCCCACTGGTTTCCCATGAGATGAGCACATGACCCAAATATGGCCAATCAGCACATTCCATTTTCCTGGCCACAACAATTAGACGGGAGCATGGACACGTGACCAGACTGATCTAATAAGAAGCAATCCTGTACTCTCCCAGGACCCTCCTGAAAAAGAGCTCTCTTTCTCCTGGTCTTGTTACCATGCCTGGAGGTGAGCCTGGACTGCCGGTGGACATCTTGCCACTAGCAAGAATGAACGTACTGAAGAATGAAGCCAACACCAAGGGAAAGTGATCTGAGAGAAAGAGAGAGCCCTGACGGTATCAGTAGAGTTCCGGGATCCAGCCATTCCTGAGGCCAATAATTATTCAGTTATTTGAACAAATAAAAGTGTTCTTTTTGCTCCAGCCCTTTTATGTTGGGTTTCTGTCACTTGCAATTAAAAAGGCCTTGACTGATAAGATGCAGAAAGGCAGAGGAAGTAGGGCTTGCGAAGAGAAGTGGGGGCGGGGTGATGTATTCAAGGAAACAGATAGTTGGATGTGCCTGGTAGAAATTTGTAAAAAGCGACGGGGCAGAAGGTGAATCTGGAAAGGTGGGTGTGGACCTAAAGAGCCTTGAACCCTCAGCAGAGGACCCTGAACTTCCTTCACAGAGCTTAGAGCCTTTACCCTTTCTACTCTTACCTTAAATAATCAGCAAGAGTTCTAAGCACCTCAGGATTGTGCCCAGTCTTGTGGCAGGTACAGAAGAGATGGTTCCTTCCCTCAGGGGGCTTCCCATCCAGCTGGGGGAAGATAAGGCAAAAGGGGGAAAACCATAACCAATAATGTAATAATAGTGAATATATATTGAGTATTTACAATGTGCCAGGTACGGCACTGTGTTTACCTAGATTTTTTTTCATGGAATCCACGCACCACTCTATGAAGTCAGTGCTATGAATGTCCCCCTTGTTTCATTGATGATGAAACTAAGGCTCGGAGAGGTTGAGTGAGTCATTTGCCCAAGGTCACATGGTTCCGGAAGGGGCAGAGGTAGAATTTGAACCCAAGCTGCACGACTGCTGAGTCCACATACTTGAACCATTTTGTGAGTGGTCAATTGAGTTACAGGTGGAATGAGAAAAGTAAATAGGAAAGGAAGTCAGAAGATCAGGATTGAGTCTATAACCAAGCTGTAAATGGCTCTGCCCCAGGTCTCATTTTGGAAGACACTCCACGGAGGGCCTGGCTGTGGGTCACAGGTCTGCATGGCAAACAGCTATTTTCCCCACCAGTGGATGTCCCCATGGGCTCTGGGGCGCTGGGCTCTGCTGAGAACACAAGACACGTGGAACCCTTGTCAAAGGACATGAATTTGAAATGCAAGGAGAAGGAACAGCAGGCTGCCATTGACCCCACCTCTCAAACAAGCCCCTGTCTTCCCTGGATGACACCATTTTTTCCTGGAGTTCTTCCTTCCAAGTTCTGGAAAGTACCAGAACTTGACGTCCCACCTGAGATTCCCCACACCAGAGGAGATTGCAGAGGGTGCATTTGCTTTTTATTTTGGAGAAGGTAGACAGGAGGAGACTCTGAAGTGCACCCACTGCCTACCCACCACATTCCCTCATACTCAGAACATGCACGCACACGCTAACGTGTGCTATTAACCTTCTGTTGATGCAAATTATGCCCATCCTTCAAAGCCCCCTGAAATCCCACCTCTTGTGGTAAGCCTTCCTCGAACACCCAAACTGGAACCCCCTCTCTTGTCTCAGAGCTCCAAGAACCACAGCCACTTGGAGAAAACCAGAGAGATCACATGGCACCTAAGCGTCAAAGCCACAAGCAGATTCCCGATTGCCTCATACCTACATCTCCCTAGACGAGCTCTCTTCCATGAAATTTGGAGCCCGGATTTTCTGTATCCCGTGGGTGGACACTTCTTGGTGCCTCAAAATGGCTTTTAACTGGGGGATGGCAGGTGGCTTTTACCACATCAGGGTTGACTGACTGACTGACTGACTGGTCATGGCTGCCTAGTGTGAAGTGTTGAGAAGGATGCAGAGGGTCATCACTTCAGGCTCAGGACCAAGACTGACGACTGACGGCTACCGTGGACACGAGATGGAGAGTGATATCATACGGGCCAGGCGTGCACCATCTTCTTTTCCTGTCAGAAGCCTCTCCCACGTGTTCCAGGCAGAATCAGCTGCTCCTTGACATGGATTCCCACACCACTTTAAACATATTCGAGCATTCTTCCTGTTGGGATGTAGCTATATGTTTGCATGCCTCTCCAATTAGATAATGAGTTGCTTGAGGTCACAGACATTCGTGCGTCCCCAGAGCCTCAGTCAGTGCCTTGCCTGAACCGGATTCTCAATAACTATGTGACTGTCACCAAGTTCAGACCTGTTTATGTAATGATAACTTCACTAGTTTACATCCTTAAACAACACTCATGATATCCAGCACCCTATTGCATTGTGCTTGGTATTTTCCTACCCTGCCTAGCATGGTGCTGAATTCACGTTTTATTTAATTTCATGTAATCTAATTTAATCTAATTCAATTTAAGTTGCTATCGGTTGTTGAATGCTTACTACCTGCTAGGTGCTCTGCTATGGGATTCCTACCTATTGCTCTATTTATCTCTCCCTTGTGCCCTGGAAGATAACTAATTATTAATCCCATTTCAGAGATGATGACACTGAGGCTGAGAGAGGCTATTCAGCTTGCCCAAGGTCACACAGCTAGTAAGAAGCGGAGCAAAGATTTAAATCTGGGTCTCTGTGACAGCAATTTTAGCTGACTGATCACCATTATAATAGAGCAATGGTCAGTGGGGAGGCAATAAGAATACCTCCATTTAAAATCTAGAAACCGATGGGGGTGCTCAAAACGCCATGTTTCATTTCACTAAATATGGCCTTTCAGCTCAGCTTCCATAGGGTGGTTGCCAAAGTCTGAGCTGGGCTGCAGCGGCTGCTGTGCCATTAGCGTCCACGCTGCCTGGACTTGAGCCTGCTGGTCTACCCCAACGTGACTCAGCACCTGGAAACATATGCTTCTTTAAATAGATCCTGCTCTCAGCTGGTTCTCAGGGCCGATCAATGACTTACCTGTCATTGGAGGGAGGTATCCTGGGGCTTGCTAAGCTGCTGAGCTGGTGCGGAGCAGAGGGACATAAGGGGCACTGAGGAAGGTCATTGGTGACTGTGAGCCTGCTAGAGAATTTACAGAATGGCCAGGTGAGACAACACCCAGAAGCAGGGAGGTTGTCTGCACCCATCCCCCCCAAACTGGCCTGGAGGGTTTAGTGCCATGCCCCTCCCTTCCCCAGAGCCCTGCAACATGATGGAGGAACCATGAACAAGGTGGACCAGGGTCAGGAGACCTCAGCTTTGCCACCAAAAGCTGCCTGACCTTGGACAAGACCTTCACTTCCCCATCTTCTCATCCATCAAGCCATACTCTCTAATTACCAATGCGCAACAGGAGGCAGAAGACAACCCAATTGCTCTCCATGGAGAATCAGCCAAATGACTTATGATCCAGTCACACCGTGCTACAAGCGCTACTCAAACGAGAGATGCGACTCACATGGGCTGAGATGAAACCATCTCTGGGCCATGCGTGAGACAGCGAGCTGCCATCGGAGTGCTTTACGTGGTGTCCTGTATAGACACGTACACTAGGATATTCATAGAATAAAAGGACGGACACACACACACACACACACACACACACACATTCTGGCGAATGGAAAAGACTTACATTTTGTAAAACAAAACAAGACAAAAAAAATTTTTTTAAGAAACCAAAATAAGTCTTTACCTTATCTCTTACTCTTTGCTTTTTTAAAAGTTTTTCACTATTGCATGTTTCTTTTTTTTTCTTTTTTTAAAGATTTTATTTATTTATTTGACAGAGACAGAGACAGCCTTCGAGAGAGAGAACACAAGCAGGGGGAGTGGGAGAGGAAGAAGCAGGCTCCCAGCGGCGGAGCCTGACGCGGGGCTCGATCCCAGAACGCTAGGATCACGCCCTGAGCTGAAGGCAGATGCTTAACGACTGTGCCACTCAGGCGCCCCTCACTATTGCATGTTTCTGAAACAATTTCCAAGTCAGCAAAAAGAATGTCACATCCACGCTCAATAGGAAGCAAGGTGAGCTCTAGATAAACGGGGTCACCAAAGACCCAAGCCTGTTTCCAATGGCCACAAGCTGAGTGGTTTGGGGGCAGGTTTCCAGCCTCTCTGAGCTTTGGTTTCTGCTGTTTATCAGTGGCATTTGCCCATGACTGGTAGGGAAGATCAAATATGGAAGAACTTGGAAAGCACAGAGTGGTGCCCATCTGTGAAGCACGTATTGTCGGGGTGCCTGGGTGGCTCAGTCAGTTAAGCATCTGCCTTTGGCTCAGATCATAATCCCAGGGTTCTGGGATTGAGTCCCATGTTGGGCTCCCTGCTCAGTGGGGAGTCTGCTTCTCCCTCTATCCCTCCACCCCCACTCAGGATCTCTCTCTCTTTCGCTCGCTCTCTCTCTCTCTCAAATAAATAAGTAAAATCTTTTTTAAAAAATCATGTATTGTTGTTAGTAATTTTTACTTCCAAGAAACAGAAGAGTGAGTCTATAAAAGGTCAGCTAGGTACAGTTATGGGACTTCAAATGCATTCCAACATTTTGTGTGACTTGAATCCCATGAGTACTGGTTGGGGGCAGGGCAGAATGGGGTTGAAGGTCTAGCTCCATCATCCACTAATGTAAACATCCAAAGTCTCAGTTCCCTTATTGGTAAAATGGCAGTCATGACACTTTGCAGGGATATTGTGGGAAGTAAGTGACAGAACATAGGTGAAATTTTGAGCATAAAGTTAGCACCTACTATGTGCTCAATGAGTAGAATTTTTCTTTTAAACATTCTTTGCAGTTATACCACAAGCCATTCTGCTTTTAGGATCTAGGTGTTCCATATGAAGTTTAGAAAACCACGACCTCCAGATGGAAATGAGTGTACTTTCTGTCCTAGCCAGCGTTCCCTAGAAAGCAGAGCGTGGCACAAAAGTGTCCATATAATGGGGAGTGCAATCCTAGGGAAGCAGGAGTGAGGGGAAAGAGGGGACCCGAGTAAATGGAAGGCATTACGACACTGGGAACACGTTGGTTGCTCGGAAGAAGTCTTCAGAGAGGCTGCACCTCTGAACCATCCATCTGGAGCCAGAAATAATATATCCACCAGCTCTCATGGGGTGTCAACTCCCCCACACTTGGATTTCGTAGAGGTGGGTATTAACTGGACTTCACAATGCCTCACGCCTCAGTGGATATAAGAAATATAAGGGACCAGAGAAGCTGCCAATAGCAGTAGCAGGAATGACAATAGCAAGGCTGGTGGCAACAGCCAGTGTCTCCCAGACCATGAGAACATCATGAACTGTTGCTAAGCCCACTCTGGCCAGAAAGCAAGGCAGGTGCACAGGTCCTGGAAGGCATGTACACCGGGTCTGCTACACCTTCCATCCAGATACGCCTCCCTACATAGTCACTCGAGGATGTCAACCTGCCATCTGCTTGGCTAGTGTCTAAAGCACATAGATCCACTCCCGACCACCCATCTCAGAGAACGAGTAAGGTCTTGTGGGCCCCGGGGAGCATACAATCCCACCCTGGTCCGCTCCCACTGGATTTCCTGCTAAGGACCGCCACAGCCCTCTGCATATTCTCAGCTCTTTGCTCCAGAAGGCTGCTTCCTTCAACCTCGACCTCGTTACCTCAGCCTCTTGCAGAGCTGTCCATCAGGAGTGGCATTTAAATGTGAGATCCTTTATCAAAGGACACGATGAACAACCACAGCCACGCCAAATCTATTCTTGCTTCTGCTGGGTTTCATTTGGAATGTGAAGCCATGGTATTCAGTGCTCCCTACTTAAATTCCTCTTATTTTATTCATTCATTTATTCAGCAAATATGTATTGGAGGAAGTGGTAAGAAAAAAGACAATCTAATAGAAAAATGGTTAAAAGGTAATGAAAAGACAGTTCATAGAAAATAAAACACAAATGACTCTTAAGCATTTGAAAAGATGCTCAATTTCACTCAAAAAAGAGAAATGCTTATTAAAGCTACACTGAGAGACCATTTTCCCCATCAGATTGGCAAAAATCCAAAAGGTTAATAACACATTTTGTTGGCAAGGTTGTGGGGAAATAGGTACTCTCAAGCACTTCTGGTAGGAGTGTTCCTATGGCGCATAATTGGACGATATCTATCAAAATTATGAAAGCGGATATTCTTTGACATGGCAATTTCCCTTCTGGGAATTTATCCTACAGAGATGTTTGGACTTGTGCAAAATGATGTATATACACCATTATTCACTGCAGAATTCTAAGAGCAAAATATTGGGAACAATCTAGATGCTTTAAGTAAATAAGAATATATCTAAGCAATGACATTCTATGTATATTTTTTTCTTTAAAGAATGAGCTATCTCTCTAATCACTGATATAGAAAGATCTCCACGATAGAGTGGCAAATAATAAGGCACAGAGGAGCTTGGATACAGCACGTACCCACCCTTGTGCTGCCTAACCCATCACCCCAAAAGTTTAAAGAGTAATCGTTCACTCTCGTGCTCCCAGATTTGGGTTTCTGTTGATCTCGACTGGGCTCAGCAGGGTGGCTTTAGATTGCAAGCTCCAGGGCTTGCAGACTCTGTTCCACATTCCTCGTTCAAGGGCCAGGCTGAAGGGGACAACAGTTCGCCACGGCATGCTCCTCTCATGGTGGATCATGGAGCACAAGAGAGGAAGAGTAATGACACAAAAACTTTCCAAGACTCTCGTGTCTTATCAGCTAACATCCCACTGGCCAAAACAAGTCCAAAGTCAAGGGGTAAAGAAGAACACTCTACCCACCATGAGGTCATGGCAAGGGTGTGGATGTATAATATCACCAGAGAACAGTGGAGAATGGGACCAACAACTCAGCTAACATTATATGAAAACACACACACACACACACACACACACACACACACACACAAATATTTATTTTTGCCTAAAGGTGTCCTGGAAAAGAAACTGTAGCAATGATCATCTCTACTGGGGGGCTGGAGAGAAGTGAGAACTTGTGGACAGAGGATAGGTAAGGAAGAAGACATTCCGCTGTATATCTTTTGACATATTTTTAAATCAGGTGAATGGCTTCCCTGTATATTAAAAAAAAAAAAAGAGTCGAAAATGCACATTGAGCACCTACTAAGTGCCAGGCACTAGGCGAGGTGCTGGGGACAGAGCAATAAATAAGACGGACCTGATTCCTGCCACCAGGGAGCTGACACTTGAGGGCAGTGGTTTCTACTCTAGCTCCAGGAGAGTCACCTGGGGAGCTTTTAAAAAATACTCGTGTCCAGCACACCACAGGAAAAATACATAGATTTCTTATGTTTTCTATATATAGAAAAACAAAGCTTTTCTTAGTAACGAATTCTTCTCTCTCTCTTATTAAAAAGTGTAAGACTCGATGTATCTTCCTTTTCACTTTGGCAGCCAGGAAGCTCCGTGCCAAATCTGAAGGTCAGCTGTAGTAACTCCCTAAAGCCAGGACGCCTAGACGTGGGTCGTCTATTCTCTGAACTGAATTTCTGCTCGCCCTTATTTTTTTTTGGTGACCTTGAATCTCTATTTCTATTTTGTCATTGGTTCCTGGTTTGTGTTCTTATAAGATGGCTCAAACCTTTTACATTGTGGAGGAAGTAAAATACCAACCACTACCACCATAATAGCAATAATATAATGCCTTCTGTTTACTTGCTTGGCACCTATTATGCTCCGAGCACTGAGGTAGACACTTGAAATGTTTTTTCTCCAATCATTTTTTAAAAACTCACGGGAGCGGTATCATTAAGCCCATTTTACAGATGATAAACTGAGACTTGGAGAGATGAATGGCTTGTCTGGGGTCACACAGCAGTAAGTAGCAGGGCTGGTGTATTATTTTCCTACTGCTGCTAACAGGTTACCACAGATTTAGTGACTTAGGACAACACAGATGTATCCTACAGTTCTGAGGGTCAGGTGTCCACATGGGTGATCGGGGCTGCATTTACTCTGGAAGCTCTAGGGGAGAATTGTCTTCTTGCCTCTTCCAGCTTCTAGAGGCTGCCTGCCTTCTTGGGCTCAGGACTCCACATCACTCCAACTCTGCTCCCACTGTTACGTCTACCACTAACTCCAACCTTCCTGCCTCCCTTGTGATTGCATCCCTCCTCCACCCCAGAAAATCCCAGATAATCTTCCCACCTCAAAATCCTTACCTTAATGGCATCTGCAAAGTCCCTTTTGCCAGGTAAGGTCAGATATTCCCAGGTTCTAGGAATTAGGATATGGACATGTTCGAGGGCTGTTATCCATTGCCTGGATTCAAACCCAGGCTTCTCTAATCCCTAATCATGTGCTCTTTCCACGATACTTTGCTGCATCCACAAAATCTAGGCTTTATTTCTGTGAAATCACTAATCCCAGGGCCTCTGTGGGTCTTCAAAGAGAGAAGAACATACTTCTCCATAGACTGGACAAGACACAGAAAAAATATACACTCTACCAAAGAGAAATTTCCCCATTCCAGTTGGAGCTGTAGGGCCATTCATAAGGTAGGGCAGCAAACGATGGAAGGATCGAAGGATCAGTCCCCTGCTCTTCCCTGCTGCTAGCCAAAGTGAGGCTTCAAGATGTGGCGAAAAGTGGCTTTTCTGCGTTATTCATTTGTTTCCTTTGCTACCTCCTCCACTAGACTGTTAGCCCCAGAGTGGGGCCGAATCCATCACACCCACTATGGTATCCAGAGCCCAAAGAGCACAGTGCAGAGTTAGTGTTCCACTGATAAATGCAAATCCCAAAGTTGCCCTGGTTCAGTGGGTAGGATTTCACCTGGGTACAGGGAGGAAACTGAGTGGGCTCTGTCTCCAATTCCTCAACTTTGGGAAGGGTTAATGTGAAAGCTGAGGTTCCTGCTCAGGACCATAAATGGGAGGAAACAGGAGCAAGGTGGTGTTTGCCTAGCTGTGCCCTTCTGAGAACAGAGATTACATCTCTTGAACAATCTACATGAAGCATTCTGCATCAATAGTGCTTAGACATCAACAACAATCCACCTATGAAAAATCCCCCCACAAGGACACAGAGATAGATGTACAAGGAAATTCACTGCATTGTTTGTAACAGCAAAAGAACTGGACACAACCCAAACGTCCATCAATACAGGTTTGGGGAAATAAATGATCATATAGTCACGATGATATAATGCTATGCAGCTGTTAAAAGAATGGGATAGACAGGGGAAAAGTGGAAGATGTAGTGCTCAGTGAAAAAAGCAAGTGGCAGGAAAGTGTATAAAGTATGGTTCTATGCTAAATATATATAAATATATATACTCAAACTGTACACTTTAAGATCTGCACATTTCACTGTATGTAAATTATAACTCAATAAAGAAAAACCATTATACATATACATGCAAGTTCTCTGATCTTTGAGAAGCAAACTTTTTCAGATTATTTTTGGAATTAAGACTTGCCTTCTCATACATGTAGCATTTTATGTTTTGCTAAAAGGCTATTAAGTCAAAAGGGTAGCTTACCACTGGGGGTGGTTCACAAAAGAAGAAATGCAAGATATATATATCAGCATATACATAGAAAGTAAACATAAGAGATAAGCATATGCATAGAAAAGTGAAAAATATACACATTTGGAATTTGGGAGTGAAATAATGGGGAATGGAAGGTGCAAGACCTTTGTAGTAGGGACGCATATTACTTTGGTCAGGAGAAACAAATCAAGGTTAGGGAAATTAGGTTAAGATGATCTTTTGCGGGAAATAATGCAAACCCACTGTGTATTTGGGAAAATGCGGGACATCAAAGGGGCATTTCACAATGTAACAGATCAAGAGAACTGAACCTCATTCGTGTTTTTAAAATAGAACTTTGTTGTTGTTTTCTGATTATAAAAGTAATTTGTGCTCATGGCATAATTAAACACCCAAACACCAGGGAAAGTAGGCATCAAAAATTATCCATAATCCCGGGGCGCCTGGGTGGCACAGCGGTTAAGCGCCTGCCTTCGGCTCAGGGCGTGATCCCGGCGTTCCGGGATCGAGTCCCACATCAGGCTCCTCCGCTATGAGCCTGCTTCTTCCTCTCCCACTCCCCCTGCTTGTGTTCCCTCTCTCGCTGGCTGTCTCTCTCTGTCAAATAAATAAATAAAATCTTTAAAAAAAAAAATTATCCATAATCCCACACTGTACCACAAAGAGAGCAAAGCTTCAGGTTGGGGTACACTTACTTAGAAAAGCAGCACCAATCTTTACATTCTGCTTTAAAACCCGACTTTGTCCCACTTAAATGTAAAGAATATCTTCACGTGTCATAATACTACAATATATATCATCCTCTTAATAACTCCAATATATTAGGTTACATAGTTGTACCACCATTGGCATAACAGAGACCCAATCATTGAACATTACATTGTTTCCAATTTTTTACCAATAGAAATAATGATACAAAGAAAATTCTCATACATGTATCTTTAGGCACTTAGCTGATTGTTTACTGAGGATAAATTCCTGGAAGTCCTATTTGCTGAGTCAAGAAATTTGTACATTCTGAAGGCATCTGATCCTTGTGACCACACACACACTCTCAAAACACAAATAATCACTAGCATTAGCAACCGTTGAGCATGAAGCTCATGTCAGGACTTGCATTCCTTTACCTTCTCAACAATCCTATGAGGCTGGTGCTTTTATGATACCTCATTCTATAGATGGCTAAACTGAGGCTCAGAGAGGTATATAACCTTTCAATGTCACACAGCTAAAAACTGGCACAGCCAAGAATAGAACCCAGGTCTGTCCGTCTCCAAAGAGCAAGCTCACAATCATAGCACTGTGATGCCTACTAATCACAGGGCTTCCAGAATCGTGGTATTATTTCATCATCCAACCTACAGTGCATGAGAAAGCCCATGTCCTCGCTTTCACCCCCATCAGTGAGTATTCTCATTTGAACCATGTAAGGAGTGTGCAGCGGCAAACACCAGAAACCTCAGTTCAAACTGGCTTAAAAAATAAAGTGATTAACTGGCTCAAATAACCAGAAGTCCTAAGGAAGGCTAAGTGTCAAGGATGCCTTGACTGAGCAGCATGGTGGGGAGACCAACAATCAGGTCTTGTTTTTTCTCCTTGTCTTCTATGGTGCTGGCTTCACCCTCCAACTGACTCTCCTCCATGGTCTCAAGATGGTCCCTGACAACTCCCAAGGCTGTGTGCCTTCTTCCCCAAGTCCAGACAGGAGGAGAGAAGGTTGACTTTGTAAGCCCTCTCAGGACAGTGAGAGGTCTTTCTCAGCATCTGTCAGTTTCCCGGTGGCCTGAATTGTAAACGTGCTCATCCTGAACCAGTACTGTGGCCAGGAGGTAGGATTATGATGATGAATTGAAGCCTGAGCTGCATATGCCCTTTCCTAGATCCCAGACTGAAGGTAAATTTAGCTTCCTCCAAGGCTATAATAGAAAAAATGTGGAACGAAATTCAGGACACTTATCAAGAGAAGAAAGGTCAGATATTGGAGACTGGAGCATACACACCCTTCTCCTTTTGGGCCTTACCAACGTAGGGGACCCTATAAGCCACTCTACCCTTGTTCATGGCAGGGAGAAGTCTCAGGAAATTAACATCCCCAGGGAGCAACCTTTGGCCAATGATGAGAGAGCAGGTGTATGGCCTTCAGTCATACACCCTGAACCTGCCCAATCTCATCTGACCTCGGAAGCTAAGTGGGGTTGGACCCGGTTAGTACTTGGATGGGAGACAGTGGGTGTATAAATACCGCAGCTCCCTCAACCCTTAAGTGGATCGACTGAGGAGCACGTTCTGCATTAGTTCCCAGAGTCTCCAGTGGGACTGAGCTCCAGTTGCTCAGAGTAATAACTGGCTCACCCTGTTCGGGCTTCCTCCTCTTCCCTTCTCATGTGTCCAGTCCCCTGCCAGTGTTTCCTAGGACCACCTCCCAGTACACCGCTTACACTTGACTCCCTGACCTGGGGTCTACATCTTGGGGACACAAACTCAACAGTAACACGGTACAAAGTCCAGGACATATTTTGTTGGGTCTTTGTCTAGCAGAGGCACATTCTAAAGAGAGAAAATTGCAGTGGTTGAAGGCTAACAGTAGATGTTGGTGCGATGGTTCTCCAATCGGCCAAAAGAACAAACCTACCTCTAAGCTACCTCCTTCACCTTCAGCGTGAAGGAGAAAGGAGGCCCCCTTCCTTCAGAAGCCACTTTGCATGCACGACGACGTCAACAGTGACCAGACAAGAATGCAGTATTAAGCACCCCACCGTGAGTCTGTCCTGCAGACACAGACATCTGGACTCCATGGTGAGATTCCTTTAGGAAAAAGAGAGAGAACTCTAAAAACTGACTCAGCCCTTGGTAAATTGGGGTTTTTAATATTTCGCTTCCTGGGAGCATTTGCTATAAACAAACTATTGGTCCGGCTGAGAGATTAAAAAGAAACCCTTCCTCAAAAGATGCCACACCTTGATTTTTAAGCGACGCAATCTCCCCATTAGTGCCAGTTAATGGAATGTGTAGGACCATAATTTATTTACTGATGTATTAATTGCCATACAGCTTTGCATGGCTGGATGCAGCACTGGCAAGTGGCTGATTTCTATCAGGAAAAGGAGTGTGAGCAGCTTCCTTTCAGGAATGAGCCATAAACTAAGCAGATTTCTAGCTTAGAAATAGCCCTTTTCACGATTTAGCTATTGTGGACATTGCTGCTATGAACATTGGGGTGCATATGGCCCTTCTCTTCACTACGTCTGGTGGAAGGAGCCGAGATGCCCTGCAACAGATGACTGGATTAAGAAGTTGTGGTCCGTATATACAATGGAATATTACTCAGCAATCAGAAAGAATGAGTTCTCAACATTTGCTACAACATGGACGGCACTGGAGGAGATAATGCTTAGTGAAATAAGTCAAGCAGAGAAAGACAACTATCATATGATTTCTCTCATCTATGGAACATAAGAACTAGAATGATCAGTAGGGGAAGAAAGGGATAAAGAAAGGGGGGGTAATCAGAAGGGGGAATGAAACATGAGAGACTATGGACTATGAGAAACAAACTGAGGGCTACAGAGGGGAGGGGGGTGGGGGAATGGGATAGACCGGTGATGGGTAGTAAGGAGGGCACATATTGCATGGTGCACTGGGTGTTATACACAACTAATGAATCATCGAGCCTTACATCGAAAACCGGGGATGTACTGTATGGTGACTAACATAATATAATAAAAAATCATTATTAAAAAAAAAAAAAAAGAAATAGCCCTTTTCAAAGGGAAAATCCTTTAGACTCTGAAATTGGGCCTGATTCCCTGAGTCAGACACTAGGAAGGGAGCTGAAAGCTCATTGGGTTCAACTGTCCCCTTTTACAAAGGAGC
The DNA here is from genome assembly GCF_023065955.2 of Ursus arctos. Taxonomy (NCBI): domain Eukaryota; kingdom Metazoa; phylum Chordata; class Mammalia; order Carnivora; family Ursidae; genus Ursus; species Ursus arctos. The sequence goes on from NW_026623030.1 coordinate 21,492,893, forward strand.
GAGCAAAAGCCAGGAAAGAGAAATGCCCATCTCTAAGATTCCCAAATGAGTTAGAGCACAGTGCCCAGGCAGCCTGACTCCCAGCTCAGTGCTTGTCCCACTAAGTCCTCTGCCTACCCCCCAGGGTGCTGATGAAATAGACAAAATGTGTTCCCAGGAGGAGGGACCGGGAGCTGTTGGATCAACTGAGTTGAAGGCAGAGACAGGAAAAATGCCTGGCCCAGAATGGTCTTGAGGGCACATCACTCTCCAAGAAGACTGAGTCTGGGATAAACAGGAATTCTTGAGTTAAGTCACAGGAGGTTACTTAGACCAAGAGAATCCAATGTAAATGCCTTTAAGCTCTATGGAGGCAACAAATGGGTGAAGGAGGTGGCAGGCAAACATAAGGGAGTGGTGGGGACTGGGGCAGACATAACAACGCATGTCCATCTCAAAGATCTCAGTGCTAACAGATCATTTCCATTTTTTAAGAGAGACCAAAAGTTCAAAGTGTTACGTGGAAAAAAAAAAAGTTCTAAGATATCTTCTGGCTTTTTAAATCTTGAAATTGATGTAATTTTAAAAAGAGAAAGACTTAAGCCCCCTATAACGAAACAAAACATGCCATCTCCCCAGATATGAGTTTGTAACCACTGGTACAGAGTATCAACGATGGGTGGCAGATCTGGTCATTCATTTATTCAAACGTTCATTCATTTGTGCAGGGTTGATCGCTGTGGTCCCTAAATCTTTCTACACATTAGAGTCACCTAGGAAGCTTAAAAACCTCAAGGCCCAGGTCACACGCCACACCAATTACACCAGAATGTTCAAGGGCGGGAGCCAGGCATCAGGATGTTTTAAATACCCCCAGATGATTCCAAAGCACAGCCAAGTTTGGGAACCACTAGTCTACAATGAGCCAGGCTATGAGGTAGCTGCCGGGGACACAAAAATGACCAGGACAGACACAGGTCCCACCTTCCTAGGCTTAAACCCAAGTAAGGGATTCAAACAGGTAAGTATATGTGGTCGAGGCTGCCAGCTGTCACCAGACCTGATCTCCCCACCTTCCAGGGCACACACCGGACTAAATTTTCCGGCCTCTTTTGCAGTTCGATGGAGCCATGGGTCTGAATTCTGGCCAACAGAATGTGAACAGAAGCCACTGGTGTCACTTCTAGCGCTGGCACATGAAACCCCCCAGGTCTGCGCTTCTGTGTTCTGTCATTCCTGCTGCCATATGTGGAGAATGGCAGAGCCACGGTCAGCTCAGGTCAGTGGGTCCACGGATAACTGAGGACCATCTATTGACCTAACCATCGCCTCTGAATTATCATTGAGATCTTGCCACAGCAGCCTAAGCAATATGCTAAGCAATTATAATAGAGAGAAAGCCTATGACAGCCATAGTACCAGATACTGTGGGGCACACGCCCACGTTGGGAGCATCAGGGACGGCCTCCTATTTATTCACTTGCTCATTCATTCAACAAATATTTACCAAGCACCTGCTACTCACCAGGCTCTGTTCTACATGCAATTAATGAAATCAGCAAATAATTTATCGTCATACAAATCCCATTTCAAGTTGTGAGAGACACAGCGGTGAAGGAAAGACTCAAAAATCTCTTGTCCTCGTGGAGTCTAGGCCCCTCGAAGTATCAGGGGACACTGAAACTCAGACCTGAAGGATGAATAAGGCAGGCAGAAATCTAGGGAGAGGGCACAGAGGCAGTGCTCCTGGAAAGGGGAAAGATGTGGGGGTGGGAGAAGGTGGCACTTCAGGGGAGCGTGGAGTAACTGGGAGACAAGGGGTGAGACAGAAACAGGGAGAGACTGAGGCTGAGAGACATCCAGGGAGACAGAGAAAAACAGAGACTGGCAGAAACAGGGATGGAGAGAGAGCAAGGCAGAGCCGCTGTCAGAGACTGAAACAGACAAAGACAGAACCAGCGAAACAGCGGACTGGAAAGCTCCGACAGGGACAGTGAAACAGGGACAATAAAACAGCCACCACAGAGCCGCCTCCTCCTGATCCCCACCTTCATGGCCTCATTTTTACACAGGAGACAGATGTCTGCATTTTACTTAAGTTTACTTTGCTTTGTTGAGAAGATAAATATTTGATCTCCCACAACGCCCAGCAGTTTCTCCTACACAAGAAGGGCATATTTAATTAGCCCAAGAGCGAGCCCCATGCTTGGCTCGGGCAGAGCCAGCCGTGAGGTTTGTCATCCACCAGCTGGGGCTTGGGTTGAGCGAGGGAGGGTGGGAGCGGGCGTCAGGAGACCCAAGCTCTAGACCCTCCCTGACTCTGGACAGCTGCGAGGTCTGCGCCTCAAGTTTCTTCGCTGGTAAAATGAATGGGGACTTTCCCACTCGGACATACTGTGGTAGCATCGTCAAGGTCTGTGATCAGGTATTTCCTTGTGAGATCGTTTAATGGCTATCTCCCGTAGGAGAGCTTGAGGGCAGGTTGTGTCTGTCTTGTTCACGGATAGACACATAGTAGGTGTTCGAGAGCACTGATCTGTTAAAGGCAGGGAGGCAGGGAGCAAGGAAGGAAGGGCAGGAGGGAGGGATGGAGGGAAGAAGGAACCAAGGGAAGAAATGTTAAACACTCCATGAGTCCTGTGGCAAGGAAGAAAGGAAGAACAGGCTACAAGGGGATGAACCGCACTGGGACTAAATCTTTAGGAAGAGAAAGCCAGCAGGACGGGCTCGCTGGGTTTCCCCAGGAAGCTCATAAGAGTCTGTGCCTCTTGCAGAGGCATCCACAGTTCCACAACCAGGAATGGAGGGAGACCGGCATATAGAGGTGGCCAGCAACGGGGACCACAGTGTTGGGCGGTCACCACTCGCGTCCCACAGTGCACGCTGAGCGACAACCACAGAGCAATATGAGGGTCTCAGCTCCCCGAGGCTTTGCAGCCCAAGCATCCTTGGGGCTTGGGGACGGTACCAAAATATCCCTGAGCATCCGTTCCTCTCCCTCCTCCTTCTTAGAGCCAGAATCTGGGAATTTGTTCCTTTCTAGCTAAAACTGAATATTTCCAGACATTGGAGGCCTCCAGGTTTTCAAGGGGTAGAAGAGGCACTAAATTCACACGGTACAGATGAGGAAGAGACAGCTCACCTGGCAAAATAAAGAAATGTTAACAAAAAAAAAAAAAAGAATTAGAAATGCTTCAATAGATGCTAACACTAATGGGGGAAATTCTGACGAGTAGCAAGATACTTACATTGTCTCCAAACATCTCCCCCAGAGCTTACTTACTCAGAAGGGGAAATGGTAACCTGACAGTGGAGAAACCTGTCGACCATGCGAACCAAGCCGTCTAACTGAACCTCCCCGCGGACAGGACGAACCAACAGCACGCACACTCCTCCTGGTAGGAGGCACTGAGAAAAAATGCCGCTTCAGCTCTGCACTGTTCCTGCCAAAAGTACACAGCCCGCAACTAACCATGGTCATCAGGGAAGCTGAATTGAGGGGCATTCTACAAAATAACAGGCCTGAACACTTTGAAGATGCATAGGTCCAGGAACAGAGAAGGGCCGAGGAGCTGTTCTGGAGGAAAGGAGGCTAAGGAGACACGCACCTAAATGTAATGCAGAATCCTGGATGGGACTCTGGACCAAGAATAAAAGATATTACTGGGCCAGTCGACAACATTTTCAAATGGACTGTGGATTGGGTAATAATGTTATAGAGAGATGTTACCTTTCCCGATTTTGAAAACTGAATTGTGGTTATGTAAGAGAGTGTCCTTTTTCCTGAAATAGAGACACTGAGGTATTATAGGGGTTAAGAAAACTAGAAGGATCTGAACATCAAAGCATAGGGTGTCAGGGCTGGGTTCCAGAGTCTGGGGACCTGAGTTCAAATCCCAGCTCTATTATCCCCTGGTTGTGTGGCCTTGAGCAAACAACCTGATTCTCTGAGCCTCAGTTTCCTCATCTGTAAAATGGGGCTACTAATGGTGCCTTTCTTTGTGGGATTATTGAGAAGATTTGATGAGATAATCCACTCTGAGGACCAAGAACAGCTCTGGTGCACGTGGGTGTTTGATGAATGTTAGAGGCAGTTGTAAAGCTACAAGTCTCAGAGCTGAGTGAGATCCTCCAAAGTCTTCTGGTCCCACTTCCCTCTCAAATATGGGTCTCACCGGGAAATCCCCTCCACGCAAAGAAGCAGGATTTTAAATACCACTGAGATAGTCAGGGCTCTAAGTGCCCCAGTCTAACGCCTTGGTTTCACAAATGGGGACTCTGAATCCTAGAACCTTCAAGGTCAGGTAGCCTACCACATTCACTCTGACTCACCAAAATCTTAATTAATACCTACTATGTGCCAGGCCAGTGCTAGACACCATGTAAGTTTCAAAGATAATCAGGCTCAAAGACTCAAAGTATAAAAGTGTAGGAGTCCAATTACTATAAACTGCTGACAAAGGCAAACCGGAAGGAAATCTGGTCCACGTCTCCCCATGAAACCTCACTGGTCCCCAAATATGCATCTTTAATGCCCATCTCTTGGTCTTTATTCAAAGCCTTGTAAAACTGGAATGTCAAACCCTTCCCCGTTTTTCTCTCCAAATCTTGTCATGCTCTTACCGAACACCTTCAGTGGCTCCCTATTGCCCTCAGGATAAACCCCAAACTCCTTTTCAGGGTATACTTCAGCCCAGCTACTCAGAACAGCCCTGTGAGTAGACTGACAGTCAAGCCAGGAAATTCACTGAGCACCTACTGTGTACGAGTCTCTGTGAGGGTACCAGGAGGATAAAAGATTGGCTCGTTGCCTTTACAGTTGACAGCTAACACTGTAACTGGGGAGCGGACATCCTTTAAAATACAGTCAGCAACACTATGGAGACAATCTGCAGCACGTGTTTCCGCAGGTGTGATCCACCGAGGAAGCCCTGCACCTCAATCATGACATGAATATCACACAGGATGCCTGCCACACGGTTCTCTGTCAGTACTCACAGCAAACATGCGTGGTCTGGGCTGCCTGAGGGAGCCAGTGTAAACGGTGGGGCCTGGTGTTTCATGCTGTGCTATGCAGAATCCCATGCCCCCCCCCACAATGTCCAGAGCCTAATCCCCAGAACCCTACATGGCCAAAGAGACTTTGTGAGATGTGGTCTGCAAGGTAGCAAGATGGGGGAGTTCTTCTGGATTCTTGGGGTGAGCCCTGGATACAATCCAGGGCTGCTTATAAGAGGGAGGCAGAGGGAGCTTTGACTTCAGAAGAACCAGGAATGAGAAGACAGAAGCAGGAGGTCAGAGTGATAGGCTGGCTCTGGACTAGGAGGTAAGGAATAAGGGGAGAAGCTGGAAAAGACATGGAAGTGAATTCTCCCCCTGGAACTTCTGCTGACACCTTGAGTTTACCCTAGTTTGGACTTCTGACCTCCATGACTATGAAATAACAAATCTGTGTTGTTTCAAGCCACTAAGTTTACGGCGATCTGTTACAGCAGCCACAGAAACAAACACAGCAGCCACAGAAACAAACAAACATGCCACCCTACAGCTCCTTGGTTCCCACGGCACCATGATGCCAGGAGTAGCATTTACTCCCTGACTTTCTTCTTCACACCTGGAGGGACAGTGAGCCCACTGATGAGAGCCCAGGACACAACACAATTTCCTGTTGGTTTCCCCAAACTGCTCACAGTTTTGGAAATAACCCTGTATTAAAACAGCCCCTCAACCCAGTCTGAGAATGCCAACTGTTTCCTGCCAGGACCCTAACTGATACACTCTCATTACTCCACCACCTGAGGAAGTCCAAAGTTTCATCCCTAGACTTCTGCATATTCCAGCACCTTCCAGAACATTCCTGGACCCTTCATTTCCGCACATCCCAGAGGCTGATGTCCTCATGTTCCTCTCAACATCCTTGATCCTGGGGCCACAGGAGTTTCCTCAGATACACGAGCTTTACCTACAATACTGGCAGCCTCATCGCCTCTTCAAACCCCCAAAGGAATCTACCAATAGCAAGAATTTCTTAACCATGTCATCTTTACCTGAATATTCCACGGGGGGTGAGGGGGACACAAAGAAGAGGTGTATGTCGCAATAACATGAACAATGATTGGTGGCCACTGTGGACATCACCAATCCTAAAAATTTATTGGGCTTTCACGTGGGTCTTCAATGGCCCCATGCCTCTCTCCAGCTTGCTCATGCATCGCTTCCCTGCCCCCCATCTCTTCTCCCCTCCACCATCCTCTAAGCTTTGGAGAGAGTCTTAGAACGTGTGGGCAGGAGCTCATCCCCTCCCCAAACACTCATTAAAGCCACCTCTATGCCTATGAGGAATTCCAGTGGGGGAGAAATTGTTTCTCACCCTCAGTGCCTACATAGCATGAATTTGGAGTTTGGAGGTTTAGAAGCAAAACAAAATGAGAGAAGGTGGGAAGAGATCAAGGAGCAAGGAACCCTAGCAACATGGCAGCAGGCGGGATCCCAAGAAGGAAGACATTTGCCAAGAGAGTCCCTACAGCAGGAATGTGTAAGAAAATTTACAGTGTTGAACATTCCATTTGAACCTGTTTTTTTGTCTGTCTCGAGTTGTGATCCAGCTCAGCCATCCCCAAAATGAACGTCTGCTACATACAACTCGCCAATTTTAGTAATTCTTTGAGGCGTCAAGGAGAGGTACTTTGTTCGAAGCAAGACAAAGAGAAGTCAACAGCTTCAGGAAGCAAGACGCCCCACGAAGCCACCTCGAATTCCAAACAAGGAGTGACCAGGAGTACAGGAGCCCTCTGAGAACTCTGATATATCCGAGGAGGCACTGGACTTCCCACAACACACAGAATGGGAGCTTGGACCATTGTGATTTTGATTTTAAAGGGATAAGTGGCCCAGAAAGTGTGCAGGAATGGGACACATCGAAACAGCACACACGAGTGGCACTTTCGGACTTTGAACCTGAGTGTTAATGGCCAAGGCCTCACAATCATAATGCAAAAGAGAGATATGCCTGGATCTCTGCTGAACGGGAGTATTAATTACATGTCTGCAAGACAGTTGGAGAGAAGGCTAAAATTAGCCAACAATCTGATACGTTGACACTTGGCATCAGTAACTGAAGCTTCGATGAAAGACGGATTTATAAGATGGGCTACTGTTTCATGATGACACACAACCTTTCAGGAGCCCCAGGAGATTCTGAGAGTTCAGCATGTTTTCTGCATCCACGTGGTTGTGTGTGGCGGTGGAGAAATGCTGGCTTGTGTACTCCTTGAGGTGGAAGAGGGAAAGAAGAGAGAGGGGCAGAAGAAACTGGGTTGAGCGCCCGGTCTTAGTCACTTGATGTGCTGTCCTGGTGATGCTTGTTAATATGCATGCCCAGAACCAATGCTTTTCGGAAAAGTAAAGCAAAGTTCAGCGCTGTGGCTAACTACGGAATTAATGATATTGCTCAAATTGCTGAAAGAAAGTCATGCCTAGGGCGCCTGGGTGGCTCAGTTGGTTCAGCGTCTGCCTTGGGCCCAGGTCATGATCTCAGGGTCCTAGGATCAAGCCCTGTGTCAGGCTCCCTGCTCAGCAGGGAGTCTGCTTCTCCCTCTCCCTCTACCCCTCCCCACCACTCATACTCGCTCATGCTCTCTCTCTCTCTCTAATAAATAAAATCTTAAAAAAAGAAAGGAGGGAAGGAAGCCAGCCAGCCAGCCAAGCCTAGGGTCTCTGATCCAGGAAAACCAGTCTTATTATATGCCAGAAACTGAATCAAAGGTTTAACTAAAATTATCTCAGTTAATCCTCACAATTAGGTGGTAGATACCATAATTATTCCCATTTTACAGATAGAGAAACCAAGGCTCAGAGAAGTGAAGTCGCTTAGCTGGTGTCTCAGTCAGGATCTAATCAAAGAGTATTTAGAACAGAGACAATTTAATGCAAGGAATTGCTTACATGGGAGCAAGGATGAAAAGACCACCTGGAGATTAGCTATAGCTCTACCCCTATGTGGGTGGGATGGAGGAAGGAGGTGGTGTCCCAGAACCCTGGGGCCAGGGTCACTTGTTGGAAGCTGGGAACTTGCAAGAGTGAGCAAAGCTGCCGGAAGCAGAAAAGGCAGGGAGAAATACCCTGGTTTCTCCCCTCCTCCCACCTTCTAGCGTAATGCCAGTGCCCTCCCCCACCTCCGCCGTCAGACCCAGCTGGAAGCTGGCTGGCATGGAAATCTGAGAAATGCAGCCTGTAGGGATGAGCCCCCAAGACCAGGATAACTAATAAGTGGCTTAGCCAGAATCTGAACCCAGGTCTGATCCATCCCAGTAAACCACAGCTCCCTTCACGGAAGAACACAGTGGCCAAATGCAAATTTCCTCGGGCTAGCACCTGCAGTCCCCTGTGGAAACAGAGAACGCTCGGCTGACCCTCCCAGGGTCTGGGCAACACTCCCTGTAGATACAGCGGGTCACTCAGAGGCATGAGTTCCAACTCTGGCTCGTGTGATAGCTCTTTGTACGACATTAAACTAACAGCTTCACCCCTCTGAGCCTCAGTTAACTCCTCTGGAAAAGGGGCGATAGAAATACACACCTCACAAAGTTGATTTGAAATTTACAGAGCACCTGGTTGACAGCAGGTGGTCAAAAAATTGAATCACCAGCACCACCGCCACCATCAACAACATTATGTAACCCACTCACAGAATTACCATTTTACTTACAGACTGGGTGCTCTCGTGAGAGGAGACAGGGCTGGCAGAGATGAAGAGTGAAATTCTCAGTCACATCTACAGAGCTGTCCTGGGCATTCTCTCCGAGGCCCCTCTGCTGTCAAGCAAACTCATTCAAGTTCACAAACGGCTCCCGGGAAGAACACCTAGGGATGCCGCAAATTCTGTTTATTCTGGTTTCTTGTCTTTAATGAGTACATTTACCTCATGCTGTGACCCTACCTGGCTTTCCTCAGAAAATGATTTGTTAGGAAAGGAAGAGATGCGTACACCTGCACCGATAAACGCCAATGAATGCAGCTCGCAGAACCTACAGACCTGTTCGAGCCTTGGGCTGAGAAGGTGTCAGGACACACAAGTCACCACTAGGACGAGGACATGTGTGAGGGAGACCCGCACAAGTACAGCACGAAGTTGGCTGAACTGCTTTGCTGTCTGTGGTAGGAAGGGTTTTGTGAGTTGAACATGAGACCAGCCGAGGGTCACACGCTCTTTCTGATTGGGCTGGAGGTACTGCGACTCCCCCAAATGATGCTCCCACTCGCCTTCCAGGGGGACCCTCATCGCCCCCTCGGCTTAAGAGACAAGGAAGGATTCTAACCAGAGTCTCTGAGGGAGCACAGCACTGCCGACGCCTTGGTTTTGGACATCTGGGCTCCAAAACAGTGAGAGAAAACATTCCTGTTGTCTTAAGCACCCCCACCCACCCAGTCTGGGATAATTTGTTCCAGCAGCCTCAGAAAACTAACATGCTCTCCATTTTTCTACTTATCATAGACCAGCAAGTTTAGGGACCAGCATCGGTCCATGGACCACACTTTGAGGGGCACTGGTCAAAGGCACTGTGAATGTGGATTTAGCCCCAGCTTTCTCCAGTGGTTACGCTCCCCAAGGGAGCTTGTCATGTTGGCTTCCCTAGGACCTGGCACTGACATTTTGGAGGTTTGGGGGGACAATATGCCAGGTACAATAGCAGGTGGAAGGGCGATAGCAAATTCAACCCCGAGGTCCAAGAAAACTATTCTTCGTATCATTGACCCAATGGTGTAGTGTACTTTCTCCCTTCCCCCTCAAAACTTAGTACTTAATGAAGATTCCTCGGGGTAATTAAGGCAGAGGTTTCATATTGTATGCACATAATGATCTACTGGCAGGAGCTGCTTGGAGAATAATTCTATGGCTCAGAAGGAAAAGTACTGCATAATTTAGTCAAGTCTGCCGGGGATTGAAATTGGGAGTAGTGGCATGCCTATACCAACCAAACATTCTCAAAACACTCCAGCTTCCCTTAGGGGAAGATCTATTTTGGAGACATAACTTAAGAATACACCTGCTGGGGCGTGATCGCGGCGTTATGGGATCGAGCCCCACATCAGGCTCCTCCGCTATGAGCCTGCTTCTTCCTCTCCCACTGCCCCTGCTTGTGTTCCCTCTCTCGCTGGCTGTCTCTATCTCTGTCGAATAAATAAATAAAATCTTTAAAAAAAAAAAAAAGAATACACCTGCTGAGGGGCACCTGGGTGGCTCAGTTGGTTGAGTGTCCAACTCTTGATTTTGGCTCAGGTTAGAGATGGAGCCCCACATCCGGCTTCATGCTGGCCATGGAGCCTGCTTAAGATTCTCTCTCTCCCTCTGCCCCTCCCCACCTCAAGTGTGCTCTCTGTCTCTCTCTAAGAAGAAAAAAAAAATACACCTACTGAAACCATAAAACTCCTAGAAGAAAACAGGGGATAAGAACCTTAACTGGTATTGGCAATGATTTTTTGGATTTGATGTGAAAAGCAAAGGCAACAAAAGCAAAAAATAAACAAGTGGGATGACATCAAACTAAAAAGCTTCTGCACAGTAAATAAAACCATCAACAAAATGAAAAGGCAACCTATGGAATGGGAAAAGTATTTGCAAATCATGTATCTCATAAGGGGTTAATATCCAAAATATACAAGGAACTCAATAACAAAAACACAAGCAATACAAGTTAAAAATGGGCAGAGAAACTGAATAGAGATTTTTCCAGAGAGGACATACAGATGGCCGACAGGTACGTGAAAAGACGCTCAACGTCACTCATTATCAGGGAAATGTGACTCAGAACCACAATGAGGTATCACCTCACACCTGTTACAATGGTTACCATCAAAAAGGCAAGAGATAACAAGTGCTGGTGAAGATGTGGAGAAAAGGTATCCCTTGTGCACTTTGGTGGGAATATAAATTGGTGCAGTCACTATGGAAAACAGTATGGAGGTGCCTCAAAAAATTGAAAATAGACCTACCACATGATTCGGCAATCCCACCTCTTGAGTCTATATCCAAAGGAAATGAAAACAGGATATCAAAGAGATGTCCACATTCCCATGTTCATTGCAATGTTATTCACAATAGCCAAGATATGGAAACAACCTAAGTGTCCATCATCAGATGAATGGATAATGATGTGAGATGTGTGTGTGTGTGTCAATGGAATACTACTCAGCCAAAAGAGAGAAGTCCTGCCATTTCATTTACAACAACGTGGATGGACCCTGAGAACATTATGCTAAAGGAAAGAAGCCAGGCAGAGAAAGACAAACACCATATTATCTCACTTATATGTGGAATCTTTTTAAAAAAATTTTTTATTTAATGTATGTGGAATCTTAAAAAAAAAAAAAGCCAACTTCTAAGAAACAAAGAATAGAAAAGGAGTTACGAGGGACCAGGAGGTAGGTACAAATTTTAGCTATAAGAAGAATAAGGCCTGAGAATCTAGTGTAAAACAGGGCAACTATAGTCGATAACATGGTATCATATAATTGAAATTTGCTAAGAGAGTACAACTTAAATGTTCTCAAACACAAAAAGTGTGAGGTGATGAATGTACTTGTTAACTAGACGTTGGGAATCCTTTTGCAACATATCCATATTTCCAATCACCATGATGTGCACTTTAAATATCTTAAAATTTTATTCATCAATTATATGCCTCAATAAAGCTGAAAAAAAGAATGCATCTGAAAATTATAATGATGATGATGACGGTGATAGACTCACAGAATCCTACTATGTGTCATGTTACAGTTGTCAATTTCACCCCCCACCTAACACTGTGAGGTAGACGCTATCATCATCCCCATTTTACAGACAAGAAAACTGAGGCTGAGTAAGGAATGGTCTCAAGATTCCAACCCAGGTGGTCTGGGCCAGAGTCTCCGCCCTTAACCACTATGTCTGCGGCTCTCTTGGTATCATATCTATTTACAACTCACTTTATAAAGAAGCGCTTCCTTTTAAGCAGCCTAAATGTAGATGTGTCCAGCCTCAAGGTAGATCTCCCATCATGTCCACCTTATCCATACCATTGGTGACCCTCAAATTTCTCTGAAACAGAGTGCCCTGGAAAGTAAGGAAAGTACCAAGAGAAACAATAGCTAACACGTGTTAAACACCTACTACGTGTCAGGCCCTAGTCTTAGAGCTTTAAATCTCTTGCGTTATTCAATCTGCACAAGCCCATGAGGTGGTCACTGTTATTACCCCAAGGGTAATTAATCACCCTTGGTTTTCTAGAGAAACACATATCCAGACAGCTGCTGTCCCCTAAACCCAGGTCACAGCTCTTCATGTGCTCAACAAATATTCACGGAGCGCCTACTATGTGCTAAGCCCAATACAAGGAGCTGAGGCCACCAAGGTGAATGAGACAGAGTCCCAGCCTGAAGGAGCTTTCAGTCTGGTGAGCGGACAGACAGATAAGCAAATAATTAGAGGGCAGTGAGATAAGATACCTGGATAAGAGGCCAAATAAACGTAGAAGCAGCAGCTAACACTGGCTAAGCAGATTTCTCAAACAGGGGTGGTTTTGTCCCCCTGAGGACATTGGGCAATGTCTGGAGGTATCTGTAACTGTCACACTGAGAGAGGTGCAGGCTACTAGCATCTAGTGGGGAGAGGCCAGGGATGCCACTCAATCTCCTACACAGGCCAGGACAGTCCCCACATCAAAGAAATGTGAGGTCTAAAAGGTGCCAAGGTTGGGGCACCTGGCTGACTCAGTGGGTGAAGCACATGACTCTTGATCTTGGGGTTGTGAGTTCAAGCCCCGTGTTGGGTATAGAGATTTCTCTAAAATATAAATAAATAAGGGGCGCCTGGGTAGCTCAGTTGGTTAAGCCACCAGCCCTTGGTTTCAGCTCAGGTCATGATCTCAGGGTCGTGAGACCGAACCCTGCATCGGGCTTCATGCTCAGCGCAGAGTCTGCGTGAGATTCTCTGCCTCTCCCACTGCCCCTCCCCCTGCTCATGCTCTCTCTCTCTCTCTCAAATAAACAAATAAAATCTTTTTAAAAATACAATTAATTAATTTAAAAAATTAAAAGAACAAAAATGTGCCAAGGTTGAGAAACCCTAGGCTAAAGGGATCAAAGTCGAGGTGAATTTGAGTTGGCTTTTGAGGGATATGGAGGAGTTTCTTAGGTAGAAAAGGTTGGTAGAAAAGCAGCCCAAGCAGGGGGAATCACTTATGCAAAGGCAAGGAGGCAAGTAAAGGGCAAGGCATTTTCAGAGAATAGAACAGCTCAGTATGAATAATGAAGTTCATCCTATGAGTAACGAAGTAAGCAGGGCTGGATCCCAGTGTGCTCACCAAGTAGTCTGATTTCATCCTATAAGCAACGGGGAGCCTTTTAAAGCCTTTGCGCAAGGTAGACAACAGGCCGGTCAGAGCTGAGAGAGAATCCTGCATGAAGAATGAAGGGAGGATGGGTAAGACCCGGGACAGGAGACATGGAGTCAGGCTGGTTTCCCACAGCATCCCTGCCCCAGCCTCTAGTTAACCCCAAATTTGGAGCACCTAATCTCCGGCAGGCCCCACTGCAGCGTGCCTTTCTCCATCCCAGACTCGGCCAGGCACAGATTCAAAAGGCAATTAGCCTCTGCTGGCACGGCAGTGACAAAGTCCTTTCCTCCCTGTGAAATCCTGATTCTGACAGAAAGAGCAAGCAGATTTCCAAATCCCTGCCCAGGGGTATTTCCAGCCATTTTTTATCTAGAACAGGCTTTTTCCTGCTCCGTTTAACTAGACAGATAAGACAACAGTCTAATCTGAGTTCTCATTAGAGGCTCACACACACACAATGAAGTTTGTAAGGTTATGTCCCCAACATCTCTGCATGCCATGCCTTTTTCCCTTCGTTTCTGTTGACTTTGTACATGGTTTTAGGGTCCCAGTGGAACCTGCCAGCCTTACAGCTTCCCAGGGATCATCAACACCCTCTCTCCAGCAAATCAGGCCATTTGCCATTTCTGCCATCAGCCCGGATACTCGACACTGTGCTCTCAGATCTAGTTTCTTCCTGAGCCCTGTATCTCTGCTCTGTGACAGCCAGGGCTGCAAGTGGCAGGGCAGCGTTTCTGGTTTGGGAGCTTGGACTCGCTCCCTGTATGAATTGGGCAAATGACCTCCCACTGCAGGCCTCGTTTTCCTCCTCTGCATAGTGGGAATTATAAAGTCTCTAACTTGAAGAGTCGTGTCAGGATTCACGGAGATCACACATGCAGGTTTCTTCGAGCCGTGGTTGGCATGCGGTACACACTCGATAGATCGATATCACTGTTCCCAGAGCCATGTCATGCCGCACGGCTTTTCACACTCTCCTATTCCTTGCTACAAATTCTGAACCCACAAAAGAAAAAGGTGGAAGGGGAGGGAAAAGTGCCAAAGCCCTTCCATGCATCTGCCACAGCTACTACATATGCATATATGTCCTCCTTCCATCTCCACGCAGCAGCCGTGGAGACGTGCAACTGAGACCTTCAGGACTCAGAACCTTCAGGATCTGCTCCAGCATTCAAGCCAAGGCCAATGACTGAGCATGGAGGGGGCGCCAGGGCCTGGCCGTTGCTGTCCCACACAGGCTTCCTCCAATGGGCGATCTTTCCTCCAGAGCCCCCCACTGGGTTAACCAGGATTTGATCCTGTCTGCTTCGTGGCCGAAGCCTCTCCCCGACCAGTCCTGCTTCCTCGCCCTGGATCTTTCACAGGGGAAAATTTTATTAACTCCCAAGAAACCTCTTGCACCCATAATTCTATCAGGGTCTGCTTGGAGGATGCAATTTACACACCTCACAACAACCCTTGATGCTGTGTGTGTGTTCCAAGCTCGCTTCTTTCCCAGTAGCATGGAATCATCCTGGGGTGCCCACTGTATGAGTGAACCTTGTACATCACAAGATCCTCATGTAAAATGAGGGCTCCATGAGGGCAAAGGGAATGGTGCCGGGCGCGCTGCAGCTCAAACGTGTTTGTTAAATGAATGTCTGCATGGAGAGCTGTAATGCCAGGACAGTGCTCTGCACCTTACAGAAGTGAAAAATAGGGGCGTCTGGGCGGCTCAGCCGGTTAAAGCATCTGCCTTTGGCCCAGGTCATGATCTCAGGGTCCTGGGTTCCCTGCTTGATGGGGAGCCTGCTTCTCCTTCTCCCTGCTCTTGCTCTCTTTCTCTCTATCTCTGTCACTATTTCTCTCTCTCTCTCTCTCAAATAAACAAATAAAATCTTTTAAAAAGAGAAGAAGTGAGAAACATTCGGAGAGTCAAATTTCCTTTTCGGACAGTCAAATTTCCTTTTCATCTAGATCCAGTAACAAGAGCGGTCAGCATCTGCGGAGGGTCGTGGGGGACGCAGTGATGTCTTCAAGGACAGACATGCCTCCCCAGCTGTAGAGCCACTCGCCCAAGGTCACAGGCCCATGCCAGGGATGGACAGATGTGGAACACACAGACCTGGTCATCATGGCCATTCCGGCTCCAGAGCTCCTTGCAGGATCAGCTGAAGCAACCATTGGCGCCCCCCCCCGCCCCCCCCGCAGCTCCAGCTCCTCCCTCTGCTCCCCTGCTCCGGTTGTCTCCCTTCCCCTGGTATGGATCCCAAGAGCCCTCCTTAATAAACACCCAGGCTGCAATCTCCATCTCAGAGCCCGTTTCCTGCCCCCAGAGACCCTAGACAAGAGCATTCACATGCATAAACGTTGTGCATTCTCTCTGCCGCCCCAGGGCTAGGAGTCATCCACCCCCTGTTGTGGAGGAGAAATCCAAGGCTCAAAGTGGTCACTCGGCTAGCCAGCGAAAGCAAGTGTGCTAGCTGCCCAAGTCTGAGATTGGAAATCTCTGGAAATGAAAGTTGCCACCCTTCACCTGCACAATGTACCTTTCCAAAACAGCCACGGCAGGCGTCAGAGCCGCCCGGCCCCCCACACCCAGCCTGTCCCTTGAACATCATCCTGATGACCCCCATGGAACTCGCCATGATCCAAAAATGCAAACCAGTACCACGAAAGGTCATTTGGAAAGGAGTCGTTGCTGAATCGATAATGAGTTTTTAAAAGGATGTTTAATCAAACCTATTTATCTGATGGAAGCCTGAACCTGAGAAAGGAGCTTGAGACTTTCCACAGCCTGCTGGAAGCCTGTCAAAATAATCAAGCGAACACACAAAATATGTAGCTTCTTTATGGATTTTTTTTTTCACTGTCTCACTGGGCAAGAGAAAGGGAGAGAGAGAAAAAAATTACAAGGACAGCACCAATTTGGTTGAAATATTTGTTGTCTTTGGGACCAAAAGAAAACCTCTCTCCATAATTAAATGTCATTTTTCTAGAAGACTTAATTAGAAAGCCTTCAAGGGAGAAAGCCCCCAAACAGCTCTGCCACCCGTACCACCATCTGAGGCTGCTAAATTAGAGGGGGGCGGGGCGGGTAGAAAGCAAGAGGCCATGGAGTCTTCAACGGAGCAAAGGTGGGGAGCAAGGGGGGTGAGACATCTCCTGACTCACCGTGTGTCATGAGGTCTCTCAAATGCATCTACAGGCGATTAGGCATTTCCTCTACATTTAGTAGGAATACAGAGCTGGACATGTATTAAAGCTCAGATGCTGCATAATAGGTCATATATTTCATACCTGATTGGCATTTTTTAGCAGTGGGGGATGGATATAGCGGCCGTTAGCATCTGACTCTCTGACAAGGGTACCAGGCATTGAATCTTCAACAAGACAGTGATGGAAATCTCCCACGTGCTTATCAGCATATTCCTCTCTCTCTCCCCCAAATTTCTCCCTCTCTCTCCCTCCTTCACTCTTATTCTCTCTCCTTCTCCCTCTCTCTCTCATGCACACACGTCCCATAAAATGAAATGAACTCCAGAACACAGAACTTCCCTTCCCCCCAAAAGGAAAAATACTTCCTTATCCCCCTATCCTCCATGTTCAGCATCTCCCACGACAGCCGGCTCCAACCCAGAACTCTTACACAAGATTACTACCGACAGGCGGGTTCGCTCTGGAACACTGCTCGACTACTTCCTCGTAGGAAATGGCAGAGGGTTCCATAGCGATGCCTGGTCAGTCTAGCAGCAGGAGGTTTTAACAGCCTACCAGAGCTGCTCAAATGCACTGATCAGAACCCACCCTCCATGCCCAGTAAACCAGCCCTCGAACAAACAGCTCCCTCATTTCCCACTATGTTCCTCCCTCACACGGGAAGCCCTTATCGCGGCTCTCACCTCATTCCTCGGTGGCATGGGGAAGGGAACGGCCAGAAATTCAGTTCCACTAACATTGACTAACACTGACCTCCATGTACAAAGGGCCATGCCAGGAGTTTCTGGGGTGGCAGATGAGAAAACTGAACCCCATGTCACAAATTGGGGTCTCCAAGAGCAGGCACTAAAATGGAGTTTGGGGATGCAACATATTCACCTGGGATCAACCCTTGCCAGGGGAAGAGGGAGGAAGCAGGGCGGGACGGAGAAGTGTCAGCCAGCCACCTGGGAGCTCTGGAGCAAATGTCCGTGGGAGTTGGCCCACATGAGGCTGAAATGGCCAGGCCTTTACACCCCTATCTGGCCTCCCAGGAAAAGGCAAGACCTCAGGCAAGGTAGCTCTCTGCAGCTGAGGCTGACCCTGCCGGGCTGATGGCTGGAAGCCACCGCAGACTCTGCTCCCTGTGCTGGGCAGGAAGCCCAGCAGTGCTTCCCCATGTCTGCCTCACCCAGTGCATTAGCTTCCCGAGGCTGCTACTCACAGTACCGCAGACGGTGGCTTAAGCCACAGCAATAAACCATCTCACAGTTCTGGAGGCTAGACGCCCAAGATCAAGGTGTCAACAGGGTTGGTTCCTTCTCAGGGCTGTGAGAAGCTTTTCCAGGCCTCTCTTCTAGCTTGAGGTGGCTTGATGCAATCTTTGATGTTCCTTGGCTCCTGTTGCATCACCCCAATCTCTGCCTACACGTTCACATGGGGGTCTCCCTGTGTGTGTCTGGGGCCAAGTTTCTCCTCGATATAAGGACACCAGACACGCTGCATAAGGGGTCTAGTACTGCAATATGACCTCGTCTTAACTAATTAGGTCTGCAACAACCCTATTTCAAATAAGGTCACATTCTGACCTTGAATGTGCCAAATTCACTGAATATGAATTTGGTGGGGGAGGGTACAATTCAACCCATAACACACCAAAAGGATAAATAACATGCCAGTGCTGACACGGGATGTGAGGAGCAGAACTGCCTTTGAAAGCAAGGTCTTTCGATTTCTACGACAGTGCCGTGGGCAAGGTCATACTAGATTACACAGCCCACTGGACTACATGCTATGTCAGGAGCTGAGCGTTTCACCACCCTCCACTCTAGTAATGGAACGAGTCAGGACTCAGGATTCAGTGGATTCCTGGGTGCCACTCAAGGTGGGTGGTGAATTCTTTCAAGGTTAAATATTGGGAACAGTCTAAGAGTCAATAACCACTTAGAAGACATTGGGTCTTGAGTTTTATGGGTCTCAGGACATTTTGGTTCCCTAATAAAACCTATGACTGCTAGAAAAAAAACGCATTTATGAATTTACATGAACGATATGTGTAATATATGAATATGCACACACAAAATTTTTTTGCATACAAGCTCAGGGCATTCAGAATGCCCATCTAGGATTACCAGCTTTATATGATTCTTGCTGGAAGAGAAAACTGGGGCAAAAAAACAGAAGCTTGGGGGTGCCTGGGTAGCGCAGTCGTTAAAGCGTCTGCCTTCAGCTCAGGGCGTGATCCCGGCGTTCCGGGATACAGTCCCACATGGGGCTCCTCCGCTGGGAGCCTGCTTCTTCCTCTCTCACTCCCCTGCTGTGTTCCCTCTCTCGCTGGCTGTCTCTCTGTCACATAAATAAATAAAATCTTAAAAAAAAAAAACAAAAAAAAACCCAGAAGCTTAAAAGCATGTTCAAGAAACGATGAAAATATAAGAAAGAAGTTAAAAGCTAAGATCTGCCTGCTTTGCCCCACAGTCTGGGGGCAGTCTGAGTCTAGCAACTTGGGAACGGCTGGAAGCCGTATTCCCACGATCTGCCACTTCCAACCTTATGTTACCAGCAGAGAAGGAAAATTCTGCTTCTGCAAAACAGGGAAATCCACACACAGCAACCCACCTTCAAGGGGCTCTTACTTGCATTTGAAAGTAAACTTGCATCAAGACTGACAGAAGAAAAATGGGTACTTTGGTTTTCTTCTTCCTCAGTTTTCATTTTTTGGACAATCAGGGTAAGTTCTGGATAAACTATTGTAGGAGAACAAGATAAACTATTCAAGATAAACTATTGTAGGAGAACAAACCATCATCCCAAGGGTTAGTATCCAACATATATAAAGAACTTATAAAATTCAACACCCAAAAAACCAAATCATCCAATGAAAAATGGGCAGAAGACATGAACTGACATTTCTCCAAAGAAGACATCCAGATGGCCAGCAGACACATGAAAAGGAACTCATCATCACTCATCATCATGGAAATACAAATCAAAACTACAATCAGATATCACTTCACACCTGTCAGAATGGCTAAAAACAACAACACAAGAAACAACAGGTTTCAGTGAGGATGTGGAGAAAAAGGAAACCCTGTGCACTGTCGGCGGGAATGCAAACTGGTGCAGCCACTGTGGAAGACAGTACGGAGGTTCCTCAAGGAGGTAAAAATAGAGCTGCCCTATGATCCAGGAATCACACTACTGGCATTTACCCAAATACAAAAACACTTATTCAAAGGGATATATGCACCCCTATGTTTATAGCGGCATTATTTACAATAGCCAAGATACAGAAGCACCCCGAGTGTCCATCAACTGATAAATGGATAAAGAAGATGGGGTGTATATATACAATGGAATATTACTCAGCCATAAAAAAGAATGAAGTCTTGCCATTTGCAATGAATGGATGGCCCTAGAGAGAATAATGCTAAGCAAAATCAGTCAGTCAGAAAAAGACTAATACTGTATGACTTCACTTATATGTGGAATTTAAGAAACAAAACAAACAAGCAAAGAGAAAAAAGAGAGAGAGACAAAACAACTCATGATTTCATCGGGTCATGATCTCAGGGTCGTGAGATAGAGCCCCGCCTCAGGTGCCCTAAACTATTATTTCTACTTTGTGTTGATTTACAGATTTTTGTGATAAAGATGTGTATTTCAAGAGTCATTGCACCTCAGAAGCTCTGACATCCTATAACCAATCGCTGTGGCCAGTGGAATGCAAACTTCTGATTGGTCACGCTTGAGTTGATTTCCCGCACTGACCCAAGGATAGAGCCAACGTCACCTGAAGCATCCTCAAGAAAAAAAATTAAGGGATTCTTATTAGAGGAAGGGATGCAAAACAAAAGGTGTCTTATCTTCTCATACTGTCTCAACCAACATTGGCTCTGGAGAGGTCTCTTTTTACCACCCAGTGTCATAAAGCCTCTTTCTTTTCTCCCATCTTCCTGTCACCTTCCTAAGAAGTCAGGAAAGTGGTGCAATGAGGTCATGGAGTCCCTTGAAAGTTGAAGATGTGGCTATTCATCAAGATATAGTTATTGCTTCCCTAGTGTGTGGCAGGCACTGTGTCAGGCAGTGGGACACAGCCATGAACAATAACACAGCTGGTACTTTAAACAAGTACTGAAGAACTCTGAGCCTTGGTTTCCTCATCTGTAAAATGGGAACAGCAATATAAATATAGATAAAGATATACCAATACCATATATTGGTATATATGTGTGTAGATAGATGATATATAGATATAGGGTTATCAGACAAGAGAGATCACATATGAAAGATTTAGGCAAATAGTAAAGTTATCATTATTTCTACTACTCTGTCTCCCCTCCCTCCTCATTGATTCCTTTTTTTTTTTTTAAGACTTATTTACTTATTATTTTTAGAGAGAGAGATAGTGTGTGGGGGGAGGAGCAGAGGGGGAGAGAGAGAGAAAGAATCTCAAGCAGACTCCTCGCTGAGCTCGGAGCCCAAGGCAGGGCTCAAGCTCACAATCCTGAGATCACGACAGCCAGTCGCCCCCCCACCATTGATTCTTAGTATCTAATAAGTGCACCTTCTTGACGCTACTTTATTATGTAAATGATAACTTTTTCATTTTTTGTTTTATATCTTATTTATTTTAGATTGATTTACTATTATTTATTATTTAACCAATAAGTTTATATCAGTTAAGTGTAGATTTAGCTGCATGTTAACAGAAAGAAAAGAAAAATAATTAGGGCTCAAACAAGATTGAGGTTATTCATCTTTTATATAAAATGAGTCCAGAAGTTGAGAGTCCAGAGCTCTCCAGAGCCTTACAAAGTCACCAAAAATCCAAGCTCCTTCTATCTTTCTTTTCTGCCACCTTTATCACGTGGTTTTCACCTTTAAGGTTGCTTCATCCGCACAAAATATATGCTGGGGTTCCAGCCATCACAACCACATTCCAGGCAGGAAGAATTGAAGAAAAGGAAACCCAAAGGGCTCCTATCTCTCAAAATGGCTCAGCTTCCTTTTAAAGAACTTTCCCAGAAGTGCTGGCAGACACTTCCACTTATATTTCACTGGCCATTGCTATCCACAAGTGAAGTTGGGGGATATAACTTTTCAGCTGGGTATACTGATACCCAAACATGCAGGGGTCTATTACTGATTACAAAGTAGAAAATGGATATGGAATGTAGACAACTAGCAGAGTATTCCTCAGCATTCCTTAGAAAGTGCAGATGCCAGAAACCATATTTTCACTGTATTAAACCACTTACTTACATAGCCTTTTCCTAGCCTGTATTCTTTATTCCTGAGTGAGAATTTCTTTTGAGTCTAGGCACATTTAGTCCCACATCTACCTATGGAACCTGATCAGGACACTATTGCTGAAGAGCTACTTATTCCTTTCCAAAGGAGATGATTTCAATGACCAATTTTCACATCTCTCAGACACAAGAGGCAGGAGAGCTTGCCAGAAAAATCCAGGCCTAATGAGCAAAATTCTCCCAATCAGCCTTAAATCCATTTCCAGGGTGAGGAGTCTTCTCATCTGTAAATGAGGGGGAGGGAGATGAAAGATTTCTGTGGTCCCTTCCAGCCCTGTCATTCTATAGCTCTTTTAGACAGTCATCAAATCACCGCAGGTGCAGACAGATTTGGTCTCAAACCGTTTGGAGAAAAAAGATTCACTAGTTTTAATATTCCATTTCAACCCTACTTAATAAGAGCTTTTTTTTTCTTTTGTTAATGGAACTTGGAAATGCATGAAAATTGGAGACCTAAACTCTTGGATAAAAAATATTAAAAGCTCCACTTCCCAGCTGCCTTATCATCTTTATTTCACTGGGTCATATGTAACTTGGGATTACAACATCTAATGCGGCCATATCTTGAATGCAATTACCGTTGATATGGTGGGTTCCATAAGTATGCATTACTGAGACTAACAGCTCTTGCCAGTGACTTGGAATATCTAAATAAAGTAGACCACCACGAGAAAAAAAAATTCATTATCTAATCTTATTATTCATTTATACTGCAAAAGCTATTTAAACACAGCAGGCTACCATCATCTTTTTTAATAAAAGGATATTATTTTGCTTACAATTGTTAGCCCCACAAATTTAAAATATTTAACTTGAACAAATAATGTTTTCTAATATATTCCTTGGAGTCACAATCTGGCCTCCCATCTGTTTGCTTCCCTGAAATATGGCTATCCTGAGTTGTTGTTTGTTTTCCTGCTGATTCATTTAAAGTTTAGCACTCTTCCTATTCCAAGGGCCATATCTGTTAAGAGAATCCATTGTGACCCAGGTGAGGCACATTTAGAGACCCATAGACTCCTTTAGGTCACTGAAGCTCCAGGAAGAGTGGTAAAGGAGCAATTTTCATGGTGGCTAATGTTGAGCGTAGACGCCTAGCTTATATCCATAACCCCAGAGGAATTTATCCTACTGTTTAGAGCTTTTGTTTTCAGCTACCATTTATCGAGCACTTGCCAATAAGCCAGAAGCTCTGATAAGTGGCTTATGTGTATCAGTTCACTTAATCCTCATGGCACCAAGGTATGGATACCTTATTATACTCATCCGTCAGATGGATGAGAAACCAGAGCTCAAAGAGGCTAAGTTATTATTCAAGTCATAGTAGTCAGTGATGGAGCAGGGTTTCAATCCACGTCTGCCTGACCCTGTACCTCCAGCCCTACACGCTGTGATAGAGTGAACTCTTGCCCTAACTCCTCACCCTTTCCTGGATCCCTTGACACGTCACTTTGCGATTCCTTCCACAAAAGAGAGTGTACTTCCTTGACCCTTGACTTTGGGCTCAGCATGCCACTTGACTTGGCCAGTGTGATATGCGCAGATATTACACAAGCATAGGCTTGAAATGTGTTCTACTGTTGGGCTTGCCCTCTTGAAATTCTGCCATTAACAAGGAGAGAATATGTCTTGGCTGGCCTGCCAGTCCCAAAAGGAGAATAAGAGACACATGGAACAGCCAATCTGCAAACTTCTGAGCAAAAATTAAATGTTTGTTGTATGCCACAAGGTTTTGAGCATGTTTGTTACATAGCCATAGCTAAATGATACAAAAACTGTCATTTACTGTGGCTTGAGTATCATAGATCTTCATCACAAGGAGGAAAGTTCCGTTCAATTCAGTGGTAGAACAAAGAAAGTATATAGCCACCAACATATGGAAGATATCACCTGCCCACCACAATCTGATGGCCTAAGAGGTGTTGGACCCACGTCATTCATCATTATGTTCAGATGCGTGGCCATGATTAGCTCACATGAAACCTTTGAGTCTGACATTGAGCTTTGCAGGATTTCATTAATTCCTTCAAAAATCTCCAAAGACACACACACACACACACACACACACACACACACACACACACGCAGGTCTCCCTATCAATCAGGGAGACAGTTGCCAGTCTTAAACTTCAATCTGCTTCTCTGTCACTGCAAAGAGATTCGAGAAACAACTTGAGCACAGAATGAGCCTGAAATATGTTGTGAAGATAGTAATCCTGACATTTCTTTTCTTCAGGGAGTCTTTTGGTGCAGTGAGAAGGAAGAAAGGGAAAACACTACAGGCTCAAAGAGAAAAGGACAGAAGCAGGTGATACATGAGGAAGAAACTCATGAAAACATGAAGAAAAACAAGAGAGCGGTCAGATTCAGCAAATAGGATGCCAAAACAGCCCAGATTCCACTGGCTCCAGAGAAGGGCTCGATTCAAGTTACACAGAGGTCGACGCTGCAGTTTCCATGGACGCTCGTCTCAGCAGCAGCGTCTACCACGGCTTCTCTCAGCACAAGACGGGCCATCCCGTGATCAAACGCAAGAACCAGACTGGGACATTTTGGTTGTTTCCAGTTTTTGCCAATTATGAAGAAAGTCCTCATAAACATTTGTGTGCAGGTTTTTGTGGGAATGTACGTTTTCATTTCATTCAGATACATCCCTAGGAGTGGGCTCGCTGGTCAGAATGGTAATTGTATGCTTCACTTTATAAGAATTGGCCGAACTGTTTTCCAGGGTGGCTGTACCATTTTGCATTTCTCGCAGGCCCTGTACGAGCTCCAGATGCTCCGTATCCTTGCTGACACTTGGGATTGTCATTTTGTCATTGTTTTAGTCACTCTAATAGGCATGTAGAAATGCTATGCATTTTGAAGGCATTTGGGCTCCACTTTTAAACTTGAACTCTCTCATTTGCAACAGCTTAGATTCTCACTATCAACGGAGCCGGTCCTCCTGCACTATCTGATACACAGGTCACAGGGGAGGGCAATTTTTTTTTTTCCTTTTAACTGTGCTTGGCAAATACAGCTCTTGGTTTTTCCCAGGAAGGAGTACCATGAGAAATAAATTTATTCTAGCCCAGAGCTTGAGAAAGATCTGCCTTCAGTTAGCCAACCGTATATGTTGACCTAGTCAAACTAAAAAGTCATAACTCAGATTGCATTAGGTTAAAAACATATTTAAATCCGTATTTGGATTATTAAAGGAAATTGAATATTTCAAGGGTTCCATGCATAAGTGACATTTGTGTGTTTTCTTAGAGGACAAATGTAGAGAGGGGAAGAAGATTTTTCTTCCCAAGGAACCATGTCTACAGTCTACAACAGTGATTCCCAACTAAGGGATAAGAGGGGGTACACCAAGGCTATTAGGAATACAGTGGGGGTGGGGTTCGTTATATGTGCACACACCCTCCTTTCCCCGGGATGTGGACTTTTCCATAGGGGAGTATGTGTTTCCTTGAGATGAGAATTATTGCCATTGTGCAATGCTGAGGGGAGGGGGTTGCATCTATTGGCCCTGTTGGGAGAGACAAAAGGTGGAGACCCTTCTCTAATAGTGTAATTCAGTGCAGGGTAGGCAAGAGAGCAATAGGAGACCAGTACATGTGATTCTCCCCGGTCAAATCCAGTCAGTTGGCAATGGCCTGCAGACCTGCCCAGGGAAGGGTAGAGGTCTCTTCAGGTTTAGAAGGAAAGAGGGCCAAGAGCTGTTTAGTGGTGTCTGCCATGGACATAAGCCAGGTGATTTGCAGATCTGTCCCATGTATTTGCTCTCCTTGAAATAAGAATCTTCCAAAGGTGTTTGATTTTATTTTTACAGAATTTATGATTCTGCCTGATGTTGGTAGGGCTTCTTCTTGGAGATGGTTTCCCAGGGTAGAGACACATTTATAATTCTCTGTCCTAGCCCTTCTCACCTGGAGGTGATCTTGTCCCCCAGGGGTCATCTAGCAATGTCATTTTTGGTTGTCCTAAGTGGAAGGGTGCTCCTGGCATCTGGTGGGCAAAGGGATGCTAGTAAATACCGTGCAATGCACAAGGCATCCCCTCCACAATAAAGAATTATTATCCCCAAATGTCGAGAGTGTTGAGGTTAAGAAACCTGCTCTGTGCTCCTCCTTATATCCAGTCCTTCTTGTTTCTAGGGCAGGGGATTTCCTGCTTAGATGGTTGGGGTCTTTGGATTATAACAAAGTAAGCCCATTCTCTTGGGGATTAAACTCATGACATGGTGTTCAGTAACATGTAGGGACCATGGGATGACTTTGTGGGATAAAAGACTTTTATAAGAAAAGAGTGGTCAGTCTGAGGTGAGGAGATATGCTGCCCTTGGAATCCTTAGCTGCTTAAAATCTGTTCTTCTTTGTGGGCATGGAGTAAAGAGATGGACCAACACAGAGCTCTGGATACACTGAGCACTTCCAGAGAAGACACTGTGATTTAACAGTCTTCAGGTTCAAATCTTTGATTGTACTTGGCTATGAAGCAAATAACCTAGGGATGGTTTTCCCCTACCATTTCCACCACTGCTCATCTATCTTAATGATCTCAAACCTGCCTCCACTCTGCCCTTCTCTGGTCCATTCTCCAGGGAGGGATCTGAGTGCTTAGGGAGGCTACTTGTGCCCTGTCCACCATATGGGGTGCACTCTGGGAGATGGGCACACTGGGCCAGAATCTAATGTCAATGACATTGGTTGGGCATTTACTAGATGCCAGAACCTATGCCAAACACTTATGCCAACCTCCCTTCATCCTCATATTAGCCCCATGAGATGCTCTTCTATCCCCATTTTACAGATGAGGAAACTAAGGCACACAGAGAGGTTAGTCAACTTGCCCACGGTCACCTAAGAAATGCCAGGAATTGAATCCAGAACTCGGTAACTGAATCCAGCTGTCCCGCTTCATTAATTCAATTCTCTTATCTCAATTTCTCAATTTGTTCAATTTCTCTTATTTCTCATCCACACTTCCTATCCCATCCTACAACACAATTTCATCCAAAACAAAGAGCAAAACTGATTTTAACTCAGAGCTACCTTCTGCCATCACTTGAGTTCTTTCAAATCAGGTGCCCCCTCTCCCCTTTAATTTATTCATGCAACAAATATTTATTAAACATCTACCATATGCTAGGCACTGCCAGCTGGTGGGACTCTTCTGACTTTGTACCAGGAAATTCTCTCACTCTTGCAAAAGCATGATTCTCAAAAATGGTAACATGGCTCTACTATTTATTGGTGGGCTGCACTGTTTTATACAAATCTTATGGAATCTTTCTCAATACTAATATTTTCCAAAAATTCAGGCTGAAACCAGCTTGGGTTGATGGCTGGGAAAAAGACTGTAAAAACAAAATATGCTTCCCTTTCCACGCACTGTTGGTTTTACTACAAATCCTCTCAGCTACTTGATTTTTGAAAATAACATTAAACTAGGGCCACACAGATCAACAGGAATGGATCTCAACCATGACGTTGGGTAACAAAAGCTCGTTACAGAAGAATCTGCATACTTTTTTGTCATTTCAATAAAGCCATGTGCAAAATAATACAATATGTTTTGTTGTGGGATACATACATAAGAGACAAAAAATAAACATGCATATGGGAATTAGAAGCACCAAATTCACGATGTGGGTTACTTCTGGTGGGGACACCAGGGAAAACTGATTAGGGTAGAGACTTCAATTGTTCTGGTAGTGTTATTTCTTCAAGTGGATGGTAAGTACAGGGTGTCCATTATATTATTCCTTATTCCTTTTTGTATGTCCAAGTATTTTACACATTTAAAATGTTAGCTCCAGGGGCCCCTTGGTGGCTCAGTCGGTTAAGTATCTAACTCTTGATTTCAGCTCAGGTCATGATCTCAGGATCATGAGATCAAGCCCCATGTTCAGCTCCGCACTGGGCATAGAGCCTGCTTGAGATTCTCTCTCCCTCTCACTCTGCCTCTCCCCCACCCCATGCACGCTCACGCACACTCTCTCTCTCTTTCAAAAAAAAAAAAAAAGTTAGCTCCAAAATAGCTAGATAAGTTACATGGTTTCTATTTCATTGACCATAAGATACTGCTGCCCTAAGACCATTTTTTACCTACAAAAGAGCAATTTCATCTGTTCATCACAGAATGCAGATCTGCAGTGCACCAATTCACCCAAAACCAGCCTTCCTAATAAATCTCAAAGAATAATTAAGCATGGAAAATGGTTATCTGGGTGATTGTGTGTGTGCGTGTGTGTGTGCGTGCAAACACATGTGTGTTCCTGAACTCCAGTTAGCTACAGTTTTCAGGGGACCGAGCTAAAATTAATCTACAAGCTAAAATGTGCAGAGAATGGGGAGGAGATCTTGCAGCAAAGTGCAGACCGATGCAGCATTCACGCCGGGGATCCGTGTGCATTGTCACTCCTGCTTGCACTGGTCAACAGAACCCACTTAGCCAAGCTCCTTGAATCACTGTCACTTGTCATTTCTCAACAACCTGAAGTCCAGTGAGGCAAATCCTTGGCTATTAAAACCAGGAGGAAGGCTTTGTTAGAAATATAAAACAGGCCACTCGTTTCTAAGGTGCTTGAGGAGACTGTCATTATCGTACACCGAAAAAAAAAATCTATTTATGTCAAGTAATGGAACTTATTCCAAGAACAGAGGAATAATGAGAAACCTATATTGCGTGGCTATCATTTCACCCACTTTCTCAATCCTTTCCAACTGAGAGCTGTCCCCAAAGAGATGTGCTTTTTTTTCCCCCATTAAAGCTTTAAAGGAAAAAAAAAAAAGAAAGAAAAAAAAAACTTTTAACAGAGAGCGGGAGGGAGACCCCAGATTGCAGCACAAATGATCAAAGAAAACAAACTATGTGTATATAGGGCAATTTGGTTTTAAAACTTGAGGGCATGCCAGAAACACTCCGGGAGCTTATCAGAAATGCAAATTCCTGACCCAGCCCAGGTTCTGATTCAATAGGTCCCGCCAAGAGCCCCAGAACTGTGCATTTGTAACAAGTGTCCAGGAGGATTCAGATGCACGGTGTTTAGAGACCTTACCAAAAGAGAAAGGGGGTATGAGGGTTTGGTCACCCTAAAACTGAGCTGAATTCTCCCAAATTCTGGTCTGAGCTAATGCATTCCATTTGCAAGCCTACAGAATTATTTTGTTCATATATTCATTCACTTAGTTCATTCAATTATTTGTTCCACAAATATTTATTAAGCACCTACTACGTGCCAGGTGCTATGTTATAGTAAGAGACCCAGGCTCATGATAAAAGGAAGAAAGGGGAAAAAATGTAGCATTGAAAGAAAGAAAGAAAGAAAGAAAGAAAGAAAGAAAGAAAGAAAGAAAGAAGGAAGGAAGGAAGGAAGGAAGGAAGGAAGGAAGGAAGGAAGGAAGAAAGAAGAAAGAAAGAAAGAAAGAAAGAAAGAAAGAAAGAAAGAAAGAAAGAAAGAAAGAAAGAGAAAGAAAAATACAGATTAGCGGAAAAGGCAGGGAAGGATTTTTTTTTTTTTTTAATTTTTAAATCACCAGGCAGCCTACTGTGGAGACACAGTACATAATTTACAATGACTACTTTACATATCTTTCTGCTGAATGTACCTAGATCCTTTTTATATTCTCTTCCGGACGTTAAGCTCCAGGCAAAATCATCTCATTTGTTATCTACAGCTGGAGACTCTGCACGCTGGGGAAATGGTTGCTTCTAGTGTTGGGGGCCTTAAGGATATGTCACAGCACTGCAAACATGATTGGGCCCGAAAGGGAACTGCAGAGGCCGGGAGCTGAGGTCTTGGAACAAGTAATGACCGCCTGGGGACTTCATTGGGTACAGGGAGCAGCCTCCTGATTCTCCTTGTCCTGTGAGCCTCGAACTGCCCCTCCCAGGCCTCTTCGCTTTATCTCAGCTACACATTCCATCCCAGGATGACCTGCGGTCCCTGTTTATCCGGGAATGATGGGGTTCAGGGGACATGGGCCGGGGACGTCCCCAGCAGACTGGAACAAGATGGCCAGCCCACATAACCCCCCTCCCGACGTGCGAATTAAAGGATGAGAGAGACAAGCAGCCTTGAGCACAGGGACATTGTAGGTGCTTAATAAATTATCTGTGGAATGAAGGAACAGTGCCTAGCCCAGCACCTGCCACACAGTACAGCTAGCAACTTTATTATGATGGTGATTACCGCTGACACTAATGACGAAGCTCCTGCCCAGCACTCTTCTTAAATACCGAGTATGGCAGACATTCTCCTAGGTCTGTTTTTTTGTTGTTGTTGTTTTTTGTTTTTTAAGATTTTTTATTTATTTACTCGACAGAGATAGAGACAGCCAGCGAGAGAGGGAACACAAGCAGGGGGAGTGGGAGAGGAAGAAGCAGGCTCCCAGCGGAGGAGCCTGATGTGGGGCTCGATCCCATAACGCCAGGACCACGCCCTGAGCCAAAGGCAGACGCTTAACCGCTGTGCCACCCAGGCGCCCCCCTAGGTCTGTTTTTAACGTTGTAACTAAAATCTCTGATGTCCTGTTTGCCACACATACCCATCAAAGTGGGCTGCGGTTTAAAAGATTAGGCATTTGGTTGTTTTCTTGTCTGGGTTTGTTTGGGGGTGGTGGGTTGCCATAAAGTGAAAGGAAATGGTTTGACAGAAACCTCATATAATTGCTGTTTATTTTAATCCTCTGTATTATGTAGAACTCGACTCCAGGAAAGGACAGCAGCCATCAAAGCTGTAATAGAGCTTTTGTTTATTTTCCTATCTATATGGTTCTTTATAGGCCCAGGTCTGGGAGGGAAAGGAAGCAAGAAACAAAGGGAAACAAACCTGTCTGTGGGACTCCTGACCGTCCCTTCTGCCTGGCGTGTTTAGGTCATTCTGTTTCCACGTGAGGGTCTTGACCCCAGGACTGCTTGATAATTCCTCGAGGTCGTGAAGATCAGATACTTAGAAGCTCATTACCAACAAAGCCGTTTAGGCACAAAGCAGCCCCCCAGAGCCTGGGGACCCCAACCCTGATCGTCACTACAGAAGGCCATGACATGTTGCCCCTTTGACAAGCAAATGGACCCACAACTACACTCTTTGCCTCCCTGCTTGTCCCTCTGCCTCTGCCTACCCCCCGCTTGTGCGTGAGCGTGCGTTCTCTCTCTCTCTAATAAATAAATAAAATCTTAAAACAAAACAAAACCTCCCCATGGTATGCAGATGTCCCCAAAGACATGGTCACATTTTGGGATTGCAAATACCCAGTGATGTGACCAAAGTGAATATCATAACTGATACAATTTATATGCCAGGCACAGAGCTGAGCAATATACATATATCCTCATTTATCTTGACAACCACTCTAAACACAAGCTTTTGTGCTTTTAGAAGTCAGATCTGGGTTTACATCCCAGGTCTATGGCCTACTGGGTGTCCTTGGACAAGTGATACAATCTTCCTAGGCTCCAATTTTCTCACCTGTAAAGTGGGGGTAGAAATATTTACCTAAGAGGGTTGGTGTGGGGAGTCAATGGCAGAATGTATCCAAATCAATTATCACAGTCGATGTTTAGGTAATGGTATTCATGATGGTGATGAAGAAGAAAGAAGAGGAAGAAGATAAACCAATTCAGAGAGGCTTCTTAACTTACCTAAGGCCATCCAGCTAATCTGTGACAAATATGGCATGGATCCAAGGCCGTGTTTAGCTCATTTCCAAACAATTCTTAGCACCAGAAGATTCTCTTCAAACATCTCACAACTTTGAGCATTTGCATCCCACCTCCTATACAGACCTACCCTGAAGGAAGCTCAAAGGAACCCTTAGGGTGCCAAGGAACACTGTTTGAAAACTGCTGCTGCTGCTTTTAATAATTAATAACTAATCTAATGTAATATCACTTCCTATATATCACAATAGATATTGTGTTATCTATTGCCATAATAATGCCATGTAACGAACAACCACAAATAGCGTTCATTGCTCACACATCTGGAGTCAGGTGAGGGTTGGCCGACCCAAGGTAGGTTCAACCTCACCTATCTCTCATCATTCTCGAACCAACAACCAACCCAAGCATGTTTCCAAGGCTACGGCAGTGGCATAAGAGAACATGAGGGAACACACAGGTCCCTAGAGGCACAGGTTCAAAACTGGCACATTGGTGCTCCTGCCTTGTTCTTTTGGCTAAAGTGGGTCAACACGGACAAGTGTGGAGTCAGAGTACAAGACTCTAAGAGTAGATGGGAAAGGGAGTGGTACCTTAGGACTCACCAGATCCTTGAATGTGCTAAGAAGCGCGTTCAAATCTCCGGGGGATGATGTGTGCCACACTAGATTGCCAGAAGGTTTTTCTCAGACTCCTCGCAGAAAGTTTGGCAAAGAACTCCATGAGCAGTGCCCAGCTACTCCCCCTGCTTTTCAGTCAGGCCTGTTTGCTGGACAGTTCCAGTCATCTCTTTAATAGGGTCAAGTACAAGGGAAATAGCGTGAAGGCTGCTGACCTGCTCCCTGCCAGCTCTGTGGTCTTGGTTAAGACACTTAACTCTCTCTGAGCTCCAAAGTCTTCATCATGAAATGGACAATATACCTGCTGTCATCTCTCTGCTGGTGATCAAATTAGGCCAAATCAGGCAAAAAAATGCTTTGTGGAGGCTATAATGATTTCTGAGCTCCTGGCAAATCTTTCGAGGTGCTTCTCTCAGCCCAGCTCCTAAGACCAGACTCAGCCCAGAGTTAACTCACAGAGAACTTGTTGCAAGTCTAAAAGTCTGGCCATTTTCTTTGACCTTGACAAAGGGTGGGAGGGGGAAGCTGTTTCTCTCATTGTTTGCTCAAAGAGGTGGGGAGTGGGAATGTGGGGGACGGTTCCTGGAATATTCTGAAACCTAAGAGAGTCTTGGCGTGGCTTCTATCTATAAAAAGGGAAGGGAAACAAACATAAGAAATGCTGAAACTGAGCCAATGCGTCTGCATCCAATGGCAACTTTTGTCCTCCAAACTTTTCCAGACGCACAGGCAGCTTAGTTGGTATTCCGGTGGTGGCCCTGCTTGCTGAAGCCATCCAGCCTGTATCCCAAGTGGAGTTCCCTAACTCCCTTCTGCTTTGTTCTTAATCCCAAAACGAGGGGAGTGGAGGGAGGGTTAACAGCATATGTATGGTACTTTCTGCAGGCCAGATTAGGGGACATTATAATTGTGGGAATGTGGGCCCTGAAGTGAATGTCTGGGTGGATACCGCCAAAGTAGGAAATGTGAAGATGGGCTCTTGCATCTTGATCCTTTCGGCTTCTAACACCACATGGCCTCTTTGCTGTGGTTCACTATTGTCTGTCTGTCCTGTGCCCTCCAGCCACCAGTCAGCTGGTCCTCAGGACTGGAACGGGCATTAGGACTCATTCACCTCATCGCAACATCTTGCCCTCTCTGCCACTCCCCAGCCCCTAACTGACATCAACCCACTCTGCTTTTGGCAAGCATCCTCCCACACTCTGCTGAAATACCTCCTGTGACAGAGAACTCACTAAATTTCAAGGCAGACCACACCTTCGTTAGGTTGGACCACAGTCCCCCTTCTCATAGCTCTCTCAGCCCAGACTCGGCTCACGGAGGCCCTGCACATTTCATTCCCTCTCTCCCCTATGATTCTCCTTTGGGTATATAAAGGCAGCTATCACTTCTCCTTGCTGAGAAATTTTAGGCTATCAAGCTTGACCTTTTTCGATCCTCACCCTGTACCTGGTCCCCATCGCCATCCACCATTACGTCCTTTCCTTATGCCTAAAGAGTACAACTCCCTCTCCTTCTGTTCAAAGCTAAGCTTTCCACCTGTGTCCTCAAGTCCACCTCCTCCTGCCCTCTCTGTCACCTTGGTGATTGAATTGGACTTGGAAATCAATTACAAAAGAGGAAAGCTTCACAGCCAAGTGCATAGCTTGGGGGACCGAAGCAATGGTGAAGCCATCAGCAACAGCGGAGAATAGAAGAGCAGGGAGGGAGGGAGATGATGAGGTCAGGGTGGGGCCAGACCGAGTCTGAGGCACCTGGGGCCGTCCAGATGGGGATGCGTAGCAGGGGGCTGGTCAGCAGATGCAGAAGCTTGGAAGAGAGGCCTGGGAACAGGGATTAGGGAATCATCAGTGCAGAGAGATGCTTGGAACAGGAGGAGGGTAAGAGTGCCCAAAGGGGGTGTAAAGAGTGAGAACATCAAAGAGCCAAGGACAGCATTTTGGGGAACTTCAAGTTCTAAGAAGTACAGGATGATACAGAGATGGGAAAGGTATAAAGACAACCAAAAGTATTGAGTAAAACGAAAGCCAAAGGCGAGCAGCGGAGGAGGGCGACCAATGCTGAATATGACGTGAGGTTCATCCAAAGAGCACAGGGACGATGTCCAACTGTTGGAAGATCGGGGTGAATTTGGAGAATGTGATTGCTCTGGAAGGATGGAGACAGAAGCCAAGCTGCAGGGGGTGAGAAAAGACTAAAGGGAAAATTGGATTTCCCTTTGGAGTTCCGAGCAGGGGTTTCTGATTCAGGGGATGCATCTGGTTCCCTAAGGCTGCTGTACAAATAAGCACAAACTCAATAGCTTCAAACAAGAGAAACATATCAAGGTGCTGACAAGGCTGCTTCCTTCTAGAGGCTCTGCAGAAGAATCCCTCCCAGGCTTCCCTGCTAGCGGCTGTTGGCTGTTGGCCATCCTCGGCATCCCTTGGCTTGTAGACATCTCACTCCAATCTCTGCCTCTGTCTTCACACGGCCATCCCCTCGTGTCCCCTGTGTATATGATTTGAATCTCTCAGTCTTTTGAGAGAACACCAGTCATTGGACATAGGGCCCACCCCAAATCCAGAGTGATCTCATCTCAATATTCTTAATGACATCTGCAAAGATTCTATTTCCAAATAAGTTCTCATGCACAGCTACAAGGGATAAGTTCTTCAACATGTCTTTTGGAGGCCCCTATGCAACCCCCCACAAGGGTCCAAGTGTAGTGGATGGCTGTATGAATAGAAGAGAAGTTTGAGGAACATTCCCTGCTCCCATGCCAATCTGTGATGCCTAGAAAATAAATCGTCATATTGATATATCAGTAAAGATTTACTCGTTTAGGTAAGTGGTAATGTGAAAAGCCTCAACAGGGGTAATATCCATCCAATAAACATTTATCGAACTCTTCCTACGTGCCAGGCATACTCCTAAAATCCTTGACCCTCCCCACCGTTCTTCTCCCCAAAGGCAAGCGCTGTAATAATTTGGATACTGAATGAGATAAAGCCAGAGACTGAGAGGGATCGGGGATTGGGAGGGAGCAAAAAGAGATCGTATGTTTACTTAAAAGGAAGAAATTAATCTGCCATTTAAAAAGGAAAAAGAGCCTCGAGTTATCTACAGCTGCAAATCGTTTCAATGGGAAATCTCCTCTTCTGCTGGAGGTTTACCTGAACCCACATCATTCCGATTCAGTTGCCTTCTCTGTATGCAGAGGGCAGGAACACTGTTCTTGGAATCAGAAGTCTTCACAGGCTAGCAACTAAGACCCTGAGCGTCCAAGTCAGACTCACCCCGGATCCCATCTTCGTGTGATGCTTACTAACATGTGGCCTCTCTGAGCCTCTACTTGCACGTCTGGAAAAAGGGCATGAGAATAGTATGTATCTCACGGTACATTCTGTGCTTTGCCTGCACAGAGCAAATCCATCATGGATGTGGGCAGTCACTGGATGACGTTGGGCCAGTTTCCTAACCTCTAGGACCCCAAAATGGGGATACCCCCACTTGTCTCCCAGGATGATATAGAAATGAAACAAGAGAATAAATATCAAAGACAGAGCCAAACAGCAAAGTCCAATCAGTGACCGACAGCAGGAATCAGAACTTGGTTTGCACTCTACATTTGTTCCTTTCACTCAAAATTGATTTTCCTTTGAGCTCCAGCACTTGCCCCTTTCTTGATCAACTTCGGAGACTGGCCTACAGTATGCTGGATAGGCAACAGCCTCGATATTTTAAGAATGAATTTATTTACTCTGGAATGAACAAACTCCATGTTTCCCTTCCAAAATGGTTACCCTTTTCTAAGAAAAACGAATCCCAAAATGAAGTTGCAAATGGCGTTCCCCAAAATGGCAGCATGTTGGGCAAGCCACACGATTTTGTTTAGGATACCCACCCGAAGCAACACCAGTCATCTTAGGAACGCACAGCCCCGATCCTTGTCTATGGGTTAGCGTTGCTAAATGTAGTAAATAAAAACAAAAGATGTCCCACTAAATTGGAATTTCAGATAAACAATGAGTAGGTCTTCTTGTGTTACTGTAACTACAACCCACGCAATATTCGGGACATACTTTACACTGAACTAAAAAATTCCTCATTGCTTATCTGAAATTCAGCTGTCACGGGGAGTCCTGTATTTTATGTGACAATCCACTATGGATTGCATTCCCAACCCGCATCTAAAACTTCCAACAAATTGCTCAGCCGGAAGGGAATGGCATGGATAGAGTGACTTCCGAGTTTCCTGGCTGGTGCTGGGTACTTTGGATGCGATCTTCACTCACACCTTTCACAAAAGCCATGTGGGTCAGCATTACCTCCCATTCCACAAATGAGGTGATGCAGGCTGAGAAAGATTGTGTAGTGTGTCTTAAAGATCTAAAGTAATCATCTAGGAGGCTTTCATGGAAGGTGGAACTATTTCAAGCAAAAAAGAATGAGGAAAAGGAGAGGATCCTGGAGTGAGAGTGGCTTGTCCTGGAGATATTACGTATAGAAAAGAGGATGCTTCTCCCAACCCCTCGTAGGAGAGGCTACTGACCTGGGGACTCATTAGAGCCTGGGATGTCGTCTAGGCCACTTTCACCAGTGAATTGCAACATTGTGCTTTCCAAGGTCACTCTCTTGTGGTGTGGTGCTTGCTCACACACTCTCTCTCTCTCTCAATCCCCTGTCTCTTCCCTTCTCTTGCTGCTGCTGCATGATCATCTCAGCTTGGTGGTCGACTGGTGCTAAGACTGTTGCTTGGTGGAAAGAAGAGGTCCTACTTGGACCTTAAGTCAAAGCCATTTGCCTCAAAGACCCAACCCTTCATGGAGATGGGGCACTTGCTGGCTGATAGTCAAATGGAAGTTTGATTTCCTCTTCGTCACTGTCCCTCTTGTGTGTAAAACCACAGCTAGGAGACGGAGTGGCTGGGCCAAGCAGGATTCAGGCACTCCCTGGGTCCTCCCACCAAATTCTGCCAAACGCCCAAGACCCAACAATCATGAGTCAGGGAGTGTGGGGAGGAAGGAGCCACGGAAGAGCATGGCAGGTGAAGAAGAGCCACTTACAGTGTCTGAGCAAGGCGGCAGCCCTGCAAAGAGGGGCCGGGGTACTACCAAGCTTGCTGACCAGCTGAGGAGATGCCCGCAGCCTCAAGAAGAATTCTCCTGTAAGAGCCTGCAAGGTGGATGGGATGCCAGTTAGGAGCCCCTGCAGGACTCCCGGCCTTCAACCCGTGACTGTTAATTGGATATCTTCTAACTGTTGAGAACCACGCAAGGTACTATTCTAGATGCTGAGGACACAGCAGAGAACAAGAAAGAGCTAGTCCCTGCTTTCTTGGGTCTTATATTCTGGTGGGGAGACAGATGATTAGCAAATAATAAATAGGCACATTTTTTTTTCAGTTGGCAGTAAGTGCTTTGAAAAAATAAAGGCAAATGATGGGATGATGGGGAGCAGGGGGGGGGGCATCTCTGGCTTTAACAGAGACCTGAAAGGTCAGAAGAGGCCAGCCATGCAAAGATCCGGGGGTAGAACATTCCAGGCAGAGGAAAGAGTAAAAAAAAGGGGGGGTGGGAGAACTTGATGAGAGAACAGGTAGGCCATGTGGCTGGAGCAGAGCGAGTGAAGAGGAGAGGGGAAGGGGTTGAGGTCAGATTAGTAGGAAAAGGCCTATCACACAGCACCTTAAAGGCCAAGGTGAGAAACCCAAACTTATCCCAAGTGCAAGGGTGAGACTTTAGCTGAAGAGTAAATAAGGGCAGCAGAGAAGAAAGGTTCCAGAGTCACTTGGAAAGTGGAGCAGACAGGGCATTATGACCCGTGGGAGGTGAAGAACGCAAGAGGAATGCTGATCTAGTTGGTTTCGATTCCAGAACATTGATTACCCCATGTTTACCAGTGGGTAGGGGAGCTATGTCGTAAGAGGTGTGTTCTCATGTCTTCCTCTTCCATCCACAGATCCTCATCAGTCCCGCCACTGGTCTCAGGGGGTCACAGACGTTTAAGATTCCAGGAACCCATACTGGGTTTGGGAAAGGATAAAGATCCCTTAATAAGCTGGTATTAAGCTGTGGATCCAGCCAATCTTCCCAAAGAGCCAATCCGATCAGCCCAAGCCAAGCTGATAATAAAATGGCACCTCATCCCTTCTGCCCTACTGTTTCACGTGTACTTATCTCCATCGGGGACCTCGGGAGAAACAGGATGGCCGATCCAAGGCTGAATTCTGGCATCGAATTCAGATACCATCTAAAGCTTCCCAACACTCACAATGGCCCCTAATGTGCAGAGAAGAAATTCTAAAGGATATATTTCAAACTGTTTTTTACAAAACAGTTGTCTCCTTGGAGCTAAGATTGCGGATGGTTTATATTTTCTTTTTATGCTTAACCATATTTTGCAACTCTGCTACAACTATCATTTATTACCTGAATAGCAAAAATAAATAAATCAGAAGGACGATGGGCTGTACAATGAGATGAGACAATCCCCCTGCCTTAGAAGTGCTCCTCAGAGCTTGGGAAGAAAACTAAAATATTCTGAAGGAAAATGTTCCCTCCTCACGTTTCAGAAAGGCATAATCTCCCCTCTTTTACAAAATGCATGGTACCCACAAGTTAAGATCTGAGTTTCTCCAGGATGTAATATTCACAGAACATAACCTTATCCCCAAAAAACCTGACCTTTGAGCTTTGTGTTTTATTACCTTATTTGCTTTTACAGCCTCTGCTGTAAAGATGTTTATTTTCAGCAACACGAGTGATCGATTCTTTTCCTCATCTCTCCCCGCCTGCCTTCTCCCACTCCTGAAGTGCCTTTGAAAGGCCCAGGACAAAAACCAGCATTCAGTAATGGTAGATGATTGCACTGTCTGTACTCATGCTCAAAGGACCATTTTGTTTTCTCATCTTTGCCCTGACCTATTTCAAATGGTAGTAAAACAAAACAAAACAAAAACGAAGAAGAACCTGACAATCGTCTGACCAAAATTAATGCCGGTTTTCATCTTGCAACCGGAAATCATCATATATCAAATTTCTCATCGAAAAGCCAAAACTCAGAGCTTACAAACTAGGAGTCTGGGTGGTTAGATTTGGCTGCCATGTGTGTTTTCTTTAGCTCCTAATATATATAGCCTGCATAGTGCTTTCAATTGGATGTTATTATCAATATTTACAAACCAGGAGATTTTACTCCACAGTCCGGATTCCCAGTTCCTCTTGAAAAATCTGAGGATGTAACAATCATGTGGGTTAATACAGCCACTTGGCAACCCTAGCTTGGAGCTAAGTAACAGGGCATGGGCTCTCCTGTTCACCAAACTCCCCACCACTCCCTATGGTCTGCCTATCCCATGACCAAGTTTTAATTGTCATTTATCTTCTTAAACCTGGATCACTTTACTTGCTCAGGTTACCTGCCAGGCCTCTGTAGATATCTGAGTTTGCAACTTGTCATCTGAATCAAATACAGCCAATTCAGAGATGTTGTTTCATTGTTTCCTTCAAATTTCAAAATTGTATCTGTGCTTCCAATTGCATGAGGACAAAAGCATCGTGTAGAGGGAATGGTAGAGAATGAGACAAAATATAAAAAGACTAGCTGGAGGCCCCAAAAGTCATCTCTCTATGACTCAGCTTCTCCCCTTGTAAATTTTCATTTAACAGACGTTTAGTGAGCATTCCCTACTTTCAAGGCATGGTGCTGGGAAATGAGGGGAAGTTGGCTCACACATTGGACCAACTTTGAAGCGTGCCTGCAATTCTTTGACATGCCTCCCAGTGCTGGGGGTGGGGGCTGTGGCAAGGATTAGAAATAATGGAGGTTTCTGGAGAAGAAACCAGTAAGTAGTCAGAAGATGCCAATTTATAATAGTCATAGAGGGAGTGAACTAAGGAATTAATCGCAGGCTGGCACCCACATCACCCCAGAAAGGCTTGGAACTATGAAAAGCAAGATGTAAGCCTAGAAAAAGAGGAATTCATTGGATGTCTGATTCACCTGCCCACACCCACTCCCGCACCTAGACTCACAGAGCAGGGACAGGAGATTGTAGGTTTCTTCTCTGGAGAAAATAGTTGTCCTCTGAGAAAACCTTCTATGCTCTGCATTTGGGGACAGGCGACTCCCTATTCAAATACTCCAAATAAAATCTGCCAGTTGACCACAACTCAGATCCCAGACTCTCTCTCTCTAAGTACGGGGAGGTAGTCAAAGATCATCAGACATCTGTGAAAACGCTCCAATGTAAAAGAGATCAATTCAAGATAAGTCACAGCAATTTCTGGCATAGACAACTAGGTCCCAGAGAGTGGCCATTCCATGATGGTCAGCAACCAGCTCAAAGGTTAGGAAGGTCTGGTGGATAGGTTTTAGATCTGCTCAGGGAAACACTAGACAAGGCCAGAGGATACTTCGAAGTACACTGATTTCTGGCAATTAATTAGGTAGTGACTCATTCAATAATAACGTATGCAGAAAAGGTGTGATCTCATTGTCATCACAGATCTGTGAGGCTGGGGGCATGCAGGTTACACTTAATAATATACTTTTCAAAGTAATAAAATAATAATTTTTTTCTAGGAGGAAAAAATTAGAATGTTCACAAATGAAGGTAGAATCTCAGTCCGTAACATTCTAATTGTCTATCTATAATGTTACCATCTATCGCAATAGAGTATCAATAAACCATTTATATTGTGTCTCCAGATTTGGAAGCCATCCTACAGAGCCAAGCAGATCATCACAAACAGACAGGTCAGTCTGGAGAACTACAGCAAAGAAAACCAAGTCCAAGATCACAGGCTAGAAAGCAGAAACAAGAAGGTTCGGAATAGAGGGGACGATACTTCTTGCTGGATTAGAGGATAATAGATGCTTGTTATAGGCTATGTGCACCTTAGCCAAGGAAATAAAAGACTTTCTAAAGGGATTGCCTGTCCAGTATCTTTTCTGGATACTTTTTCCTTAGTTGTAGAACTCTGATTTTCTTCCAGCAGTCAGTGTATCTGGCTAAAATAACATGTTTTCCAGCCTCCCTTGCAGCTAGGAATGGCCAATGGAAGCTGAAGTTGTGGGAAGGACTTCCTAAAAATCTCCTATAGAGGGAGGTAGACCCTTTTCCCACTCTCTGCCTTTCCTTCTTCTCCCTCCCTGGTATGCTAACAAGATGCTGGAGCTCAAACTGCCACCTTAGATGCCAAACTTGGGGCAAATTTGAGCCCCAAAGCCACATGCTATGAGCATTATTAGGGAAGAAAACTACTAGAGGAATTTTTGGGTTACCAAATTTGTGTTGCTGTCCAGCTTAGACACTGAAAAACAAAGCAAAAGACACTGAAAACCAAAGCATAAGAAAATATCTGGGAAAAAAAGAAGAAATCTGCAATGTATAGGTTAGAAAATGGGTTATTATCCACAATATATAAAGAGCTGAAAATCAACAAGAAAATAAAAGGCAATAGAAAGCAGAGAAAGGCACACAAATCTAGGAAGAGAGCCTCAGTCTCCTGAATAACCAAGTAAATATGAATTTTTTTCATCAGATTAGCAAGCGAACGATCTTCTGCAGAATTGATGATGGTCATTAGAAATGGACACGCTCATATGTTGTTGGTGGAAGTCTAAATTAGAACAATATTTTGGGAAAGCAATGTAGAATGCCTATCCAAGTTTTAACATCAGGTTGTAGAGACTGAATGCCCACAGCTTTTTGCATGCCAATCACACCTCAATAAAGGGGTTAGGTTGAAAAATAAACAAACAATGTGCCTACTTCCCAGGGTGGCTGGGACATGGTAAGTGCTCTGAATATCCAGGGAGCAAATCAATGAGCCACCACTGTCACTGCTCTTAACAGCAGAAGAGCATTTTTTCCCAATGGCCTAAAACTCTGCAGGAGGGTATTTTCCACCCTGCGGCCACAGTGATCTTTCTGGAACTAAAGCCCACCTCTCCAGCCTCACTTCACACTGCTCTCCCCCCCCCCCGCCCCATTCACAGCCCCGTAGCCCAGAAGCACATTTTCCCCATTCCTTGATTTCCTGCCTCAGGTCTGCACCTTCTGCACCCCCCCCACCTGGAGCACACTTCCAATATCTGGTTTCCCCTGTCCTGCCCATCTTGGCTGAGCTGTCCCATCCCAGGCTTCCCTGACAGCCCACCCCAAAGCTGCCTGCCCACTGTCAGTCTCTGTCAGACACTTGGCTTCCTTCCCGACACTTGGCACGCTCAGCATGACATATGTGTTCATGACATGGGTTCTGTCCATCTCTCCACCCTCACTGGACCGTGCGCTTCCTGAGGGCACGGACACGTCTACTTTGCTCCCACCCTCAAATGCCAAGCACCCCGCACAGCAGGACCTCATTAAGCATTTGATAAGGGAAGGACCTCCTCAACTTAATGTGGCTTCCCAGTAAGAGAGAGAGAGAGAGGGACCTGTCACAGCGGTCCGCAAGAGAGCCAGCCTTCTCTGCAGAAATGAAGTTGGCATTCGATGTTTGCAAAAAGCGGAAAAACAGAGCAGAATGGCTTGCAGCCCCAGAGTGGAGTCGCAGAGTAGGAAAAGATGCTGTCGCAGACTACAAGGGCTCCGGGACCCCGGAATGAGGACCACTGACCACGGGCTGCAGGGCCCTATCTCAGCTGTCACATAGAACTGCGGTCCTTTGTTTTCCATCGGCTTCCCTGAGCAGACGGCCTGCGACGAAGGCGGAGACGCGAAGATGCTATGAATACACTCTGCCCCCATCCCCTCCGTCTGAACACTCCCCTAACACACAGTCGGCCCCCAATCGTTATTGTTGAAAGGCTGTTAAATCCTGCATCTTGTCTCTTCCCTGCTTCCAGCCCGTTCTGCGAAATAGGTGAAAACCACTGGCTATATCCAGACCTTTATAGATTTTAACAGGAGAGAAGTCCAAACAGGAAGGAATAAAGGTGTTTTTCCTGGTAGAAAACTCTCCGTGGCATTGATTTTGTTGTTGCAGACTACATTTATTGTGTTATCTCTGCATTAAAGGCGAGAGTGAGATCTTAGATAACCAAGGCAGATCAAGTCACAAATATCCTTTCCTCTTGCCCTCACAGCCGTACTTGTTCCAATTTCTGGTTCTTGGTTCTGAATTTTAGGAAAAACCCACTACTAGACTTGATCACCTGGACAGAAAAACTTATCCTTGGTTTCTTTAATTAATGACGTTAAAAACGGTTGTCTGGATGGCTAGTCTGTCGTGCGCCAGGCCCTGCGCTCTGCGCCTTGCAAGCTCCCCATGCCACTGAAGCCAGGAATCATGAAGCAGTGGTTGATTCCCATTTTACAGAAGAGGAAACTGAGGTTTGGAGGGGTGAACAGGCTGAGCAAGGTCCCTCAGGGAGAAAATGGCAGGCCCAGGCCTGTGTAATGCCAACGCCCAAGCTCAACGCTGGGTCCCATGATGCTTGTTTTGTTTTCGTGGTGACCCCTGACAAGAGCTGGGTCAGATCCCTCCTACACTTGTGAACAAGGCCTGTCCCACAAAGGGGCTTTCTTCGGTCAGCCTCTGGAAACCACAGGGTTACTCTGCTAGATGTAATTCTTTTTCCAGTTGCTTGACTTTGTGGGGTCTTCACCGGAGTGGAACCATCTTTTTATGAGCCAATAAAGAAGTTCCATCACAGAAAACCAGATCCCACTGCAGCCAGCTGTAATTGCTGAACTAGAGAACCCTGTGCAGGAAGAATCCAAAACTCGCAGGCTGGCTGGGATGTGTTCTGCTCTTAACAGGGCAGAGAAGTCACTGCCACCCTCTCCTTTTCCTCCTCTTCCTCCCCCCCAATACTGTCATTTTGTTTCCGGCTGCCCCCTTTCTGTCTACCCCAGTCTCTTAGAACAGCCTGTGGCAACATCAGGATGTCTCTCCCGACATCTGCACGGAGTAGTTCATTTCTCCCAGCCATTATTAACACTCTGGCGGCACGCTCTAAGAAAGAGACAGGCCTGGCATTCTCCAAAGCCATTAGAGCACCTGAATAATTTACTACTCCCAGAAAAAGGGCCCTTGCCCTGCACAATTTCCTCCCACACCTTCAGATTTCCTCTAAAGAGCTCCTGTCAGGGACAGGAAGGACTGAAGTGGCATTTGAAAGGAAGGCCCAGGCCAGTTATTATTGGCATCTAATGTTATTATCTGGGGGCCAGAATCCAATTTTGAAATCAAATAAATTCACATCAAAATTACAGTTTAATTTGTGAGTTTAACCCTGCCAGAGAGAGAAGCAAGGGAGTGACTTGGTGAGAAAGCCAGGGCAGCTTTAATGAATGGACATCGCTAAACACTCTTGCACCGACGTGTGGCTGGCTCTTCAGGAACAGCCAGAAATGAACGTGCAGCCTGGATGATATTGTGAGGCAAAGTGGTGGGAAAGTGAGTGTGATGTGTGAACATTCTGCTGGCATCTGCCAGCCTCGGACCCATTTACCCTCAGAGCCACCCTTTCCCTGGCTCCGCTGTGTCACAGGGACTACACTTCCCAGACTCCCTTGCTAACTGACTTCAGGTTGGTTCAGCCAATGAGAGCCCCTGGTAGAGATCAGAGGATGGGAGGAAGGGA
The DNA here is from genome assembly GCF_023065955.2 of Ursus arctos. Lineage (NCBI taxonomy): Eukaryota > Metazoa > Chordata > Mammalia > Carnivora > Ursidae > Ursus > Ursus arctos. Next base: position 21,537,584 of record NW_026623030.1, read on the forward strand.
AAAGCCAGGCTATTTCTCCCTTCCTCTCTGCCTCAAGCAGCTTCTCTAGAAGCTCTCCTCTATGACTTCAGCACTGGCTAGGCAGGCCTATCCTGGCTCCAGCTGCCACCATGGGATCCCAACACCTGGATTCCATTAACCCTCACTCTGTTCCTCCAGTCTAAGGATGGAGCAGCTTTTCGGCATGGCTACTCGGGCTCCCTCACCATCACACGTTAAACCAATTCCTGCACTAAATTCTCTCTTAAATACTCAGGGTAGTTTCTATTTTTCTAATAGGACCTTAACTGATGCAACCACTGATACTGGCCAAGACAACAATACAAGATTTAGGAGTGCAATTTTGCACAGAAAGCAATGAATACCTGTGCCAATAATTCAACCCTAGAGATAGACACAAAGCTGAAAATCAAGGCCTCCCAGAGATCAAGGAGTCACACATGTGCGCTCATGCACACACACACACACACACACACACACACACACACTTTCCAACCAAACTTTTCCCTTCTTTGGAGTAATACAGTGAAAATAAAAAGAATGAGTTTTTGAATCAAGCCAAATTGCATTTGAACACATAGCTCTGCCTTCACAAGTCATGGAAGCCCCTTGAGCCTCAGTTTTCTCACCAGTAAGATGGGGAGAATATCTGTGTTTTATAAGGTTGTCTTGAAAATTTAGAGAGCACAGTTCTTGGCACGGTGTTAACTGTTATGCAAATGTTGGTTCTTTTGACCTGAGAAAAGTTTACAGTCACAACAAACACATTGGGGGGGGGGGGGGTTGCAAGCTAACTCTGACACTTGCTCTAACATTTCTGGTCCTTTGAGAACCTTCAAGAAACATGAAAGGGTGCCTTCAGCCCCTTGGAAAAACCATGGAGCCTCTTGAGAAAATTCTAGAGAGAAGCCATCGGGGGGGGAAAAAGTTATTTCCTTTAACAGGGAAGTAGCCCGTTCTGCTGCCAAATAATAAAACTTTTGACACATGAAACCTGCCCAGTGTGGTTTTAGCTTTGACAGAGATGAAAGAAAGAGATTCAGCCAAGACACTTCTCAAATGCCATCCCTTTGGAGCTGAGGAGAGACTGCCTGTTTTACAGGTTTGGAAACGGCCCTGTGGGACCTTACTGCTCAGAATTCTTTAGTCTCTGGTTGCTGTGACAAAATTGAAAAGCCAGCCCTGACTTTCTCTTGTGATGTTTAAAATAAACCAAGGAAGGAAAGCCCCTGAGTGAGAATGTTGATTGGGTCTTGATTTTTTTCCAAATAAACCCCTGCTTATAATTTTCTACTGCCCATCAGATAAGGGATTATCCTGCTGCTTCTGAACCTCTGTGGCAGGAGCTTCCTACAGAAAAACTCGGACAGCTGATCCTCAGGAGTGCTGGATGAAACTCTTATCCTGATATCTTGATGGATTCCTGGACAGGATCAGAAATAACAAATCTATATACTTTCTATCTCCAAATGTTCACAGGAAGGTAGCCTGGGAGGGCTGGTATAAGTCAGGAGACTTGAAACGGGGCGGGGGGGGGGATGAAAGGGGGAGAGAGAGAGATTGGTTCTTATTCGTTCTATTTTTCTGGAGAACTCTAATACAAAGTCCCAGTCTGTTGGCCTCCAAAGACTGGGCCCTTATACTCTCTGCCACTCTTTAATTTGTAAACTATGAAGTGAATCTAATTCCCATGCTACAGATGTGGTCTTTAGTTCATCAACTGATACTTCTTCATAAAGCTCTCGTCTGCCTGGGGAAAACACAAAAAGGGAACACAGACCTTGTCCCTCACTATCCATTCTTCCTTTAGTAAGAGAGTCCTTGCATTTTAACGGGGCACAGAGCTACACAAACTAAAGACTATCCTTCCCTTCCAGCTAGCTGTGGTCATGAGAATAAGTCTGAGTCAATGAGATGTGAGCAGAAGTGATATGTGCAACTTTTTGAGTAGTGCATTTAAAGGGAAGAGGCATGCCCTTTCCTCCTCTTTCCTCCTTACCACTGGAATGCAGATGTAATGGCAGGAACTGAAGTAGCCATTTTAGTCAATGTAATGATAACCATGAGTTTGAGGATGGCAAAGCTAACCAAAAAGAAGGAGGAGGAGGAGGAGGAGGAGGAGGAGGAGGAGGAGGAGCCTGCCTAAGACTCTCCTGATTGGGAAACGACCACATCAATCCTGGACAGTATTCCCAGACATTTACTGAATTAAGAAAGAAACATTTATAGCATTTTTAAGTCTCTTTATTACAGCAGCCAAAGCTGCATCTTAACTAATATAAAGAGTCCAAGTAGAAATTGGCCCCTGCCAATTGCTTCTATGTCCACTTTTCAAAGTCAGACACAACCACCCACCACCTTTTTAATCTATTAATCATAAAAGTAAATGACTCGTGACTAATGGCTCAGAAATCGGAACAATGTTTTAAGGTCAAGATTTTTTTTAACAACCAAACATGTACATCTCCCCTAGTGGTTGATTTATTGCATTCATGGTCTCAGTTAATGACTTCCCAGTATCCCTCAAGAGGTGGAATCTGCGTTCCCAGTCCTTAAATCTCAGCTGGCTTTGTTTTGGCCATTAACATTAGCAGAAGTGATGACATGCCAATTCTAAGCCTATGCTTCAAAAGACTTTGTGTTCTTCTATTCTGTCTTGGGATCTGTGAGCCTGAGAACAAGGCTGAAATCGAGGATTAGACATTAGGTAAAGCAGATATCATTCATTGCACCCAAGACCATCCTCTTCACTTCTGCTCCAGCTGACGACAGACAGATGAGAACCCAGTGCATATCAGCCAAGCCCAGCCCCGACCAGAAGAATCACCCATTTAGTCCAGCTTAAATGGCCAGTGCACAGAATCATGAGCTAAGTAAAAGGTTGTCATTTTAAGCCACTAAATTTGGGGGTGGTTTTCTATACAGTAAGAGCTACGGTGAACAGCTATTATTCTATGTGCTGTTCAAGAGTTCAGAAGCATCATCATATGGTTTCACTTACATGTGGAACAGAATGAACAGCATGGAGGGAATTAGGAGAAGGAAGGGAAAAATGAAGGGGGGGAATCAAAGGGGGAGGCGAACCATGAGAGACTATGGACTATGGGAAACAAACGGAGGGCTTCAGAGGGAAGGGGGTGGGGGGATGGGTTAGCTCAGTGATGGGTAGTAAGGAGGGCATGTATTGCATGGAGTACTGGGTGTTATATGCAGACAATGAATCATGGAACACTACATTGAAAACTAACGATGTACTGTATGGTGACCAACGTAACATTAAAAAAAAAAAAAAAAGAGTTCAGAAGCAAAGAGCCAGAAGCTTTTGGCTACCTGCAGATGGATGAGTAAACAGATATCACATTTTGAAAAGACTCTTGGCAATATCTGGGAGGGATATTTTAAATGCACACACCCTTTAATCCAGTAATCCCATTTCTGGAAACAGATCCTACAGAAACACCTGTGCATATACTGAAATATATACATATATATCCCAAAAATTAACATTACAGCATTGTTTATAATAACGAAGTATGGGAAACAATCCAAATGTCCATCAATTGGAGACTGAGAAAATAAATTATGCTGTAGCCATATAATGGAATACTATGCAACCATGAAAAAGGATGAGTTAGGCCTTTATGTGCTGACACAGAAAAGTAGACAAGATATATTGGTGACGAAAACAAGCACTATAAAAATATGTTTAGTATTATCTCATTTATATAAATTATGAATGTTGAACATATGTGTATATAATCTAAAAAAATAGGTTTATGTTTATAGAAACATTTAAAAAAATCTGTAAGTAAACCAAGCAAACTTTTAATAGTGACTGGCTTTGTGGAGTTTAAAGGGATGGGGGGTGGGGTGTCACTTTTTACTCTATTTCTTTGTGATCTGGACTTATTTATAAAAATGGGTATTATCTTTGTAATTTAAAAAAAAATGGGAAAACTTTTAAGCATCAATAGCCACAGAGAGCTTGTGGCAATGGATTTGTAAGAGTTTTTCACCAACATTTTTTTTTTTTTTGACCACAAGCCAGCTTTGTTCTTAACTATTATTTTCAGGGTCACTGCTAGTTCATATAGCCTTCTGTGCAAATTAAAAGGAGCCCTTTTTCCGACTCCATGCAGGCGGTAAACAGAGTATGGGCTGGACTTCAACCGCCATTCACCTCTCACCTTGAGTAGTAAGCATCCTGCACAACCATACCCAGCAACCCTGGTTATCAATGATGCATCACTATCTTAGGTGAATTTGGATAAAGTAGGGGATTTGAAATAGGGAGTAGAAGAAAAATTCTTATTCAAGCTACTGAGAAGACAAATGTCTGCATATGAATCCATGTTGGTATTTTGTTCTGAACCCAAGAGAATAAAAGCCATAAAGATTTCTGAGAGGGTGAAGCAAGGGTGATCCCATCCTCCACCAAGCTCCCTGACATTCATCTCTTTGCCACTCTAGCCAGTGCTTTCTCAATCAGTTCACTTTGACCAGAAAGAAGCTTGCATTTGGGTAGGAGGGGGGAGGAGACCTTCTGCCTCTGATTCTCCCAAGTCTCAACTATAGAAAGGGAAACTAGAGCAACCTGATCTTTGCACCCTCAGCTGCCTGGCTGGACTGTAGCAGTGAAAGATGAGAGGTTTGGGGTAAGGCCCATACCAACTGCAGGTTTCAGAACTGGGCGGGGGGGGTGAGGGGGTGGGCATGAGCTGGTTCCAAAAGCAGGGCCAGTTGATGGCAATGAGAGCCAAAGACTTTCCAGGAAAGAAAATTCAGAATACAGTCACCAATCTAGTGGATGGAACAGAACCCCAAGAGGCAAGGCTTTCAGACACACCCTCTACTGTCCCTGAACCATTAAAATGCCCCTGGCACCACACAGCAGAGAAAAAAAAAAAGACATAAGCTATTAAGTTCCGTTTCTGTCTGAAACAGCAAGATAATTTCCTGTCAGTGACCTACATTATGATGGCAGCCACGGCTGAATCCGCAAAAACTGACTCCAGCTCAGGTAAATGCAAGACATGGGAGTCGTCTGATATATCAGTGTTTGTTCCAAGTGAGTAGCAAGGGGCTGGTCTGCTAGTCTTGAACCCGATGCTTTTGATTCCAGATTCACTTAAGAGTCACCTGACCGGGGGGCGCCTGGGTAGCGCGGTCGTTAAGCGTCTGCCTTCGGCTCAGGGCGTGATCCCGGCGTTCCTGGATCAAGTCCCACATCGGGTTCCTCTGCTGGGAGCCTGCTTCTTCCTCTCCCACTCCCCTGCTGTGTTCCCTCTCTCTCTGGCTGTCCCTCTGTCAAATAAATAAATAAAATCTTTAAAAAAAAAAAGAGTCACCTGACCGGGGGCACCTGGGTGGCACAGTGGTTAAGCGTCTGCCTTCGGCTCAGGGTGTGATCCCGGCGTTATGGGATCGAGCCCCACATCAGGCTCCTCCACTATGAGCCTGCTTCTTCCTCTCCCACTCCCCCTGCTTGTGTTCCCTCTCTCGCTGGCTGTCTCTAACTCTGTCGAATAAATAAATAAAATCTTTAAAAAAAAAAAAAAAAGAGTCACCTGACCGGAACACAGCTTTGTGCCTTTGTAGTTACTGTGACCACACGAAGGCCAGATAGAGTCCAAGAAGGGTTTGCAATAGCATAGTAGCTTCCAGGGAAATCTGATGTTTTTAAAATCTGTGTTTATAAAAACAGTTAAGGGTGATCATTTGCATTATAAGATGATGATGCTTCTTTTTCAAATGAATTTGCAACTGGGTTTCAATAAATAAGTGTAATCCCCTTATGCAATTAAGCTTTTGTTTATAGACCATAAACTCAGAGGATAAAAGAAATTTGAAGAAAGACTACTAATAGCCAAAATCAAGCAAACATTTAAATGCAGGCAAATAGCATGCGGGTGCCTGGGTTGAACATATGTGGTTCAGTAGGTTAAGTGTCTGCCTTCGGCAGGTCATGATTCCAGGGTCCTGGGCTCAATCCCCGCTCAGCAGGGAGTCTGCTTCTCCATCTCCCTCTGCCCCTCCCCCCGCTTACGCTCTCTCTCTTGCTCTCTCTAATAAATAAATAAAATCTTTGAAAAATAAATAAAATAAATGTAGGCAAATAGTAACAATGCTACTAATAACAAAAACTTGTAGAATATCTAACCTTATGCTAAGCACTATTCTAAGCCCTTTATCTGTATATACTCATTTAATCTTTATAACATTTAATCTCTGAGAGAGGAACAATTATTATCTCCATTTTACAGATGAGGAAACTGAGGCACAGGATGTTAAGTGATTTGTCCACTTCTAAAAAACAGAGCAGCCAGGATTCAAACCTGGATGTATTGAATCCTATAAATTAGTGGGATATTATGGCCTTCGGACACAGGAGGTTCAAGAATTCAGATAGGATTGAACAGGACTGAGCACTTTCATTGCTGACATTCCCTGTAGATACAAGTCATATGGAGCCATATCCTTGCTTCACACAAGCAGAAGCATTTGTTCCTGGATTTTAAGGACTCCTTCAAAAGCAAAACCTGAGATGGGGACTTGGATGCAGAATTTATGGTGACCCCAGGAAGAGGGATGAGGGAGTAAAACAGTGATATGATGAAGGAAGAAAAGCTATTAGAAATGTGTTAGTGAAGTGGTTATCTCTGTGTATAACTAGGGTTCATCTTTGCTTGGGGGCCTCCAAGGAACTAGGGAGAATGTGCTTCACGATGGAGAAATTTTATCCACTGGCTCTTGTCTCCTACTGGCTGAAGGTTACTCCTGAGAGTGTTAAGTCCCCAGTCCTTCCAGCCTATGCTTGGGCTCAGTAGCCTTCTGCACTATGGAAAGGAGCTTTGAGGCAGGAAAGCGCAGAGATGGTACAGTGTGTGCTGGGGTTGTAACACTTACAGGGTTGTGGAGCTGTCCGTCCCTGTGGTGCTGAAACCAGGTAGGCAGAGGGGGTAGAGCGCAGAGTGGGTAGAGCGCAGAGGGCAATACTCCTCTCCTACAGTGACCAGTGGGCAACCTGTCTTGCTGCTGTTGATCCAAAACTGAAAGTTGCCCTCCTCTGCTGTAGGTTTCCTTCTGAACAAAATGAGTTTTTAGGGATGGACACGTGACCCAAGCTTAGTAATCAGAGGCCTTCCTTGGGTTTTTCTTCCTTGGGAATGAAGACAAGAACAATTCACTAGAACCCACACCCTCAGTGAGCCAATCCAGCAGCATTACCTGCATAACTCCTCCAGAACTCTAATTGTACAAAGAAACACATCCGGGAGACATGTTCCCACATCCTGCATCCACTTCCCCATACCTGGGTAACTACGATAGTCCTTACTGGCTTCCCTGTATCTAGTCTGGCCCCATCTTTAACCTATCATCAAAGGCTAATTTATGGAGAGAGGATCTGATCAGCCATGTCCTACATCAATACCCCAAATAGATCCCCACGGCCTTACATGACATAATCTGAATATGACTTCCATAATCTTGTCATGACTTACATTGTCCTTCCTTCTTCCTTCCTGGTCTGACCTCTGCCCTTTCTTACTTCCAGCTTCATTTCCTCACAGTTTCTCCATATGTACTTTATCCTTTTATCTGTAAGCCACTTGAACTCCCAGGATTTCCCTTATACTTCTGTCTGCATTTGCTGTTCGCTCTGCCTAAAATATTTTGACCTTTCCATGCACATTCTTCAAGACTCAACCCAAGAATTATTCCCTTTGGGAATTGCTGGTTTTGGCTTCTCAGAACATGTCCCACAAACTTCTTTCCCCATCCCCAGGCAATCAGTCAACCAGAATCTTCCACCCTTATGAACGAAATGAATTCTTGGACAAGTGACCCAAGATTTGCAATCAGAGGTCTTCCTTGGGATTTTCTGTTAAAACTAGTGAGGAAGACAACCTCTTTCTCTGGGTTATGATGTTAGAAAGACACAACTCTACAGCTGTTAGAAGCCATGTTTCTAACCACATGGGAACACTAAGCCTGTATTATGAAACTATGAGGCCAATACACTGGGGCTATTACTCTGGACTCTTAGTGTCAAGTGATGGAAATCCAATTCAAACATATTTAAGCAAATAAATAGGGGTTTATAGGTTCACAATATTGGGGAATCTACGAGTGTATATTCAACTCAGCTTGGGCATGGCTGAATTCAGAAGCTTAACCAATAATATCTACCTCTATTTCTATCTCTCTCCCCTACCAATTGCTTGGCCATTCTTGTCTCTGCTTGGCTTTACTCTACGTGATGGCCACCTCCACCCCACACTCTCAATCTACTAGCTTAGCAACAGTGAAAAGCATACTTCTCTCTTTTATTATCATCTTATCAATCCTAGAGAAGTCTCTGATTGGCCCAGCTTGGTCATGTGCCCACCCTTGTAGCTGGGAGATCAGGAAGAATTCATTACCATGATTCACAACCCTAGGACCACGGAGCAGGAGTCGGCAGACTATGGCCCATGGGTCAAATCTGGCCTGCGTCCTGTTTTTACAAACAAAGTTTTATTGGAATACAGTCCCTTTCACTGGCATATTGTCTATAGTTGCTTTCATGCTATGATGGCAGAATTCAGCAGTTGTGAAAGGAACTGTGTGGCCTGCAAAACCTAAAACAATTACTCTCTGGTGCTTTACAGAAAATGTTTGCTGATCCCCGCCATAGACAATGGGAGAGGAGTGAGTCCCCCTCTTGCTTAGAGCAAAATCCAGTACTTCTTATTGGCTGCGTGACCTTAGGCATATCACAACCTCTCTGACCTGACGGTTCCTTATATGTTGGAAATAGCAATACCTTCTTCACAGAATGGGTGGGTGGGTGGGTGGGTGGATGGATACATGCGTGCATGCAGGCAAAGGATCTCATACTAAAACCTCTTTGTCTAGCACTGCATTCCTTTGGAGTTAGATTTAATTGGGGAAATGGTTAATCTGGAATGAGTTCAATGGGAAACATGCAGGGAAAATGCTCCTCTACAAAAAATAAAGAGCTTAATGCAGAGTTACAACACAGTAAGCATTCAATATATGGTAGACAAGAAAAAAAAATTAATGGAAACCCAAAGAGAGCAAAGCTGCCCTGCTGAATGAAAGTAAGTAACTTCGTAAAGGTACAGACTGACTTTCAGCATTTTGCCCTCCCTCCTCCCTACTGAGATCCTGATGCAATTATGTCTCAATCAGAAGAATGCAATTTTGTCCCCATTGTGAAGAGAGGAGAGGATGGTCCCTGCTTTGATGTTCAAACACCTCATGATATGTGGGTACAGCTCAGATAGCTACTAACCCAGAATGCAGTGGGTGGCTTATTTTGGTGGGGGTGGGGGGCTTGTTCAAAGCTGCTGTGGAAACAAAGTGTTTTCATTTTAATCAGAAGTGCTTCCAGAATAACTCTTCCTTAATTGCTCACAGAAGGTAACACATCCACTTTTTAAAAATTTTTTTTCTTTAAATTCAATTTAGTTAACATATAGTGTATTATTTTCAGAGGTAGAATTTAGTGATTCATCAGTTGCATATAACACTCAGTGCTCAGCCCATCACACGCCCTCCTCAATATCCATCACCCAGTTACCCCATCCCCCCACCCCACGCCCCTCCAGCAACCCTCAGTTTGTTCCCTATAGTTAAGAGTCTCTTACGGTTTGCCTCCCTGTTTTTATCTTATTTTATTTTTCCTTCCCTTCCCCTATGTTCATCTGTTTCTCAAATTCCACATATGAGTGAAATCATATGGTATTTGTCTCTGACTGACTTATTTTGCTTAGCATAATACCCTCTAGTTCCACCCACGTCATTGCAAACGGCAAGATTTCATTCTTTTTGATGGCTGAGTGGTATTCCAGTGCATATATATACCACATCTTCTTTACCCATTCATCTGTTGATGGACATCTGGGCTCCTCCCATAGTTTGGCTATTGTGGACATTGCTGCTATAAACATTGGGGTGCAGGTGCCCCTTCAAATCACTATTTTTGTATCCTTTGGATAAAGACCCAGTAGTGCGATTGCTAGGTCATAGGGGCACATCCACTTTAATGGAACATTCTGAAGACTGAACAGGAGACAAAACATTAAATGCCATATCTGCTTCCTATCAAGAACTTCTTTCTCTTTCTGGGACTCAGTTGCCTTATCTGCAAAATGGGAAGACAACGCTGCACTTCTGTGTAGATCCCTCCCATGGGCATAGGCCAAAGTGCGTCTCTAATTAATACTTCCCCCTTTTCTTTCGAAAAGGGGGAAATTTTCTGAGACCTAAACAAGAATCCCAGAAGCACATTTACCAACCACTTACCACGGACCAGGCTCTCTGCTAGGTGCTCTACACACATTACATCTAGCAAAATCCACACACCCACCTGAGAAAGCAGGTGCTGTAATTATTCCCTTTTTCAGACACGGGAACTAAAGCTTAGAGAGCTGCTGTGCCTTGCCCAAGGCCATCTATCAAGTCGATGGTAGATCCAAGATTTGAACTTAGGTCTGCCTGACTTGAGATCTCTCATTCCTAACCATGTTATACTGGAGAAAACTGAGGCACCCAAAGGCTAAGTGGAGTAACTTATGGTCAAATGATTTCGTGGGGGGAAAAAATTCGGTACTGTACCCCCAATTTCTCTATAAGTGTGTGATTATTTCAAAACCTTTTTCTAAATATGCAACGATGACTATTTATCTGCTGTGTAAGATGGGAGAGCTAGGAACAGGGCTGGGCATAAAGTAAGTTCTCAATCAAGATTAGCTGCTCTCATTATCAGCATCTTCTTCTTCCTCCTCTGAATCTGACTAGAGAGACCATGAGGCACCAGCAGGTAAGGGTCAATTAATCTGACCATCTGGGCACCAACCCAACAGCAACATTATCTATTAACAAATTGATCTTGCCCCAGTATACCAAATACTTAACAGCCATGCCTACACATGCAGCAAAACATTCGTTTTCTTTAGAGCATTTTACTGACAAGCAAGTCACATAATCCATCAGCAAACTCTGTTGACTCATCCAAACACTTCCCATCACGTCCGCGGCTCACACCCAGGAGCACTCTTGCCTTCTTGCACCTGGATCCTTGTAACTGCCTCCTGACTGATCTCCCTGATTTTACGCAGGTAAGCTTTGCAGTCTACTCTCGACACAGCAGGTGGTATAACCCTGCTTTTAAAAAAAGAAAAGAGAAAAGAAAACCAGATCCCATTACTCCTCTGGTCAAAAATTCCCGGACATGTGCTACTTCAGCTCAGACAGGAAGTCAGTGACTTTACAATGGTCTACAAGGCCCTATGAAGTCTGCCCCCATGAACTCACCAGCTTCACCTCCTCCCACTCTTCCACCTGCTCCCTTTGCCCCCGCCGCGCTGTTCCCAGAGACACCCTCCGTACTGGCTGATTCCTCTGCCTAAAATGTTAGTCCCTTTATCCATACAACCAACTCCCCCTCCTCCTTCAGGTCTTGGCTCAAAAGCCACCTTCTAGGCATTTGAGCCCCCGATTTAAAACTGCAATGCACTTGTCCAAGCACTGCCTGTCCCACATTTCATTTTTCTGTACCAATCTTTGCCTTGTAAAACTTCTGTATTATTTACTCATTTTATTTGTGTTACTGTTTATAATTATCATAATATTAGCTCCTTAAGGGCAGAGGTATTGGCTGCTTATTTTCCCCAAATATCCCAGAACCTGGGGCGCCTGGGTGGCACAGCGGTTGAGCGTCTGCCTTCAGCTCAGGGCGTGATCCTGGCATTCTGGGATCAAGCCCCACATCAGGCTCCTCTGCTATGAGCCTGCTTCTTCCTCTCCCACTCCCCCTGCTTGTGTTCCCCCTCTTGCTGGCTGTCTCTCTTTAAAAAAAAAAAATATCCCAGAACCTAAAACTATGCCTGAAATACGACGAAAGTAATCACTACTCTGTGTGTTGAAAACTGAATGAATGAATGAACGAATGGGTCTGTGAATGAGGCCGAAGACAGAAAGGAGGACAAGAACAAACGTGCATGGAAATCACAGCAGGTGGTGGAGGTTCTCCAAGGCCAGAGTTTCGTGTTCTCTCTCGGGTCCCTCACCAGCCCACCTACCCACCCACAATGACCTTGTAGTTATGGACACAAACACAGGGAGTGACTGGTTTTTAAAATTATGGTTCCAGTTTGGTTGTTCCTCAAAAAGAATTACCATATGATCCAGTAATTCCACTTCCCAGTATGTACCCAAAAGAACTGAAAGCAGGAACTCAAAGAGACATTTGCACACCCCTGTTAATGGCAGCATTATTCGCAATAGCCAAACGGTGGAAACAACCCAAGTGTCCATCGACAGATGGATGGACCAACAAAATGTGGTCTACCCATACAATGGAATATTATTTCAGCCTTTAAAGAGGAATACAATTCTGATATACGCTACAACATAGATGAACCTCAAAAAACATTATGCTAAGTAAAATAAGCCCGACACAAAAGGATAAAGATTGTATGATTCCATTATATGAAGTACCTCGAATAGCCAAGTTCATAGAGGCAGAAAGTAGAATACTGGTTCCCAGAAGCTCAGGGAAGAGGAGAATGAAGAGCTATGGTTTACTGGGGACAGAGTTTCTGTTTGGGATGATGGGGAAGTGATGGCAGTGAATAGGAGGGATGGTTGCACAACACTGTGAAGATACTTAATGCCACTCAACTATACACTTAAAAATGTTTAAAATGGTAAATTTTATGTTATGAATATTTTACTACAATAAAAAAAATGAAGGTTCATGTGTTCTATTGCACTCAGTGTCTCTGCTATCAAGAGCAAGGTGGAGCTATAGCACTAACATGCAAAAACACCAAGATACAATTAAGTTTAAAGAAAGTCAAGCGGTATTTATAATATGAACCCATTTGTATTTTTTAAAATGAAAGGTGAACATATATTCATTAAGTCATTCAATATATTTATTGAGTGATTACTATTTATTACATAGAGAAAGAGACTCCACTTTTGGACCCCCAAATCACCCCTCACTGTGCAAATATTTCTTCTTGGCTTCCTCATACCCAATCGGATAAGAAAATCTTAGTTCAACAGAAAAGGGAAGATTTCTAGAAAATTCTAAACCCTCATGAACTTTCATTCATGAAATGCAGACAAGATATCTGACCTCATGGAGCTTATAATACAGTAAAATATCGCTCAAAGAGCAGGTACCCCATTGCTATAAGAACAGGTGTCAGTGAATGAAGTCTTTATTACACATGGGGAAACTGAGGCCCACAGAAAAGGTGTGGCCGCCTCAGGTGACAGAACTACTTAGTAGATCCATTTTTTCACCCCATCACTCCTACAGCCTGCTTCACCTTAGAGCCAGTATTACCACAAGTCAGAAAGTCTTACCAAGGCAGTGGATGGAGACAGTTTCTTAAATAATTTAAAATGGAAAGTGCCAGGAGCACCAAATAGCAAATCTTATGACTCTCAGAGATGAATGGACATGAACTTTTCCAACTCTAAAAGGGAATAAAATGGAATGTAGCACTATCTGCAGGCTACCAGGAGATCTGGTATACTACACATTAAAGAACCACCCAAATAAACATCATTAGTTTTAAATTCCTATGAGTGAACCACCAACCACCTTGAATTGTGAATCAGAAATTTCATATTTGAGAATGTCAACTAAGAAAACAACCTTAAGTATTAGGAGGGGGAAAATAATGTGCATTTTATGCATATGGAGAAAAATGAAAACCAACCTAAATGTCCATTAACTGAGGAATGGGTTAGCATGTTGTACTCAGCAGAGCATTACTCAGCCGTAACAAATTGTGTTTATGATACATTTATATTACGAGAAATATTTATGTCATCGAGAGAAGTAAAAAAATAGCAAAGAGAATTGCGCACATACACTGCGGTGATTGCAGTTGTAATGGATTAAAAACTAAGCACATAAAAATACCAGCGGGAAATACACGAGACATTAATGATGGTTGTCTCCATCTGTCTCCATCTGGATTTTCCAAATTGCCTACAATGATCATAGACATATTCCTTTCAACATAAAAGAAAACTAAATCTCTTTTTTTAATATGTTGTATAATATTGCGGAAATGTATAGCCTAGCTTTCCCCCCAAAATGAGTCTTATATTCTGAAGACTGATAGCCATAATAATCACAATGACAAGTCACATTTATGAAGCATTTGCTACTGTGCCAGGCACTCCTCTGGGCACTTGACTTTTACGAACCCACTTAAACCTTTGTTCACTCACTCTGTTCCACCTGCACTACCCTCCCTGCTGGTCTTCAAACTCTTTGCTGCCACAGGGCCTTTGCACTTGTAGTTCTCTGCCTGGAATGCTCTTCCCCGAGACATACATCCACGTGGCTCATTTTCTCCAGGTCTCTGCTCAAACGTCACCTACAATGTGACCTAGCATAGTAGACGCTCTTCCTCTCTAGCCCCATTACTCTGGTTTATTTTTCTGCATGACACTTACCCCATCTGTCATATTAATACAGTTTACTTGTTCACTGCCTGTCCGTCATCCCCCACCCATTAGAACATCTGTCTGGTTTTATTCACTGCTACCTCCAGCTCTGAGAATAACACACCTATCACATAGTACATGTGCAATAAAAAGTGAACAAAAGTAGCAATCCTATGAGGTAGGCACCTTTATTAACCCCATTATACAGATTACAAAACTGAGACACAGACTCTAAGCTACTTGCTCAAGGTCATAGGGCCAGTACGTGGCAGAGCAGAGGTTTAGGGGATATAGACAGTCTGGCCCCAGAACCTACATTCTTGCGGTAGGGTTATAGCACTTACAGAGTATTGATGAAACGGAACAGATTTTAAAGAGATACCATCAGGAAAGACAGACCAAGGGAAGCATAATTTCCACTCATTAAACATAAAATTTAGGTCTTTGAGCCAGGAAAAAAAAAAAGATTGCTTTGTGCAAAATATGATACACCCAGGCTCCTTGATTCTTGGCATATTTTGGGCTCAGGAAGAACCAAAGCTCATGTCTGGCTAAACCCACACTTCAGAGCACACTGTGGCCTAAAAGAATTAACAGCTCCCCAAATTATGGGACGTGTTCCCTGCAGCATTGGTGAAGGGCTTGTTTACAAAGTGATGCCCACATTTACGATCAGGACCACCCTGCCAGCTGGGAACTGTCGCCGGCCATCAGCAACAGGGGGACAGAGACCACATCTATCTTGTGCACGGCTGAGTCCCAGGTCCCTCAAGGGGCATCTGGCAGGCAATCAGCCAACAACGGAGATCAGAAGTGGAATGAATATTAGGAGAGGGGAAAATGGAGGCTCCGAGGGGACACCACATTCCCAAAGTCACTCACCACTAATAGGCAGACAGTCCCTTTGACTCCAACTCCCCAGGGAGTGTTGTCTCTCCTGCAGGACAAGGACAATTCAAACTGTCAGACCTCACTACACACTTAATGATTTTAAGGTGGAGAAGAGGGAGGCTCCCCGAACCCGTCTAATGCTGCTGCGGTGATGGCCAGGAAGGGCACAGCTCAGATCTGCCGGCAGCTGCGAGGACTGTGATTGGCTGCCAGTCTCCAGCTGCTATACCTTCCGGAGACCCCAAGCTGGCATGAGTGGCACAGCTGGCCACTCGTAACAGACACAGGATTCCTTGAAGGGCAATCGTCACTCCAGGGCTCTCCATCAATCCTGGCCGAGACTTCCCGGCTGCATGGGGTCTCAGGCTCTTCCCACCCAGCCCTCCTTCCTGCCCCTCATTTCCAAAGCCGTCAGACCCCCATCACACTCTATTCCTGCTCTCCCTCCTTGTCATCCTTCACAGACACTCACCCCCATCATTCTCAGCTAACATCTGAACTGGCACAGACGGATTCTCAGATGGAAACCTGATTCAGCCAACAGGATTTCAAAGGATTCTGAGTGATCGTGGAAGGGGGAACAGTGTCTCCCCCTCACCCCAAAGATGTCTATGCCCTAATCCATGAAACCCAGGGATATGTTACCTCATATGGCAAAAGGGCTTTGTAGATGTGATGAAGGTCAGGATCTTGAGATGGGAAGAAAATCTACCTGGATTTTCTAGGTGAACCCACTATAATTACAAAGGC
This sequence comes from Ursus arctos, assembly GCF_023065955.2. Classification (NCBI taxonomy): domain Eukaryota; kingdom Metazoa; phylum Chordata; class Mammalia; order Carnivora; family Ursidae; genus Ursus; species Ursus arctos. The sequence continues at coordinate 21,553,709 of NW_026623030.1, forward strand.
CCTTATAAGAGGGAAGCAGGAGGTCAGAGAGAGAGAGAGAGAAGGTGCTGTAGTGCTGGCTTTAGAGAGGGAGGGAGGGGCCACAAGCAGTCTCTAGTGCCTGGAAGAGGCAGATGATGGCTTCTCCCACGGAGCCTGCAGAAGGAACCTGGATCCTAGCCCTTGATTTTAGTCTTCAGTAAGACTCATTTCAAACTTCTGATCTCTAGAACTGAGAGAGAATAAATATGGGTTGTTTTAAGCCATGTTTTAAGCTGCTTGTGAGAGCAGCATTTGTAAACTAATACAGTAATGAAGTAAAAGGGGAGTAGCTATTGTCACGTTGACAAAATTTTCAACCCGAGCTCCTTGATCACACAATGCTTTATCCTTAAGACATCATAATTAGGCCATATTTCAGTGGTGCTGCCACCAGAAACAGCAAACAGAAATCCATCTCAGACACTAACAAGTGTCCTTGGCAGGGTAGATGACAGCTCAAATGTACTTTGTCTTGGGTTCTTTGAGGCCGTTGGGCCCCCAGAGAGGGACACATCTGCTTACACTCCCAGCGTCAAGGTCAGAGGCCAGTCCAGATTTCAATTCCCAGCTCTGCCACTGTTTATCAGCTGTGGGACCTTGAGCAAGTCACCTCTCAGCCTGAGCCACCATTTCTTTCCCAGAATAACGGAGCTGGTCATGCCTCCCTCTGGGGGGATTCTCTAGAGGCATGAGGTCACAGAGGGGTTAATAGAGTGACCGGCTCAGGAAAAGTCTGCTGATGATGCTTAGTGGTAGGATGAACGAGCCCTCCTCAAAGGAGAAAACAGGCTCCTAGCATCGGCATTTTTGAAATTTTAACTCACCCAACGCACAAATATCTCTTGAGAGTCAGCTATGTGCGTGGCTACCCAGGGGTTGTCCTAGAGCAGGGGACAGCAAACTTGTGGAAAGGACTAGACGGTAAATATTTTAGGCTTTGCAGGATCTACAGTTTCTGTCACCAGTACTCAACTCTGCCACTGCAGAGAGAAAGCAGCTGTGGACATACACGAATGAGCGTGCCTCTGTTCTAATAAGACTATATACAAAGCCGGGAGGCTGGACCACAGGCCATAGTCTGTCGACCTCTGTCCTAGATACACCTTGGAGAATAAAATAGACATGGCTCTTGCCCGCATGAAATTTCCCATCTGCATTCAAAATTTTTCTTAAATTAAAAAAAAAAAAAAGCAGTTGGCTCCTCCCCTCTTTATCATTGAGGCAATATAGAATAGAGCACAAGCGTTGGAACCAGACCTCCTGGGTTCCAGTCCTGCTCCACCACTGGCTTGCTGTGTGACCTTGAGCCAGTTACTTAACTCTCTGTGTAGGCTTGAGTTTCTTCATTGGTCAAATGAGATGAGAATAATACCTACTCATAGGAGTGTTGTGGGAAATCAATCAGACAGTTGTTCGGCACCCAGCAAGGACAATCAATGGCTTTATATTGTCATTGCTAGCGACATTTGAGAACTAAATATACACATGTGCCATGAGAATGATTATCTTAGTGACCTCACACCTACTCTCTGAGGCCGGGTCATGATGCCCATTTTAAAGATGAGGAAACAAAGGCTCCGGAGGTGACTGGCAAAGGCACACAGCTGGTAAACTACCTGATTTCACACCACTTCTGTCTGGCTCCAGAGTTGGGGGCTCTCGGTCACCATGCTCAGAAGCCCCACATGCTTAACCCATGTGTTCTTCACAGATTTTCAGGGGAAATAGTAAGTAATCGGGTTTTGGATCCTTCCAACTCCAAAGCATGAGATAAAAAATAAATTTAATTTTGAAACCCTGCTGAGGTCCCCGGGTGTGCTGGCTCGCTGCACCTGTTGAAATATCTCATAAGTCAGGTTGGGGTGGGGGGCAGCAGAAGAATTCATACCTCCCTCATACCCTCCCTCATACCCTCCCTCCTCATTCCCCCCAAGACATTCTGTCCAGGCACAACGCATGTGAAATCCAGCCGCCGACATTACCGTAGGTCTTGGCCATCCCTGGCTTCACGCCCTTCCCACCACTTTGGCGAGGGTCAGCTCTTTTTATTCTTCTCGGCTAGACCTCGCAGCTAGGCTTGTGAAAGAGCTGTCTGAGCTCCCAGCCCACTCTCCTGCTCGTGCATTCACGCATCCCTTCAGCAGGCATTTGCTAAGCACCTACTGTGTGCTCGGCATCATGCTGAGCACTGGGGACATGTAGACCCCAAGACAGAGTACAACCTCTGTCCTCCCGGAGCGCCCTGTCCAGAGCCGAAGTCCCGCGTGAATGACGACCTCACAGTGTGGGAGCCTCATCGGGAAAGGACAGGTAACTGAGGGTGAAGGTGGGTATGCAGTTGTTGTTTAATGGGTGCATTACTTCAGTCCCACTAGGAACGTACTTGACGCTACTAAACTGTCCCTGAAAGATGGCTGAAATGGTCAAATTTATGTGGGTTTTATCACAATTTTTTAAAACTGTCTGCCCTTCAGCAACTGGCTAACCTTTCTCCTCTCCATCTCTTTTCAAAGTGTCTGCACCCCTTGGCAGTGAATTATGCTTCATTTAGCCACTCTAATCATGAAATGTTCCACATACATGAATTTGCCAGACACTTGAAGCTTATTGCTACATGGGGAAGGAATCTAGCATTTGCCAGGAGCCCACTATGTGCCCCTGAGGAGAAGGGTTCACATTGAATACCCACAACAACTCAGCCACATAGATATTTTTCTTCCCATTTTACAGGTGAGGTAACTGAGGCTCAAGGAGCCCAAGGACATTATTTGAGAATTCATAGCTAAGAAGGAGCAGCCCAGGATTTGGACCAGCATCTGTCCAGTCACAGCGCCTATGACTCTTTCTCTATTCACACTGTTGTTACAACAACAAACTTTTAAGATAAAATTATTTCCTCAGAAATCTTTCTTGAACAGAACACATATTCCACAGTGAATGTAAATTAGCCCCAGGATCGCCGTTGTTGGGATATGCCAACATTCACTGAAGCACGTGTCATGCTTTAATTTCCAGAATTTTAACAGATAAGACATGAAAAAAAAGTCACATGCACAAATGTGTTTGGGAAACACTGTGTTGACAAAGACCAACGTGCTTCTTACTAGCAGGACTTCTCAGAGCCTTTAATAGGCAAGTTTACGTTGTGAAGCCACAAGAGGGATCCTAAACAATGCAGTGTTTCCAAGACTTGACCTCAGAACTCTTTTCGAACCAGCACCTTGAAGTCCCTGTTGGGAAATTGGTCAGTTGTTCTCCAACTTCCACGGGCATGAGAATCACAGGGATGCTTGTTAAAATGCAGATTCCTGAGCCTTACCACTGACGACCGATCTGGAAATTCAGACAATCTGAGTAGAGTCTAGACTCTGAGCCACGTCTAATGCTGCTGGTCTGCAGACAGCTCTGTGGGAATCACTCACTAGAGGCTGGCGTTCTGGTCGGTTTCAGAGCTGCTCTAGCAATGGACTTGCTCAGAACCAGTGAAGACAACGGATGAATAAGAAATCAGAAGGCTAGTCAAGGCAAGCCTCAAACATGCATGAATGAATGAATGAGAGAGTGAATGAATGAAATGAGTTAGCTGTAAATTGAACAAAGATCCAGGATGGTCCAGAAATTCCATGTCTTAACAAGCAAGAGTGGATCAAAAGGAAAGCATATCCATCAGCAAGAACCCTTGGCAACTGAGAAAAATCCAAACCATTTTTATATTTTAATGCTCTTGGTACACTGATAAATAGTGAAGAAAGGCCAAAACAGAGGAACAGAAATTGTGGTATAATTTAAATGTTGACACTTAATAAACTGGTGCTTTCTGACCATACATTGACTGCATGTTAACCTAACTTGGAGAGAACAGCAGAAGTCTGAATTTGAATACTTTCATAAAAGTAAGGCCAAACCTGCCTCCCTTTGTTGCAAGCCCTGGTCTCTTGGACATGCAGAAGAGAACTTATCCACCTGTGCTAGAAGTATAATTTACTAAATTCCAGTCTATTGTTACACTCATCATCCTCTTTAACCATGTAGCAAATGCAAATGATTACCTTCCCAACATTCTTTTCTCCCTTCCTCCTTTTCACCAAAACTCCTGTTTTGTCCAGGGGTCTGCTCACCTGCTATGGTTACATTTTGCTATGTAATAAACCACTCCAAAACTTAGTGGTTTAAAATAACAACCAATAAAATAAAATTTTAAAAAATAAAATAAAATAAGTAAAATGACAACAACCATTTATTTTGCTCAGAAATCTACAGCTTGGACAGATCTCAGTGAGGAAAGCTCATCCCTGTTCTGTACAATGTGGGGAGCTTGACCAGAGCTGGGGGATCCACTTTCAAGATGGCCCTCTCACATGGCCTACAACAAGATGGTATTGGCTGTTGGGTAGAACTCAGCCATGACTGTGGGCTGGGAGCCTTGGTTCCTCCACATGGGACTCACCATAAGCTATTTGGGCTCCTCACAGCATGGCGGCTGGGTTCCAAGAGCAAGCATCCCAAGAAAACAAGATGACAGCTCAATTGGGTTTTTATAACCTAGCTTCAGAAGTCACATGGTTTCACGCCACCATAGTCACAAGCTTGCTCAGACTCAAGGGGAGAGGACACGGACACTGCCACTTAATGGAAAGAGTAACAAGATCACATTATAAGAAGGCATATGAGATGGAAGATACTATTGTGACACTTGGATCATGCAATCTTTCACAAGATTCTTGGGCAAGGGTGACCCTCTCCCATGGTCATCATTCTGGTTCCATTCCCTTGGACTGGCTTAGGCACATGAGGAAGTTTTAGCCAGTGAACTGTGACTAAGTCGGCTGAGGTCTTCAGAAAAAGGTATTTTTGCTCTTAAAAAGAGGTACACAAAATGAAATGGAATTTCTTTCAAGACTGGACGTTAAACTGAGCCTGACAATGACATCCAGAACCAGGAGAGCCATCATCAGGTGGCAGAGGAGAAATAAGAAAAGAACACTGGTCCTTGATGAAGTTTTCAAGGTACTGAATTAATCCTGGAATCACTGTGACTCAAGATAATAAATTTTCCTTATTGCTTATGACTATTGAATGGGATTTTTGTCACAATAAAAGCATCCTTATTGATACAAATAGCTACCATTTATTGAGCATTAACTATGTATCCTCTGCACATAGTACCACAACTCTGCCACTGAGCCGAGTACTGTCCATTTGTTATCAGATTTAATCCTCACAGCAACCCAGGAGGCAGGCACTGTTATTAGTCTCAATTCATAGACAGGAAACTGAAAATCAGAGACAGTATGAACATTGCCCAGGATCCCAGAGCGAGGGTCAGAGCTGGGATTTGAACCTGGGATTTGAACCTGGAGTGGAAGCCCTTGTAATTCATCTCTCTTCTGTAAACCTGCCTCCAGGGACTGGCTCTCTGCCCCATCCCCCTCCATTCAAAACTCCACTCCTATTTACAAGTTGATTCAGACAGCAGCTGCTGCAGCCATGAATCAGATCTACTAGAAGCAACTGCAATCTTCAAACAATTCTATGAAGATACTTAAGAGCCATACTATGAAATCCAAACCAGATGTGATTTACCCCCCAACGATGGCGATTCAAGTTCCAGCTGGAGTGGAAAGATGAGATTTGCAGAGGAGAGCTCTCTCTGCTTTGAAACACCCTACACCTGCCTCCTCACAAGCAAGATTCCAATTTAGCTTGAGTACTGCTTACAGAATTTGGGGGGGGGGGGTTGTGCTAACAATCTTAAGACACAGAACAAGGTCTTTGCTCAAGTGTTTAAAGCACACCTTTCAGAGAATAACAAGTTTTCCTGGCAATAAACTGAGTAAATCCATAAAGTGCCTAGATGATCTATACCCAGAGACTCTAGAAAAAGCCAAAGAGATAAGAATATCATTTGGCAAAAGCAAAGAAACCAACAGGTGTTTAATGAACTGTACTAACTTCAAACGGGGCAGAAATTCACACATACTGATGTTGGACAATAAGAGCCTTCACTGTGGAATCAAAGGTGACAATTAAAATGAATAATGCCTGGTGGCTGGATCTTGTAACTATCAGGTCAAACTCTGGACCTTGTAAGCTTCATTTCTGCAATTCTCTCAGTATCTCCTTGTTTGACTTATTAGTCAGAAGCCTTTATGTTATATCTGAATAAAACGCAACTTGAGAAGTTTCCTTAAAATGAGACACTATTGTTTCAGGTAAATAAAATGACCAGGAGCTTCAGGCAAGGCTGGATCCAGGCACTCAAGCGATCAGATCAAGGCTTGGTCTCTCCCCAGGTCGTGGTTCTGCTTTTCTGTGTTAAATGAATGAAGGCAACTGTCCTTCCACCACATCTCAAGCCATACAAGAGTCCACTTATCTTTCTTCTAACAATATAGTCACAGATCTCCAAAATTTCTAGCGCTTGTCTGAGACTAAGAGTCTCGCCTCCGCATTCAACCACATTTAATATCCCTCTCTGATCCAAGTCACTTACAGCCTGCTGTTCCAAGCAACGGCTAGAATCCTGGGATACACTCACCAGAGTAAAGTAAGCAAGCAAGCAGTGATTTTACTGCACAGCTTTGAATTTAATAGAGCTGAGATGCAGGCCGGCTGCAAGACGCAAAAATTAAATGTTGACCTTTTCAAAATTTGCTTTCTCCGATGCAAATGTTAGCCCACAGTTGCAACCAGACATTTATCATGTCTGATTAGCCGGTTTATAGTCAGACCATTCGAAACACACAGAAAACAGAAACATGCCCTAATGTAATGGCACACAGCCCCCTTTTTTTTTTTTTAAGATTTTTATTTATTTATTTGTCAGAGAGAGAGAGAGCCAGTGAAAGAGGGAACACAAGCAGGGGGAGTGGGAGAGGAAGAAGCAGGCTCCCAGCAGAGGAGCCCGATGTGAGGCTCCATCCCAGAACGCCGGGATCACGCCCTGAGCCGAAGGCAGACGCTTAACGACCAAGCCACCCAAGCGCCCCACCCAGCCCCCTTTCTTAACCAAGCTCCTTAATGTTGGACTGCTCCATGTGACCCAGCCACGTGCCATGCCCCAGACCCACAAATGTCCCATTAAGAGGGACTACATTTAAACTGCCATCATGTGTTTGCACATCAATGCTGAAGAGCTGGGGAGGGGGGTGTTTCAGCAGAGAGGGGGGGACACTGGCAAGGAAAAGGAAAGGAAAAATCTGCAGTGTTGAGAGGAAGACATCAGAGACTGAAGGATTCCCACTTGTCATGTTCGTCAGGCTTCACGCTCCTCTGCCCCAGGCTCCTCTGAGAATTTCCGGCTGAGATTAAATTTCAGGGCCACAATCCCCTAACTCCACAAAGCTGCACAGACTCGGATTTCTCTGGTAGTTGAGTGCATTGAAATTTAGTGAACTAAGCATCTACTGCTCCAAACTGGGATGCTATTCAATTCAAAAAACATTTTTTGGGCATTACGTGTCCCAGGATAACTGTCCTGAGAAGAGAGAAGAGAAGGAGGGAGGGAGGGAAGAGATGGGACAGGAGGGAAGGGGAAGAGAGAAGGGAAAGGAAGAGGAGGGACAGTCAATGAGCCTCCGTGTGATGCGCGATGAGGCTGCAGAGTGCAGTGGTTAAGGTCACAGCCTTCAGCCAGAGCCCGATCTTCAACCCTGGCTCCACTGTTCCCCAGCTGCATGACTCCTGATGACTTACCAAACCTCTCTGGGCTTCCACTCTCTTCTTTGTAAAACGGAGATGAACCTAACCCTGGAGTACAAATGTCAGGGCGATGTGTGCAGATCAGGTTACGGGGCTGGAGCCTATCCTCGGCTCAGCACTTCAGTGTCCTCCAGCCACGTCCAGCTGCCAATGTCTGCATCTTTGTGGGGCTTTTTGCAGCACCACAGAAATCTCTCTGGCTGTGTAAGCAGAGCCAGAAGTGCAAGGTGCTAGCCCCACCCCCACCCAGGAGGTAGCATTTCCTTCTACTCCTTGGCCCACTCTGGAGGTGCGCTCAATGATGCCCATCTCTCCACCTTCCCTTCCTTTACCGCCCCCACTCTTCTAGCACTTCCCAAATAAACCACTTGCACAGGTAGCCTTGCCTTCAGATCCGTTTCTTAATAGAGGCTCAGACAGGCTGAGGCAATTGTCCAAGGACACACTGTTTTTAAATAAGGGCACAATTTGCAAATACTAGAGGAGGGACTGACCAGAGAGAGAAGCCTTCATCTTGCTTCTTATGTAGGATCTAATTAACTTGGATAGTTATCTAATTAGCATGTGTGGATCTGGCCGTGGCGATACGATGTACATGGGTTTAAGTAGCACACTTGGTGCCGTTAAGCCAACACCACCTAGATCCATCCAGGAAATATTATGATGCCAACTGGCGGGTACTTACTATCTATATCCCAACATGCCAAGAAACCAAGGGATGTAGGAGAGCCAGGCAGACCCGTGGAAAGGACCCTCAAAAGCTCTGTCCCCAGCCTCATTTCATCAGTGTCCCTGCTGTTGATCGTGGATTGTGTGAAATGGTGACAAGCAGTAGGTGACTATAGAAGAAAACGGAAAAGAGAATGTGATATGATAAAGGGCCTGGCTCCAGGAACTATGGGAGAGTTATTTCTTCAACATTGAAAAAATACCTATTCATGTCTAGATTCTACCCCAAAATAAAATGGGAGGAAGGAAGTAGACAGGGGCATAGACTGAACAATACTGGTCTTCAGATGATAGTTGTTGAAGCTGGGTGACAGGTACATCCAGGCCCATTTTCTTATTTTGTCTACTTCCACACGTGTTTGACCTACCCATAAAAAAAGTACAGAATATAGGGATGTCTGGGTGACTCAGCTGGTTAGGCATCTGCCTTCAGCTCAGGTCATGATCTCCGCGTCCTGGGACTGAGCCCTACATTAGGCTCCCTGCTCAGTGGAGAGTCTGCTTGTCCCTCTGCCCCTCCCCCTGGCTCATGCTCTCTCTCTCTCTCAAATAAATACACAAAATCTTTTTTTAAAGAAGAACAAAGTATGTATTTGTCTGAGCAGAGCACTGGAGGAAAATTAGAGCAAGCGTTAAAGACCCATCAGCACCCAGCTGAGACTTTCTGCATGGCCTCATAGGAAAGACTGAGTGTGATCTGAAAAGAGAACACACTTTTCTCTCTCTGATGCATGAGGTTGTGTAATGCCGTGCCCCAAATCATCTCATGTACCACCAGAAATCAGCTTAAGAGACGGGGGAGCACATCCTGCATCAGGGGGAGATACTCAACAAATTCATCATAAGAGTTACAAAACGAACAGCGATTGACACGGATATCATCTACTCAAACCGGTGACCCGTTTATTTTTTTAAATTGGCATTAAGCATGAACATCACTGCCAGCCCCAAGAATCATGTCCTTTGGGCCGATAGCGCTTACTTCCTGCTGGACTCGGACTCGGTGGAGACCATCGCATAGACAGAAAATCAAGGAGTAGAGAAGCACAAGCAATGTGTGTCTGGAGGAAGGCGTCGACAGAGATTTCAGGTAAGTTGCTACAGGTCACTGGGCTTCGGGGAGATTTGGGCGGACCCCACCCCAGGTTCTGAGACATTCATAAATTCTCAACGTCAAGAAATATGTAGTCTCCAAGCTCAAAATCATAAGCGAAGATGTGTTACCTTCAATGAGAACACGGCTCCTTATGAAAACAAAGATAACATGACTAACAATTACTATTTTGAAGGGTGATTCGTAAAAATCAAGTTTTTAAAGATAAGCGCCTTCAAATGGCCTAAAGGCCCGCATGACGCAGCCCTGTCCTCCTCTCAGACGTCGCCCCTCCCCTCCCCGCTCGTCCCCTCTGCTCCAGCTGCACCCCGCACTGGCCAGCAGTTACAGGGGGCTGTCCTGGGCCCTGCAGGATTCTGAACAGCATTCCTGGCCTCTACCTGCTAGATGCCACTATCACCACCCCGCTCGATTATGACCATCAACACTGTGTCCAGGCATCACCAAATGTCCCCTGGAGGGGAGGGAGCACCACTATGACACTCTCTGCTCTATCTTTTGTGTGCGTGGACATACAAGCTGCTAGGCCACTCTGGGAGAGGCATTCTGAACACGCACTGCCCTCCGAGGAGGGTGGGTTCCATCACTTGGAGGATACCCCGTGGTTTACCCACACTGCTAGGCTGGGACAGACTGGCACTGCTTGCCATAAGACGGGGGCTGGGGGGGATTGGATTGGGAGTTTCAAGAAAGAGTTGGGAGGGTCAAAAGGCTGGACTGTTCACCCCAGTGGAAAGGAAAACTCAATGCCAGATAGTCCCAAAGAGGAGAACAGAAACATCCAATGATCTTTTCTTTCTTCGAGTTGTCCATACTGGTTTGTGTGATGCAAGCCCTCCTCTCTCTCACTATGAAATCTCCAGCAAAGTCCACACTGCTCAATACTGCTTCCTCTTGGGGACCCTGAAGAGATAACGGAGCTCTGTGTCTGGGTGGCCGCAAGGTTAAAACAGAAACAACATGAGCGGAGGCAGAAGCCAGAAGACAAGGGGACGGCGGCCATCTGAGTTGCCCTCTGAGCGCCTGTAAAAACTCTACAGACAGGGGTAGGTGGGGAGTAATGCAGCCCCCACCTCAGCCCGTTTCCTCCACCTGGAATATCCTCCCATCGCCCTATACCTGTCCACCCCGCCAGTTCCTCAGGCCTGCCGGTGTCCGCTTAGCCGTGGCCTCCCACCCCAGGTCCTGAGGCCACCATGTTATCATAACCTGTTGAATGCCTGTCTCCCCTCCCCGCCGGCAGACTGAGATAAATGACAAGCATTGTCCATTCACCCCAGTATCCCATTGCCTACCTGGCCCAGAGGGAGCCACCAACAACTGTCGGTGGCACAGTTGCACGCCTGATTGGCCAGAACAGGAGATACGGAGAGGAAGTAGATGCCGTCGACGTCCTACCCAGAACCTCTTTGCCAAATGGGTGCACCACCCCCCAGCTGCTACGGGGGTTGGCTGCTAAGCGCTCACAGTTGCACCCTTCTCCAAAGAATCGTCCTCCAAATGGGAGTCACCTGGCCGGGAAGGCTACACCCTAACCCACCCCTGGGGCAGCCCGCAGCCAATGACTGGCTGACAGCGTGGCACAGAAGGCTGGCCCGCTTGTCTCAAGATGCACCAACTCCGTGATGCCGTTGATGTTCCCGAGTTCCCCCCACGGGATCAGGCTGAAGATCTCTCCTCCTGGGCTTTTGTTCCTGCCTTCTCTGACTTTCCTCACTCCCTTTCTTCTGAGAACTCGTCCCTCAAAAAAAATCACTTGAACAAGAATTCCCACCTCAGAAATGCTCAAATGGGAATAAATCATTGTGACATCAGAGAGGAGATCCTCAGAGAAACCAGGGTCTGGATCTTTCTCTACCTCTTCTTAGCTCCGTGACCTTGGGCAAATTACAATACATCTCTGAGCCTCAGTTTGCTCATCTGTAATATGGGGGATAGTCATGGGACTTACTTCATAGGGTGCTGTAATGAGCCAGTGATTTAATATATATCGAAAGCTCTTACCACAGTACCTGGCAGATAGTAAGCCCTTGATAGACAGCATCTATTATTACCATCATTTTTATTATTACTACCCACCCAACTGAGAGTCAAATACAGAGTGCATTCCCCAATTGCCTCACAATATAGTCAAACAAGCAAAATCTGGTTAAGAAAAAAGAGCCAACACCAGTAGCTAATTGTTCAAAAGGGAGAGATTAAAGCTCAGGAAGTGAGCTTTTCCTTGTTGTAAAAGTAAACCCAACACAGAAAAAAAGGTCCATTTCTTGGGGAAAGAAAGTAATAATCTCATCACCGGGAGACACCCTATATGAGCTCCGTGAGCCTGACACCTCCAGAGAGACGTTTGTCCGTGAGTATTTTAACACCCTGGCCTTTTCATCAAGAGCCAATCGATAAGCATCTCCAGGCCCCTCTTGGGTTGTGATTAGTTGTTTTCATTATTTATGATTTGCTACATACAGATGGGATGAAGTTTTCACAGAATCCCTAAATGCCAGGAATTAACAGCATAGAAAATTCCGAAAGGATGAGGCATTGGGCCAAGACTTCAGGGCAAACAAGAATAAATGACACGCTGCTTCTGTCTTCGACCCACCCCTACTACCACACTCTGGCCCGAGCCACCACCAGGAGCCTCCTCCCTCGTCTCCCTACTTCCTCCCCTCCCCCGTTGTAGATTCCCCTCACAGAAGCCTCAGGAATCCTGTTAAGATGTAAAGTCTGATCATGTCACTCCTCTCCTCTAAAGCCTCCCGTAGCTCCCCATCTTATTCAGAACGACAACCCAAGTCCTACAGTGGCCCCAAGGATCTACCCAGTCTGCCCCATATCACCTCAATGGCTTTGCCTCTTACCACTCTCCTCCTTGCTTGCTCCACCTCCAACCAGACTGCCTTCTTTGCCTTTGGCTAAACATTCCAGGTATACTTCAACGTCAGGGCTTTTGCACTTGCTGTTCCGATCGCTGAGTTCCCAGATACTCTTCCCCAGTTATTAACATGCCTCATCTTCCCAGTTCTTCAGGTCTCTGCTCAAATATCACCTTGTCAGTGAAGACCTCCCTGACTTCCCTATCTAAATGGAAGACACACCCACCCCCTCCCACACTCCCTATTTCTCCTTTCTCCGTTTTAACTTTCTCCCTAGCACCTTATTATCCCCCCCCCCCATTTAGTATGTCTCTCTCCCCCACCGGAAGGTCACACCCTGTGATCAGGAATCTCTGTATTTTGTTCCTTGCTATAACCCCAGCACCTGGAAGGGTGTCTGGCACAATAAATAAATAGTAGATTAAATGTAATATGTACCATAAATTAAGTAGTATTCCCATAATATATAACATATAATATGTAAATGTACATATATATTATATTATAATTATAACACAATGAGATAATTATCAATTACAATAACATTATATATAGGATATATAATATATTCATATTATAATATGTCATAAAATATATGCATGTGCCCTCGTTTGGCCTGCTATAACAAAAATATCACAGACTGGGTGGCTTAAACAACAAACATTTATTTCTCACAGTTCTGGCGGCTGGGAAGTTAAGGATCACGGTAGATTCCGTGTCTGGTGAGGACTCACTTCCTGATTCATAGGTGGCCATCTTCTCCCCATGTGCGCACATGGCAGAAAGGGCAAGGAAGCTCTCTGGGGTCTCTCTTCTTTTTTTTTTTTTTTTTTTTTTTTTAAGATTTTATTTCTTTATTTACTAGAGAGAGAGCGTGTGTGTGAGTGGGGGGAGGAGCAGAGGGCAAGAGAGAATCTCAGGCAGATTCCATGCTGAGTGCAGAGCCGGATCCGGGGCTTGATCTCACGACCCTGAGATCACAACCTGAGCTGAAATCAAGAGTCTGATGCTTAACCAACTGAGCCACCCATGTGCCCCTCTGGGGTCTCTTTTATAAGGACACTAATCCTATTCATGAAGGCTCCTCCCTTATGACCTAATCACCCCCCCAAGGCCCCACCTCTTAATATCATCATCTTGGGGGTTAGGATTTCAACATATGAATCTGGGGGGCACACAGACATCCATCCCATAACAATATGTAATACGTAATAATATACAAAATATATTACCTAAAAAATGAATTAATTACAAATTTTAAAAATTTTTAAATAAAATGTTACCTATAATTACAATATATAATATATAATTATATCCTAAATATAATTATAATTATAAAAAATATAAATATATAGTACACAATACAAATAGTACTACTGAAAAGTAGCTGCTCAATAAACATTCACTGAAAGAATCAACTAATTAATTGTTGACATTCATGCCTAGAGCAACTCTTCTGAGCACTGAACTTCCCTTCCCTCCTGCACCAGCCCCACCAATTTCCCACCGGGCCCCACACGCCTCCTCCCGCCCCTCCCAGGTCTGTGATAGAGCTGGTCTCCTCGTCCTGAAAGCTTTCCCTACCCACAAGTCCAAATCCTAGTCCGGCTATCCCTTTAGCTCCAACTCAAGTACAAAAGGCATCTGAGAGACTCTTCTCACCATCCCAGCCTCCGGGACAATTCCCTTTGCTAACGGAGGCCAGCGCTCTCTCTGCCGGACAAGCTGGCATGTGATCGTGTCCAATTTAACACTTCATCACTTCCTTGATCATTCGATGTGTATTAATCGTGTCTGCCTCTGCCCAGAACTCAGTAAATATGGGGGGGGGGGTTGTTCTGAGAGCAGACACCAAGCAACAAGATTTGTCCTCCTTATTTTCTTACAGCACCTAGACCCAGAGTAAGAATTCAATGAACATATCTTGAAATTTCAAATGCCCTAGGGTAGAAAAAATGGTTATTCAGCAAATATGCACTCCTTCTCCTTCCCTACCTCCATTGAAGGGGCGTGTTTCCCTGCCCCTGGATGCGGGCTCGACCCCAGACCTGCTTTGGCGAGTGGAGTATAAACAGAAATGCCAAGCTGATGTGGGCTTTCATAGCATCCTGTGGCTTCTGCGTTGAGAACGGGCTGATGCAGGGCAAGTGGGTTGGCCCCCTGGTGATAGCAGTGCATATGGTAGAAAGTGATCAGGTCCTAGAAATGGCTTCCATGGGGAGCAGACAGGATTGGCTGGTGGACTGGATGTGGGATGTGGACAGGGAGAGAGGAATCAAGGATGATGCCGGGTTTGGGGCCAGAGCTACTGGAAGGATGGAGTTGCCATCTGATGTTGGGAAGGCTAAGGAAAGAGCAGGGGTTTGTCTGGAGACTGTTTGATTTTGAACGAATTCGGTTTGTGGGGATGACTAGCAGCTGGCCCTGCAAGTCTAGAGTTGATGAGAAGCATCAGGCTGGAGACCATACATCTAGAAGTTACATGCTAACCGGTACTTTAAGTCAGATTTAGGTGGAGAAGAGAAGAGGTCCAAGGAAGGTCTGGATCCTGCGGTGCCACACTGCTTAGAGGTAGAAGGACCAGCAAAGGAGACTGAGAAGGAGCAACCAGGGAGGTAGAAGGAAAACCAGGAGAATGCACTGTCTCAGAAGACAAGTGAAAACCCAGAAAGTGCAATGGGTATTTGTAATTTGCCTTCTTAGTACCTGTCCCCCTTCTTCCAGAAACTGCCCCCAATTCTCACTTGGAGATCTACTCCTTCTCTACTTAGACCACCTGATCTGGGTAGGACTCTACTCCCAGCTCCAAGCATAGAGCATCATGACTTAGGGCTGGTCAGTAAAAACGCTGTATTTCACCAGCGGGCAACTGGCTTAGAGATGAGCATGTGATTTCAGCCAAATTAATCAGAGTGAATCTCGGGACTCCTGCAGAAGCCACTGGGAAACTATTTTCAGCAGGATTTGAGTTTTGTAGGGCAGCAACCACCTTACCACCACGAGAGAAGCTTATCTGTGAATGAAGCCCACACCAAGAAAATAGAGTTTGGAGGTGGAGAAAGTAGATCCTGGTGACTTCACTTGAACCTGGATCAAGCCACACCTGAACCCTGAACTTTTGACTTGTGTGAGCTTTTTAGCCTATGCTAGTTTGGGATGGATTATTTTTTTAACTTGGGAAAAACAATTCTGACTAATTCAGCAAGGGCATGGATAAAATCATTAGGATGTATCCATCTGATAGAACATTATTATACCACTAAAAAGAATTAGGTAAATCTGTACCTGTTGACCTGGAACTATGTCCATGATCATTAGTAAAAAGACTAACCAAAAAAAGCAAATTATACTTCACTCCCACAATGATGGCTATAATAAAAAAGATGAACAATACTAATGGTTGACAAGAATGTCGAGAAACTGGACTTCTCACACACTGCTGATGGGAATGTAAAAATGGTACAGCCTTTGAAAAACAATTTAGCAATTCCTCAAACTGTTCGAGATAGAAATGACCATAAGATCCAGCAATCCCACGCCTAGGTATATGTCCAAGGAGTTGAAAACATGTGCCCACACAACAACTTGTACACAAGTGTTCACTAATATTGTTAGCAGCATTATTCATAATCGCCAAAGAGTGGAAACAACCCAAATGTTCATCAGCTGATAAACAGATAGATCGAATGTGGTCCGTCCATTCACTGGAATATGATTCAGCCATAAAAAGGAATGAAGACGTGACGCTCAGTGAAAGAAGCCAGACACCAAAGACCCCATGTTGCAGGATTCCATTTATATGAAATGTTCAAAAGAGGCAAATCTATAGAAACCGAAAATAAATCGGCAGTTACCAGGGACTGGGGGAAAGGTGAGGGGAAAGAGGGAGGAACTGCCAGTGGGTGTGGGTCTCGTTCAGCAGGGATGAAAATGTTCTAAATTTAGATTGTGTTGATTTAGATTAAGGTTTTGTAACCTACCAATATACTAAAAATATTGACTTGTACCCTGTAAATGGGTAAATTGTATGGTATATGGCTTATGTCTCCATAAAGCTGTTCGTTCGGAAGCAAATTGTGAAACAATGTGCGTAGTATGACCCAACTTGCTAATAAACAAATATGATAAAAAGCAAGACAACTGCATGTCTGAGTCTCTATGTTACAAGATGGAGAACACTTCCTTCCACAGATCCCTCGAGATGAGCAGCGGATATGCAAGGAAGAAACATTTCAACAACGACTTGGGGGGGGCACCCAAGGCACGACCAAAGAGCAAGATGGGACCCGCGTAGTAGAAGAAAAGAGACTTGGGAATCCAGGGAGGAGGTGGAGGAGGAGGTGAGACTGGGCCCTGCTGGAGGGAAAAGACCGAGACCGAGAAGCAGCCCCCAGCAGAGACAGGGCCAAGGGCAGGACTTAATGCTGGCGGGGTGTGCTTTCGAGGGATACCAGAACATGCCACCCCAAAATATGCCTCTTTCGATTATTTTGAGCTAAAGTCTATTAAAAACCACAGACATAGGAAAACCTCTAAAACCAGGACACATGCTTTCTTTTTGTAAAAGAAATTTCCATTGGTAGAGGTGTCTCCCTCCCCTTAACCGTGGTCAGTGGTGAAGGCGCCCTTAAATCTGCGTAACAACCCTGACTAAAAACCCTTGTTAACCACACTTTTCCCGCCCACCTTCCCAAACGTGCCTCCCCCTCAATAAAGCCCCAAACCAAGCCCCTTTTCCTTTAGCTGAAGATAGCGTATTAGCCCAAGCTCTAACGGGGCGTGGCCGTGTGTTCCCTACGCAGTGCCCAAGCTACTAAACTGTTTGTTTTTCTCTTGTTAATCTGTCTCGCGTTCCAGAGCCCCAGCTGAGAACCTAGAAGGAAAAGGTCCCGTGTAGTCTTCAACCCCTTGCAATGTAATCCCCTCCTCTGCCTTCACTAACTAGGTCCCAGTTAGCTCCCGAGGGCTCTTGTGCCCATGGGTAGATTCTTCGGCAAGAACTCAAAGATGTGCTAGGTTCTACATTTGATCTGGGGAAAAACCACAAATCACCCCAAGATCCGGAAGCTGACATCAGGGATACACATATAGGCAAGGAAAGAAAAACTCAGGAAGGATCCAGTCCACACCAGTAACAGCGGTTCGTTCTGTTGGTAGGATGGACAGCGAAGAACAAGAGGGCTTTCTTTTTTGTTTTGTTTACATACTTCTGTCTTGTTTGAACTTGTCACAAGGAACATGAACTATTCTGTCCTTCTGAAAAGGTAAAAAAGGCAGTTCAAATGCCGCCTCCTCCAGGAAGCCTCTGAGGCAGACAAATGGACTCGGCGTTGCAATTACACTGTTCCTTCTGTGATTTCAGTGCTTGCCATGTGAGAACTGACTGCCCTGGTTGCCCCGGAGGGCAGAGGTTGTTCATTTTGTCTCTCTGATACTGAGCCTATGAAGGGAACTTAGTCATGCTCTCTGGGGAATGAATGAATGGGCGCTGAGTGAGTGAATGAATAAGCTCAGCTCTGCCCACAAGCAACACTGGATCCCACCAGCCTTTGCCCAAGCTCGTCCTACTGAGATGGCTAAATGACAAGAGTGGCCATTTGGGGATGCTGGGCACACACACCCCGCCCCTGCAGGTGCCTGAGATTAATTACACAGCCGCCAACACCTCCCCAGCACGGATTTGCAAGTCTTAATTACATGCAGGGGACCAGCAGCAGCGCTCATTCCCCAGCCCAGACACCAGAGTCTCCAGTGCTATTCTTTGCCCTCTTTCTCTTCTCTTTCTGACACCTCTGGCTCCCGAAGGAAAGTGAGGGACAAAGAAGGGGCGGAACCGTGTTTTACACAGGGAGGGAGGGAGGGCTCAGCTGCACAGTGCGCCTCCACTCTGCTTCAGACCCCGGGGCTTGCAAGGGAAAAAATGTCTTCTTGTATTTGTAGGAAATGGCTAAGTCAGAGGTGGGGGGCTGGGTCCTTGCCCAGAGTCAGATCTGCAGGACAAACACCTCTCAAAGCCCCCCCAGGAAGATGGGATGTTTTCCACCAAGTCTGTTCTCCGGCTAAGCTGAGAGGAACTGGAGCCACACTGGTCTCCACCAACCTTCTGAATTCTAGCTACTGGATCAGCATTTGACCACTTTTGGGGCGGGTAACTGACAATGCTCCCTAGGCATCACTCCGGGTGAACAATGAAGAGACCAAGTGGGAAAGGACAAGAGAATGGTACATGAGATCAGTAGAAAATCATTCTCAGGTTCCAATGCCAGCTTCCCACCTACGACTGTGTGGCCTTGAACAAACTGATGGACTTCTCTGAGCTTCAGTGCCACCATTTTTTTTTAATCCTCCCACTGCCTGGTACCCAGAAACCTTTACCCTCCCAAGCTTTTGCCTTGGCATAAGGCATCATCATCACTGGGAATCCTCTTCTAAGCTGTAAAAGCACTTAAAAAGCCCCCAACTCAGCCTTGAACATTTGAGAACGGATCCATGCAGCAGAGAGAAAGAACCAGCTGTTTACCCTGATGACCAGACACAACAGACATGTAAGTTTTGATTGGGGGCGGGGAGAAGAAGCAGCCCAAACAAGTTGCTCCGAGAGGAAAGGAGAGGAGGGGGGATGACTGAGAGGGTTCTGGGGACAGTATCCAGGCCTCGGTTTCCCCCATCTCAAACAACAGGTAAGATAGAGTACACTTTAAGTACTTACTAACTTTCAGGCATTGTGCTAAGGGCATCACAGATTCTCTCTTCATGTTGACGAAAACCCCATCTACAGATGATAAAACCGAGGCCCGGTAAGGTTGAGTCACTTACTCAAGGTCACGCCACCAGGAAGTACATGGGGGAAGCCAGCTTGAAATTCCAGAGCCTTTAGCTGGTGATAGTGGGTTAAGTGACAGTACTTCAGAGGCACAAAGTTGGGGAAGCTGGGACCGGACAAAATCAGGGAGCAAGTATGAAAAGAAGTCACAGAAAGACAAGGCCCAGCCACTCCTCATTTGCTGCAGGACCTGCCACGCTCTGCAGCTGAGATCTCTCTGGGTCCCTGAGAAGGGCTGACTGGGCATGGACACCCTTCCCTCCTCGGCTCCCTCGGGCTCCAGGTGGCCCGATGCTCCCCAAACTGTTACCATGGAGACTAGTTCTCCGGTGACCAGAGCAGGGAGCTGGGGCCGGTGGCGGGAGGCTGAGGGTAAGGGCTGGCACCAGGTCTGGGGGGCGGGCACTGGGGGCCCTGGGGACGTGATGCCAGGGTTTGCCAGATGGCTGGGGGCAGGGGGCCAGCCCATCTCCATAAGGCAGGTCCCCACTGATGCCAGGGCCTGCCAGACTCTCCACACGACGAAGAGGACAACGAAAAGCACAGAAACACACGTTTTTTCTGTCTTTAATCATGCCTTAGCGGCTCGTGCAGCACCTACCATGTGCCACATGCTATGCAGGGTGGAGTAACAGAACACGCAGATCCTCCGAAACTCACCCATGACTCCCCACCGTAGAAGAAGTCCCCCCAAATAAAGTAGTATAAGATCCTCCCAACAGAGAGGATATGAATTAGCCCAACAAGAAGTCACTCCTGGGCTGGCTTTTACTTGGGGGTTCTTTAAGTGCCATGCACTGATTTTCATATTAGCTCTAATAATAATAATTACCAGTGGGTGGCAGGGGTGGTAACAGTTAACATGGAATCCGCCCATACTCTGTGCCAACATGAAGGACCTGGTACCCATCAACTCCTTTCACCTTTCCTCCAGGGTGACCACGGGGGCATTATTATTATCCCATTTCACAGACAATGAGCTAAAGCTCAGAAAGGTTCATTCTTTAGCCCAAAGACACACATGTGGTGTATTCGTTTCCTACTGCCACTGTAACAAGTTACTATGAAGTTACGTTGGAGCTGACATCAGTGCAGATGTATTCCCTTAGAGTTCTGGGGGTCAGAAGTCCAAAGTCAGTCTCCCGGAGCTAATGTCAAGGTGTCAGCAAGGCTGGCTCCTTCTAGAGGGTTGGATGGGAGGACGCTCTTCCTTGCCTTCTCCAGTATCTGCCTGCCTTCCTGGGCTCAGAGTCCCTTCCTCTTTCTTCAAAGCACATCTGTCCAATCTCTGCTCCCATCGTCACTATAGACTAGAATTTGCGCCCCCCCCCCCCACAAAGTACATGTGTGGAAACATCATCCTCAGCGTAATGGTATTTGGAGGTGGGGCCTTTGGAAGGTAATCTAGACCGCAGAGAGTCCCTCTTCCCTTCCACCATGGGAGGACACAGCAAGCAGATGGGGGTCTATGAACCACGAAGCAGGACCCCACCAGTCACCAGCTCTCCTGGCACCTTGATCTTGGACTTCCAGCCTCCAGAGCTGTGAGAAATCACGGTGTGCTGTTTACCAGCCCCGCTGTCTGTGGCATCAGTTGCAGCAAGACGGGATGGGCACAGCTGATGTGCTTCTTTTCACCCTGACCCCCTGCCTCCCTCTTACAAGGATCCTTGTGATGGCAGGGGGCCCGCCAGATAATCCAAGAGGATCTCCCTGTCTCGAGATCCTTAACTTAACCATATCTGCAAAGTCCCTTTTGCCCTATTGGGTAACACTCACGAGTTTCAGAGATGAGGACGTGGACACATGTGGGGGCCGTTGTTCGGCCTACCACAGCAGTTGCGGCAGAGCCAGGATTCGAACCCCCAGAGCTGATTGCAGGGTCCATTCTGTGAATGACCAGGCCAGCGACAGCATCTCTGACTCCTCCTTCCCGGGTTGGGGAATGCCTGTGCTCTCCAACCAGCACGCTTCGGGGCTTCTCATATGGCCAGGCCCGAAACTTTTAAGACTCGGCGTGGAGGCCGCCTTCGCAGACTAGCACCCTCGTGCATCGGTCTGGAGCACCCATTTAGCAGACCAAGGACGACCACGGGCTTTGGAGTCAGACAGTCCTGCGCTTCAATCTCCACAACGACCTCTACCAGCTCTGTGACCTTGGGCGTGCACTCTGCCCTCTCTAAGTCTCAGTTTCTCCACCTGCAAAGTGGGCATCATTACCCCCACCTCCCAGGGCTACCATGCAGGTGTGACAAAGCTGTGGACAGAGAGGGCTTCACAGACCCAGCACACAGCTGGTGCTCAATAGATAGACATAATTGTTGAAAAGGTAGAGCTCTGTCACCAGCCAGCTCTTGGTGATAACCTTGTTTATAAGCAGCTGGAAGCTCGCCTTGGCCTTCACCCTGAAGATCTTAGAAGTTAAAAAGTAAAACTCTCGGGGTGCCTGGGTGGCTCAGTCAGTTAAGTGTCCACCTTTGGCTCAGGTCATGATCCTAGGGTCCTGGGATCGAGGCCCTGCATCGGGTTCTCTGCTCCTGGGGAGTCTGCTTCTCCCTCTCCCTCTGCCCCTCCCCATGCTCGTGCACTCGCTCTCTCTCTCTCTCTCTCAAATAAATAAATAAATAATCTCTTTTTTAAAAAAAAGTAAAACTCTCTCCTCAGGCCAGACTCGTCCTGGGACACTCTCTGGGCCCAGACCCTCCTTGGGGAGCCCCAAGGACAGACAAGAGAGCCCCAATCACAGGTGAAAAGTTTACCAGAACCAATGCGAAATGCTAGGAACTTCCTGAGAGGCAACTTCCCAAGAGACAAGAGTTCCACCCCTCTTCCCAGCCCCACTAAGGGGGTGCGCATTCTGAGAACCAGGATAACAACACATTTAACCCTAATCACACCAACAACCTCTCCGGAGCCAGATACGCGATGTGGAAAATGCTCCTTTCGGCCCAGACAACACATGAAAGGCTGTAATTAAAAGGCCCCTGCAGTATTTCCAAATGAAGAGCCCCCCCCCCCCCCAAAAAAATATTTTGACAGGCAGGGCTGAATTATTCAGTAGACGTTGCTCCTTATTTAAAGCAGAGCGTGGGTTGGCAAGACGTTGTTTTGTTTCCACTTTATTTCTTCACTGGAGTCTTTACAGTCCGGATTTCATTATAGTTCCAAGAATGCCACACTGCAGATCCGGGGAAATCTGGGAGCAACAGCGAGGATGCTGGCGGGTGCACCTATATTTGACAAATGCTTCAGCCACTAGCCATATGCACATCCATTTAAATTAAGGAGTAGGAGGGACAGTTACCCTACTGCAGGCTGCTAATTTCATTGAGAGGACTCTAATTATTTTTTTCTTTTTTTTCTCCTTCCTGGCCAGAACAATGCCAGTTACATAAGAGTATTTCTACTTGCTGGAATTAAACATTAAGTAAGAAACGATGACAGTGATTTCTCTCCAAGATGCTCTGGATGGAATGAGGAAGGATCTTGTTGGGGCGAAACCATTCCCAGAAGAGAGGCAGAAACGACTTTCCTAGCACAGAATTCTTACCTTTCCCAGAGTAGTAAAAACTATGTTCAGCTGACTGTATCTGATTGTGGTAGTGGTTACATGACTGCATTCATTTGTCTGAACTCATAAAACCACAGGACCATGAACCAGCCCCATCATATTAAAATGAAAAGATATAATTGCAACTGATAAATAAAACTGATTAACAAACTAAAAGGTAAGAAAGAAAGCATGCCTGGGGATCTGCCTAAACTGGTCCCTGGGACTATTTCTGCTTCCTGAAAAGCTTAATTCTCTGGCTGTGTCTTGGACCAGAATTTATTGAGCACCTACGATGTTCAAGGCACTGTTCTAGGCACTGGGAAAGCAGCAGTGAATGAGATGACAGAATCCTTGTCCTCGAGTAATTGATGTTCAACTGGGGAGAGATAAACTGTAAACAAGAAAGTATATACATACATCATAAGACAATCTCAGACAAGTCTAAGTGTTATGAAGACAATAAAATAAGATAATGGAATGCACAGGGACTGGATGACGAGCTACTTTAGACAGATCAGGGAAAGCTTCTCAAAGGAAGAACCATTTGGACCGAAATTAGAAGGACGAGAGGGGCCAGCCAGAAGGAACAGCAAGTGCAAAGGCCCCGTGGTAGAAAGAGAGAAGTTTGGTATATTGTGGCTGGAGCTAAATGAGCCAGAGTAGGGTGATGATGAAGAAGGGGAGTGGAAGAAAAGGAGATGGGAGAGGTGGGCAGGGTCAGATCATTCCTACCTTATAGGCTGTAGGGAGAGCCTGAGTTGTATTCTAAATGCAGTGGGAAGCCACTGGTAAGTTTCA
This sequence comes from Ursus arctos, assembly GCF_023065955.2. Taxonomy (NCBI): domain Eukaryota; kingdom Metazoa; phylum Chordata; class Mammalia; order Carnivora; family Ursidae; genus Ursus; species Ursus arctos. The sequence goes on from NW_026623030.1 coordinate 21,577,321, forward strand.
AACAATTGTGCAAAAGTGCAAACAACAATTACTCCAGTGGATCAAGGGACACTCTGGGAGGTATGTTAACCCTTCTGTCACCACAGACACCAGAACCATTGGTCCACTATGTGTCAGGCTGGTCCTGGGGATCGATTTTCCAGAAAGTATGTTTGAATCTGCTTCCCATCCCTGGGATACTTCTGAACAACAGGATGCAAATGGCAGGTTGGTTTGGGCGGCATGGTCTGTAATTTACTCAAGATCTATTACCAGGTGCCTATTCTAAGCACTGAGGATACAGCAGTGCATAAAGCAACCCAGTCCATCCTCACACAGAGCTCTGTCATCAATGCCAGAAGGTGGCAGGGGAGGGGAAGTACCAGAGAGGTGAGAGCACCAATGAGGAGCACCTAATGCAGACGTGAGGAAATCTGGGGAAGCTTCTCAGAGGAGGTAAACTGAAGGACAAGCAGAAGGTGAAAGGGGAAACGAAATGGCATTCTAGATAGACAGAATATCATGTGCAAAGGCCCAGAGGTCACAGAGAAAACTGAAGAGACATCGTTATGACTTGACTGGAACAGAGAATGTGAGGGTAGGGCATCAGCAGGGCCTGGTAAATCCCATTGAGGGACTTGGAGTTTATCCCAGGGGTCCTAGGGAAGCATGGAAAAGATTCAAGGAGGGGAAAGACTGGACAATCAGATGTGCATGTTAGAAAGATCAAGCTGTCTGCAGGTGGAGAAGAGACTGGCCGTGGGTGGGGTGAAGAAAACAGGAGCTGGGGACTCTGGTGAGGAGGTGGCACAGCCATTCAGCTGACAGACTGTAGGAACCCCTCTTAGAGAAGTAACACAGCAGATGAGAAAGGACAGTGGATTTGTGAGCCATGGATGAGGCAGATTCAATAGGACTTATGACTGGTGGGATGCTAGGATGGGGAGGGGTGGGGTCAAGGATACATCGTGCACTTCCAACTTACAGATTAATTGTATAATGGTGCCACTGGATACGAAACCGTCTTTGAAGGGTTGGAAAAGATGATGCCCATGAAACACCAGACGTGCACTGTCCAATATGGTAGCCACAAGCCACACGTGGCTATGGAGTGCTTGAAATGGGGCTAATATGACTGAAGACGTGAATTTTTCATTTTATTTCATTTTAATTGCAAAACCAAGATCCGATTTGGCTACCGGAAAAGTTTTAAGTATGTTCAAGACTTAGTTATGTGAATCTACTTAGCCAGTTGTAAATTTTATGAAATCTAAATCCAGATCAAATATCTCTGATGAAAATTTAGCATCCGAATTGAAATGTACTGTAAGTGTAAAGTACATACTACATTTCAAAGATTCAGTACAAAAAGAAAAGAATAGTGCCTTTGTTTCAGGTCTCTCTTCAAAGCAGTCTGGATGTTGATTACAGAGGCTCAGGCCCTTGGGGAAACACGGACTCCTTGCTTTCCACAAGCTTACTGGCATTTGCCTGGTCTTAAGTCCTAGCATCTCAGATGCCGGTTTCCCAAATATCCTAATGAATTAACATTTCATTTGAAAGAAGAAGTCCTTAATTAATGAAACAAATCATTAACCCTGAAAACAAGTGTTTCCCAAAGCACAATACATGAATTTGCTAATTTAATGCAATAAATATTTACTAAGAAACTACCACGGCAGGACACTCATTAACATTGTATGTTCATTAACTGTTGCTACGTAACCAACCATCCCAAACCTCAGCCAACAACCATTTACTTCTTGTGCTCACACGGGTCAGCTGATTAAGGTTCAGTTCAGCCGGCGCAGCTCTGTTCCACAGGTCTCTCCGCCCTTTTGGACCTGGGGTCCCATGACTTCCCCCTTACTCCTTGTGCCAAAGGAAGATACATTGGCTGACCCCCAAAGCCCAGGGATGAGAAGATAGAGGGTGTCCCAAAAGTTTTAGTGCGGCTTGAAGTTTTCAAAACTTTGAATGTATACATGCCACAGACAGAAAACCCATCACCTGAAATCCTATTTAACTTTTCTCTTACGCTTATTTTATAACTTTGAGTAAAAAACTTATAATTTTTTTTTGTTTAAATCCCTCTGATTGAAGATGATAAATGTGGACCCAAATAAGTCACTTGCAAAGTCACATGAGCAAGGGGCTTGGCTATAAGAAAGAAGAAAGAAGGGGTGCCTGGGTGGCTCAGTCGTTAAGAGTCTGCCTTCAGCTCAGGTCATGATCCCAGGGGCCTGGGATCGAGCCCCACGTCGGGCTCCCTGCTCAGCAGGAAGCCTGCCTCTCCCTCTCCCTCTGCCCCTGCTTATGTTCCCTCTCTCGCTGTCTCAAATCTTTAAAAAAAAAAAAAAAGAAGAAGAAAGAATTCAAGTCAGTGATGCAGCGTACAAAGAAGAGTGTGCAAGGCGCTTGCATTCTAGTTGGCGTGTTGGGTGGAGGAGGGTGGGCACTGATTATTATGGTATGTGTGACAAAGAAACACAAATAAACAAATATAAAAAATGTTATTTTGGACTCCTATTTCTGAAAATAAACATGTGCCAGACAGCATGCTGGTCCATAGACATCACGTCGCTGACTTCCCACAACAAAATGAAATAGGCAGATGTTAAATATGAAGATCAGAGAGGGTGAGTGGCTTTGCCAAGATCACACAGTGAGTGACTGAATCCAGATTCAGTCCCAGATCTGATTACACAGCTTGTGCTCTTAACCTCTTGACTAGATACTGAGTTCCCAAAATTAAATGTAACAATAATTCAGAGGAGAGAGAAGGAATTGAAAGTCTCCATGAGAGAGAACCACTTTTTCTCTAGGTACCAGAATTTGAGTTTGTTAAAAAGAGAACCACAGGTCCAAAATGGCTTCGCTTAGCCCAAGTCACCAAACTGGAGCTTAACACCTAACCGCACTGCACTTTCAACCTCCCCCAGAAATGTAGTCCTAACTGATTAGTCAGGAATTTTCTGGTCAGCACCAATAAGGTAATCTGTCAGACGGGTCCTCTCCATCCCCCAAAGGAAGATGAGAAGTAGTCCACCTACTAAGACCTTTTTGTCTCCAAATGAAGGTGACCTCTCCTGAAACAATCCTTTCTTCTGTTTATGACTTCTTTGTCCTATCTTTAAAACTCTTCCCTCTCTGCAGCCCTTTGCAGCTCCCTTCTACTTGCTAGGTGGATGCTGCCCATTGCATAACTGAATGATTATCAATCATTTAATAATAATTTAATAAGGGCAATCAGATCTTCAAATATACTGGGCTGAATTTTTTTAACAAGTTTGATGCTGATAAAAAAAGAAATAAGAAGAAGAAAGGGAAGGGGGGCGCCTGGGTGGCCCAGTCGTTAAGCGTCTGCCTTCGGCTCAGGGCGTGATCCCAGCATTCTGGGTTCAAGCCCCACATCAGGCTTCTCTGCTGGGAGCCTGCTTCTTCCTCTCCCACTCCCCCTGCTTGAGTTCCCTCTCTCACTGGCTGTCTCTATCTCTCTGTCAAATAAATAAATAAAATCTAAAAAAAAAAAAAAAGAAGAAGAAGAAGAAAGGGATGGAAAGGCGGAGAGGCATGGAAAATGGAGTGAACAGAGTGAATCAGCATGTGGAGGCAAAGTTGAAAGCCCCAGGGCACATGCAGGGAGGACCAAGCCACCCACTTTGGCTTCCCAAGAAAGTTGAGATCAGATTCCAGACTGAGGAGTCTGCGCTCAATGCTACAGAGGCAATAGGGAGGCATTGAAGGTTTTATAGCAAGAAAGCGAGCTCAAAGCAAACTGCCTTTCTGGTTAGCCATAAAATGAACAACGTACTGAGCCAAGAACAGTGCATCTAAGAGAGAAGAGCCCAGGCCAGAATTATAGCTAGGCATCTGAGGGGCCGGAGATACCGGAGAAGAGAAGCCAAGAACAATACTGTTCACAGGTGTTGGTGAGTTTCACCAAAAGCCACTCTGAAGGGGTCCTTTGTTCATCAAGTGCAGCAAGGAGAGGAAAAGCATTCCCCAGGGGGTGCCAAGCTCCCCTTCAAACCCCTCAGACACTCACATTCAGGTAAGTGATTACAAAGCACTTTCTACAACCCAGTGCTTCTCGCTCTCTCGCTCTCTCGCTCTCTCTCTGCTATGCCATTTGGTATGTCTTCAAATTAACATAAAACTGCATTAGCCAGTTTCCTGAGCCAATGGGAAAGGAAAGAAATCCCTGGTTGCTTTTCACTATGCCCTGTTAGAGTGCAAAGGGAAAAGAGGGGGTAATTACGTACACCAGTATTTTGCTCAAGCCCTGCATTTAAAAAAAAAAAAAAAATTCTGAACAATTCCTCTGGCTTCTGTTAATTCTGTGCAACTATTATCTAAAATTATTACAGCAAGCAAAGGCAAGCAGGAGATAATGAATAGATTTTTTAAATAAATAGTTTGGGTGTGCTGCATAGGCAATCCGGGGGCGGTAGACTGTTCGAACTGAAAGGAACCTCAGAAATTATGCAATCAAACCCCCTCATTTTATAAGGGAAAGTAGCCAAGAGGCGAAGCAAACTCTTCCAAGTCCCACAGCAAGCCGGGATCCTGGTGTGTGGGGAAGTGGCTTCTACAAGGACAGATGTGTTTAGAAAAGTCAGGTGCCTCTGAGCGTTGATGGTCTGCTGCTCACTAAACTACACGTTTTTTTATGTGTTATCTAATCTGTGTAACAGTCCAATGAGGTGGGTACTTTTTAGCCTCATTATACAGATGAGAAAACCAAGATTCAAAGCAGTAACGTTGCTTGTGCAAGGACCCACAGCTAGTACTTGGTGCAGCTAGGATTTTAACCCAAGTCTAATACAAACTTATGCTTTTCATAAGAGTATATGCAAATTACAATATTGCTCTGAAGAAGACCAGCATATGCCACCCCAACATATCTTACTCTGGCATAAAGATTATTTTGAGCTGATGGCAATGGAGAAAAAAAGACACAGGAAAAGCTCTCTGCCCTCCCCCTTTCTGACTCAAAGCAGGCCATACATTTCCCTTTGTAAAGGTGACATAAGTTTCCATTTGTGAAAGTGTCCCTCCCCGTCTCCCATACCAGGAAAAGGAGATCACCAGATACGACTTGAGTCTGCATAACGAACCCGACTGAACAACCCTTATCCATTATGCATTGTCTAATCACCTTCCCACAATTTACCAGCCCTGGGGGCCCAAACCCCCATTTCCTTTTTCCAGTCACTTCTCCCCAATTTATTACCCTTTGTTAAAATAAGTCCCCAATCTAATCTCTTCTTTGGGTTTTTACTTCTTTTCTATAAAACCCTGTGCACATAAAAAAATTCATATGAATGAAATGTGTATGCCTCTTCTCCTATGAATCTGTCTTTTGTCAGTTTAATTCACAGGACTCAGTGACAGAATCTAAGAGGGTGGAGGAAAAGATTTTTCTCCCCTACAACTCCAAGACCGCAAGCTCCCATGGCTCTCCCCACTGTAGGACCCAGAAGGAAGACAGAGGAGTGGCCTGTGGGGGAGAAGGGGCCAGTGCTAAACAAAAGAAGGAAGACACATAAACAAGTGATGGTCCAGCACCTTGCTCATCCAGAAGATTAGATCACTTGACCCCACTTTTTCAAAAGGGTTTTGGGGAGAATCAAGTGATAAGCAGCATATAAATTAGCTTTGAAAACTGAAGAATTATACAATGGATAAATAAATAGACCCTTATTATTATTTCATATAAAAATTACCCAACAATCTCAAAGACCTGAGAGATCATGAAGAGAAGAGAAGAGAAGAGAAGAGAAGAGAAGAGAATAAGAAAGCTCTTCGAGCACTCCAAAATGTTATAAATGCTACCTGTTAAAGGAGAAACCCCAAATTCACTCAGAGCCTACTGACTCTTGGTTTACACACAATTCACACTAAAAGTTACAGGGAGAAATCACAGTATAGTGAAGACAGAAGAGTGTGGAGTGCCCTAGGCGTGCGGTTGACTCTGACCTCCACCATTTATGAGCTGTATCGACTTCAGCAGATCACCACACCTCTCTGAGTGTGCTGGTTTTAAAATATGTCTACTCATTCACTGATCTTCCCCTTTTCAAGAGGTAGAAGCTACTTCTCCTCCCCTTCTAACAAACAGAATAAAGTAGAATTAACATTGTACAGCTTCAAAGACCAGGTCACAAAAGGCATTATGGCTTCCACATTTGTCTCTCCTGGATCACTCACTCTGGGGGAGGCCAGCTGCCATCATGTGAGGTCACATAGGCAGCTCTATGGAAAGGTTCATGAAGCCAAGAACTGAGGCTGCCAGTCAACAACTATGTGAGTGTGCCATCTTGAAAGTGAAATCTCCAGCCACAGTCAAGCCTTCGGATGACTGCACCCCTACCAAATTCTGCCTGCAACCTCGTGAGAAATTCTCAGCCAGAACCACCCAGCTAAGCTGCTCCTGAAAGACTGACCCTCAGAAACTATAAACGATCACTAATGCTTGTTGGTTCAGGCTGCTACATTTTGAGTTAATCTGTTATGCAGCAGTAGATAACTAATATGCCAAGCTACAGTTTCTCCATCTGTAAAATGGGAATAATAATAGACAAAAGGGAACATAAATAAAAATATGTAAGATGTCTTGGAGATGCCTGGCATATGGTAGTCAAATTTATGTTAGTTTCCTTTCCCACCTTCCCTTCAATTACACCTGAGAGCATACCTGCAGAATGGGTGGAGGGCTTACTTTCAAAATATGGAGAAAAGTGAAATTGTTTCTGTGTCCTCTTTTAGAAAGCAAAACAATTTCCAAAGGGGGTGATCTTGGAATGACTGCCATTAAAATCACCCTCAGTAAAACAGAAGTTTTACTAACACACTAGCAAATACTGAAGCACACAATCCTTGACTTGGAACAGATCAAGGTTCCAGGCTATCAGCTCTGCCACTCTACCAGTTGTGCACCCTTGGGAAAATTACTTAACCTCTCTGAACCTTGTGTTCTGCACATAAATATAGACGACCCCAGGAGGGTATGTTTCAGTCACCTGGAAAACATACTTATTTAGAACTCCTCCAATCTTGGCATTCCAGATAAAAGGGCCAGCTGTTGCAAGACCAGAGCTGACTGCCTGGCAAATGTGGCTCCTCCTGTCTTCCATATACCAGCACACACACGCACGTACACACACACACACACACACACACACACACACACTATTAGGCAGTATGCTGGAGGGAGTGAAGGGAGGGTTACGTAATATCCCTTTTTCCCTTTAAAAGTGCTTTTGCTACTCATTTTAATCAAGCTTCACTTTTATAAATATCTTGGAAGTGGAGTAGGGGAGCCCCACCACATACTGTGACTTGTCTAAGCCCTGCCCTTACTAAGGTTAGCCCCATTTCTGTGGTAATGAGAATGCCTCTCTCCTCCTGACCCCTCCGCCCAATGGGATAAAAGAGCCATTTGGGTGCCTGGGAGTGTTTGGAGGTGGGCAGGTCACAAAGCCAGGCAGGTAAAGGGTAATCAAAACACTGGTGGAGAGGAGTGCCTGGGTGGCTCAGTCAGCTAAGCATTCGACTCTTGATTTCAGCTCAGGTCATGATCTCAGAATCCTGAGATCGAGCCCCATATGGGGCTCCACACTGGGCAGGAATCTGCTTGAGGATTCACTTTCTCCCTCTCCCTCTGCCCCTTCTCCCACTTACACTCTCTCTCAAATAAATAAATCTTTAAAAACAACAACAACAACAACAACAACAGTGGAGAAATCTGGGCTCCTTTAACACGCAAATTGAGACCCTGGCTGCCTGGAAGCTCTGTTTTGAGCCAGGTGGGCTGGGGTCTTTGTCATCTAGGCACTAAGAAGAAATGGAGGTTGGTGCAGAGCAAGTGTGGGTTCAAGAAGCTTAAAGAACCTGGTTTGGGGCAGGGGAGCTCAAGAATACAGAGGGAGCCCCAAACCCTCTCCCCATGGCAAGGGTACAATTTTTTAAATTATTATTACCTACCTGAGGCATATTCTGAAAGGCATAAAGAATAATAAATGCCCCCAGCAGCAGATTAAGAAATAAACATTCCTCAAATAACTGAAGAATCTCACGTGCCCTCTGTCACCGCATCGCCACTGGCTTCACAGAGGGAGTACAACATACAAACACTCTGACTCTGGTGTTTGCAGTCCCAGCCATGTCTCTGTACTTCTACTACCTATCTGTGTAACGTGTATGCCTAACTTGATATAATTGCCTTGCATATTTTTTTAAAGATTTATTTATTTGAGAAAGAGAGAGAGTGTGCACGCACAAGTGGGGAGAGAGGCAGAGGGAGAGGGAGAAAGAGAATCTCCAGCAGACTCCCCACGGAGCACAGAGCCTAATGGGGGCTCAATCCCAAGACCTTGACCCCCAAGATCATGACCAGAGCCAAAATCAAGAGTTAGATGCTTAACCCACTGAGCCACCCAGGCGCCCTGCTTTGCAGAGTTTTAGACTTTATGTAAATAATATTCCATGACATTTTTGTGCAACTTTCTTTTATTGCTCTTGACATTATGTTTTTTGGAGGATTCACCCCTGTTGATTCACAGAGCCCTAGCTCATTCACTTTCAGTGGCATGAATCTAATGTACATATCCACTTTCCTGTTGATAAGGAACTAATTTACATCCCCAACCCCAAATATCCTATGAAAAAGATTATAAAGGGAAATGGAATGAAATACTGAAGGCGCCTGTTTTTAGAGCTCTGCTGTATGAAATGAGCCAAATATTTTTCATATCTACCTCAAAGGGTTGCCATAAGGATTAAGGAACACGATGATAATCAAGTTAACATTTATCAAGTGTTTACGGCCCACCCAGCTTCAGGCTTAGACCTTTGCATTTATTGTGCATTTGATCTTCCACGCAGCCCTGTTGAGGGAGCAGCTAATCTTGTCCCATTTTACAGATGAGGAAACTGAGGCTCAGAGAAGAAGACATACTCCTTGAAGGAGGCAAGAGTGTGACTCAGAGTCCCTGAGAACACTTTAACTCTACACCCAAAACTAGAAAAGCACTCAGGGCAGAGTCAGGCACAGAGAGAGCACTCAATAAATGGTACTTGTTGTATCAGTAATAATGAACCATTTTGAAGCCAGGCAGGATTATCAGAGCTGGCATTAATTACTCAGCTCACCTGGGGAGAGTGACTTGCAGTATAGTCTGTATTTAAATTAAGAGGGGAAAAAATAGATGACTGAGTGAATCAACCTTTCCCAAAATCTGATTCTAATTATACCCCCAGGGAGTGCCCTAAATCCGCAAACACTGGAAAATTTGCACCACTCTGATTTAGAATATGTGTTATGCAATCTTGTTTCACCAGACTGAGGGTTCAGGGTTCAGAAATAGTGCACTTATTTGAGTGTATACGCCATACCATGTTGGAAAGAAAGAATTTTCTCTGCACTTTAAGGTCCTTCTAGCTGGACTAAGAATCAAATTGACACGAGGCAGATTAACAGGAGAAAATCAAATTTAGCAGCATTTGTATGAGGAATCCACACAGACATGTAAATTCCAAAGATAGTGAGCAACAATGATGCTTCTATAAGCTAAGGAGAGAGGCAGGAATCTGAAGATACAAAGGGGAGATGGACCATTACAAGGAAGGTGAAAGGAGATATTTGGAAAACAAAGGTTGCCCTATTATGCAAATAAGTGTCTTAGGTAAAGAGGAATCTCAGTTAATAGCTCTCTTCCTGGTGCAAGCAGGCAGTTGAGGGAAAGGTAAAGAGATTTTCCTGAATCTGGTGGGCTTTGATTGCTTTTAACTCAAAATAATGTTCATGCGAAAGGGGCCCATCTTGGGGCAGCCTGCCCTTAGCCCCTACACCAGGCAAGATATATGGTGCTGATCCTCCATGCATATTAACTCACTCAGTCCCCACAGCAGTCCAGGAGGCAGGGACTGCTGTCATCCCATGGTACACACCAGAGGCTGATGCTCAGGGGTTTCAAGACACTTACCTAAAGTCACTGGGATAGTTGGTGGCTGTGACATAATAAGGCATAGATATTTGGTCTCTGTCCCCAGTTCCTGACACTGAGCTCCTAAAACCCTTCTGATTTCCTGAGTGATGGGGTGCTAGGAGCATCTTTTGTTATATGTGGTCTTAGTCTCCCATTCCTGACACAGGAGCTTCTAAGACCACTGGAATCTTTACAGTGATGAGTGTCTTTGTGTATGTTAATGAGATGACTGGTGGTTGGGGCCCCTATTTGGCTTCAGGACAGGGGCTGGTCGCCAGAAAGACCAAGGCATGATTAGAGGGCTGGAACTTTCAGCCCCAACTCCCTTCCCAACCTCCAGCGAGAGGAGGGCCTAGAGATTGAGTTAATTGCATTGGCCAATGATTTCATCAATCGTGTCTGTGTAATGGGATCTCCATAAAACCCTAAACAGCAGGGTTCAGAGAGTTTCTAGGTTGGTGAACACATCCATATGCCAGGAGGGTGGAAACTCCAACTCCACAGAGACAGAAGCTCCTGCATTTAGATATCTCACCATATGTACCTCTTCATCTGGCTGTTCATCCATATCTTTTATAATATCCTTTATAATAAACAGTAAACTTAAAGTGTTTCTCTGACTTCTATGAACCATTACAGCAAATTATCAAACCCAAAGAGGCTGTTGTGGGAACTCCCAATTTATCGTCAGTTGGTCAGAAGCACAGGTCACAACCTGGAACTTGCAATGGCATCTGAACTGAAGGGAAGGGCAGTCTTGAGGGGACTGAGCCCTTAACCTGTGGAGTCTGTGCTAACTAGGGTCAGAATGGAACCAGCTGGGGGCGCCTGGGTGGCTCAGTCGGTAAGCATCTGCCTTTGGCTCAGGGCATGATCCCACTGTTCTGGGATCAAGCCCCGCATCAGGCTTCTCCACTGGGAGCCTGCCTCTTCCTCTCCCACTCCCCCTGCTTGTGTTCCCTCTCTCACTGGTTGTCTCTCTCTCTGTCAAGTAAATAAATAAAATCTTTAAAAAAAAAAAAAGAACGGAACAAATTGGTGTCCAGAGAGTTGGAGAACTGCTTGATGTAAGGGAAAAACCCACACATTTGGTGTCAGAAGTTGAGTAGACGAACAAGTTTTCCCTTTTAAACGCAGACCGAGTGTGCCTGGGACTGCTAGCCACTCTGCAGAGGACAGGAGCAGGGCAGATAAATCCTAAATCTCCCCAACCCCTAGGAAAGTTTGGGAACACTGCATTGAAATGTTTAAAATGTATCAGGGGGCGGAGGATGGGTGATGGGCCATCACTAATAGTTTGCTTTATACCTGATTGCATTTATTATGCTATTTCAACAAAAATAAATTTACTTTTGCAATTAAGACCTTTAAGTTCTAAAGAACATCCAAAAAGATCAGGTGAGCAGGTTGCAAAAGGCCATGATATCCCACGCTCTAAATAATGCATTCATTTTTAAATCAAATTCCTACAAACCAAATTCTGATCTGCAAGCTGTGCCCAGGGTAGTGTCACATTTAAACCCTGTAGAGCCTGGCAATAAACGCCCTCAGATCAAATATAAAAATATTAAAATGTAACCATGTAAAATATAATACATAAAGAACCATAAGTTGGGTTGCCATTGACTAGCTGGCATACGTTATAAGGTGCACAGTGCTTCATGAAATGAAACATGTCACTCTCAATTATATAAAGTCAAACTCATAGAACCAGAGAGTAGAAAGGTGATTGCCAGAGGGAAAAGAGGAGCTATTGGTCAAAGGATAGAAAGTTTCAGTTAGAAAAATGAGTAAGTTCTGAAGATATAATGTACAGCATGGTGATTATAGTTAATAATACTGTATTATATACTTGAAATCTGCTAAGAGAGTAAATCTAAACTCTTCTCACCATATACACAAATGGTAACTATCTGAGGTCACAGATATGTTAATTAATTTGATTGTGGTAATCATGTCACAATGTATACACATATTAAATCATCACACTGTACAGCTTTTGAAAAAATGTTGTACAACCTAAATATATACAATTTTTACTTGTCAATCATACCTCAGTAAAGCTTAAAAAAATAAAATTTAAAATGTTTTTAGTTGTATGGTTTTCTTTTCATATTGCAGAGGCCACCTTTTTTTTCAAGTACGATCATTCCCACTGGCCCTTGTAAGGTGGTATATGTACTTTTTTTTTTTTCCATTTTGGACATGTATTTTATTGCATAGAAATTTCCAGCAGAGCGATCATTAAGTACCTTTGTCAGGAAATGCCTATGAGAATATAAATTGGAAAAAAGGGACAGGCAGGCCTGTCAGCTCTTCCTACAAAACCACACAACACTGGGACAACACCCAGCCGGGCCTCAGGGTACGAGGTGATGGGTCACCCAAGGTACAGTCCAGCATCCCCCACGTGTGGATCTAGATGATCAACAAAAAACTTGGCAGGTGTAGATTTAAAGCGCGACCCCAAATAACAAACGACTTTCTTCGGAGGTACCCAAACAAGACACCAGCGCTGGACCTCATGGCACCCACTGCATAAAGCAGCTCTCATCTGGGCCACATGAACAGAAAGTCCACTTTGTCTCGCTACAGGGACCCTATGACTCACTTTTGTATTCCTCCATGTCGGCCCTGCTAATGTGTCAAAACCAATGCAGCAGGCGATGTGGAAAGAGCTGACAGCGGAACTCCAAGAAGACAAATGATGAATGGCTGCCCCCTGGAACAAAGAGGTTAATTACTGGCACCTAAAATATCTGAGGGGAAGATGTTACACACCCGTATTACCAATTAACCTCACCTCTAAGAAATCGCCATCATTGCAATTAATAGAAAATGCCCGTCATCCTAATTACAAGGTCTACACAAGAGGCCAGCGTTAGGCATGGAGATGTCTTTCATAACTGCCTCCTGGTTGGTTTTGAATCTTTTTGGCATCCTTTCAGTAAGTTCCGCTCAGTTCCACTTCCTCCTTAAAACTATCCATTAAAATAGTTGCTGCTGCCTGTTCTGTACCTTTTACTGAGCATTCACTACCCGCAAAGCACCATGCCAGGCACTTCCTATGCATTTCCCCCTCCTCCTGCCCACTTCACTTACTTATGGTCCCTGCCTGGTGCAACTTTTCACCTTTCAGCTTCCAAACTTGGCCTAAGAAATTCCATCTTGCCAAGTGCTCCCACAAAGGGGCCATCTCTCTTGACTCCTACCAGCCTAACTCACAAGAGAGCAATGCATAAATCAGGCTGCCAATTTATTGACTGCTGTTGAGAACCAGAAGTGCTCAGGGGAATAAACTCATCTTCTCTACTAAGCACATGTCTTCTTGTTTACAGATCTATACAGGAAACCATACTGTACACTATTGCTGTACCTTTCACCATCCCTTGCACACTGAGTTGATCATTTCTATAAAGACTTGTGATTCTCTGCCAGGACTTTGGTTGCCGAAGCAGGTTAATCCAGTTTGTAGAGCAGGTCAGAAGCGTCAACGAGACAACATCCCCAGGAGAAGCCTCAACCGATGGCTAGTGTGAGTGAGGGACAGGTGCTTCCTCAACCACACAACTTTGTTTACCATGAGCAACTCGGAAGCATGTGCTTCACAGACTCCCAGGACTCCAAGCCAGACTGAGCCTAGCTGGCCCTCAGCAAAACCCTACAGCTCACTGCCCTTCTCTGTCTCACTTACCCCCGTGATGAGTGCTTCATGGAATCACCTACAAAATAAAGTCCTTGCACTCACACCCTTGTCTCTGGGTCTGCTTCTGGGGGGCCCCAGCTGAAGACAGACATTATAGGTTGTCCTGCGATCCAAGAGTCAGTTGGGTGATCATGATACTGAGCCCCTTCATTCTAGGAATTTATCCGATCCCCGGGCAGGTTCTCTTGCTTGTAGGTCTAGGAACTCTCTTTCCTAAACAATTCTGGACACACACGCTGATCAGGCTGGCCTCCCTGGACTTGCTTCTACAGATTCTCAATTCACACCATCTCTCTGCAGGGGACAACCCAACTGATCAGACTTTTGTGCTTTTAATTACAATCTCCATCCAGGAACCTTCCTGACACAGGTGGGAGGGCATCCTGGCACTCCACCAATTCATCAATCACACACATACTCCCTACCAGGCTTGGGCAGGGGGATCATTTGTTTTTTTCTTTTCTTTTAATAGATTTTTAATTACACAAGTAACACATTAAAACATTCCCTTTTACACAAGAATTGAAACATAACACATAAGGCTAACGTCCCTCTTGAACACAACCTTTCCCCAAGAATCCAAGTCCCTTTCTCCCCATAGAAGTTACTGTTGCGGTCAGTTTGGTGTGTATAGTTCCAGGCTTTTCCCTATGAATGTACACAGACAGACTATGTTGCAGAAGAAGTTTGGGTAGGGGGAGGGTAACATAAATGGCATCCTGCTGTACGTATGCTCCACCACACCAGCAACGAACAATAGAAAAGGAAATTTAAAATGCAGTATCACTGGGGCACCTGCTCAGCCCATGGACTATGCAGCTCTTGATCTTGGGGTCGTGAGTTCAAGCCCCACACTGGGTGTGGAGTCTACTTAAAAAATAAATAATAAAATAAAATAAAATGTCATTTACCATACAAGCAAAAAATATTTTAAATCTGGTTACAACTTTGACAAAAGGTAAGCAAGATTTTAACACTGAGAACTACAAACACTGCAGACAGAAGTTAAAGAATATTCACATAAGTGGAGAAATGTCCCATGTCAATGGATTCTTGAGATTTTAGTTCTCCCCAAAATGGTCTATGGATTCACGGGAATCCCAATCAAAATCTACTAGGTTTTTTTAATTGAAATTTATAAGCTGATTCTAAAATTTATATAGAAACGCAAAGGACCTAACAAAAATCAAGCAATATAGAAGAAAGACAAGGAGGAAGAGAAAACTTACACCAGCAGATTTCAAGTCTGACTTGAAGCTATAGTTATTAGGGTTTTGTGGTGTTGGCACATGATAGATGAATAGACGAGTGGCACAAAATAAAGTTCTAGAGCAGAACCACGCATAGACAGTCATCTGATTTACAATAAAGGCATTGCTGTTGTACAAAAGGATCATTTGAATATGATGCTGGATCAACTGGATAGTCATATGGACAAAAAAAGAAACACCTTGATTCCCTACCTCACACCATACACAAAAATTAATTCTAAAAAGAACACAGACATACTTAACATAGTCTTCATCTTGCTTTTCTCACTCAATGATATATTCTGAGAATCTACCTTTTTCTGTACATAACCACCCTACTTAATTTTTTAAATGACTGCCAAGTAGCCCATGCTGGGATGTACCATAGTTTACTGAGCTCTTCCTCTCATACAGGTATATGTACTTTCTCCAGTAGCATCAGAGAAGTGGAATTTCTGGGTCATTTCCTTCAGATCAATTAGTTATCTCCATTATATTTGGTTTCTCCAAATTCACTCTGTTAACATTAGTGTTTGATGGTTTCCCCATGGAAGGTGGAATCAACACCCTACCCATCCTTGGTTTGGATGTCAAGACTGATGATGCCACACAGGCACCAAAAGGGTAGGTAAAGATTTGCTTCTCATGTAACGAAATTTTCTGGGGAAAACAGGGCTGGCACTCAAGCTGATCTGGAATGTCTTGAACAAAGAGAGGGAGGAAACTTTAATTTTATTGTGGTTAGGGAATGGAGCTGGGTAAAGGTTCCTGCACACATCGCACCAAAGGAGACAGTACATGGGATTTCTTACTGGCTTGCCCAGATATGAGGCAAAGGGAAAGGGGAAGGGAGAGATCTCAAAAGCTGCTGATGGTCAAACATCAAAGTGGAGTCACACTTTATTATAACTGGTTTATGTCAGCTTGGATAAGTACCTTGCTACATGAACCACATAACCTCTAGATCAATGAATAGTCACTAACCCATTTATCATAGACTCCAGGATTGGCTGATCATGTCAGGTTTGGCTAGGTCATGCTCCTAACTCAGTTTCCCCATCTGAAAAATTGTTAAAGAAAGCCACCAAGTGCATCTATATCGAAGCTGCTCACTAGTCTTTTACTGAGCACTTACCATATACTAGGTCCTATTCTGAGAGCTTTTGCATTAAAAAACTCTTTGCCATATAACTATCTATAAACTATTATCCCTGTTTTATAGGCAAGGAAAGTGAAGCAGAGAGAGGTGAAGTGATCTGACAAAATTGCATAGCCAATAAGTGGCAGAAATGGGACTCAAAGCCAAGCTGTCTAGATTCAGAACCCAAGCTCCTAATCGTTATACTAGGCTGTGGACTCCTTTAAGACAGTAACAAATGCATGGTCCCGCTATCCTGTACAACTCTAAACATAATGTGAGTGATGCCCTCTAGAGCTGTGGAACAAGTTGGGTCTTGTGTGCACCTAACATAGTGCCTGGCATATAGTAAGTGCTCAATAAACATTGGTTAGTTAACTAATGTATTTCCATGTAATAATAACAACACAGCCTTATATTATCCATGAGAATACAAAAACCAATACAATAAAATCAACTGAAGAGCTCCAGCTCATATACTGGGCATTATTTCAATATCCCACATTAACAACACACAGGAGAAACCTCCCTATACCCACGAAACTGAGACTCTGGGAGGGTAGGAACTGAGTTGGTTTTGTTCCTGTTGGACCCCAGTACCCCAGCACAGGGGCTGGCATAGAATATTCACTCCAAAAGCATTTGTTGAAGAATATATGGGTATGTGGACAGAAAATCCCTGGATGAACAAACAGATACATGCATACGTGCATGGAGGGATGGATGTTTGGATAGATGGTAGGATACATGGATGGATGAGTGACCGTATGAGTGGACAGATGAATAACGATGGATAAACAGAAGGATACGTGGGGTAATGGCTGGATGGAATAAGCAGTTAAAATCATGGACTGTTTGGGGGGTTTAAGGTTTTATTTTTAACTAATCTCTGCACCAAACGCGGAGCTCGAACTCACAACTCAAGAGTTGCACACTCCACTGAGCCAGCCAGGCACTCCTCTCATGAACTGTTTAGTTAGACTGCCTGGGTTCAAATCCCAGGTCTGTCAGTTATTCTAGGAATAGAAATAGAATTAAAAGGATGAGAAAGTAACCCAAAATGAAACCCTGAGAAGGAATAAGAGGATAATTTATGAATGAAAAATTTATGGAACAGCAGAGCCAAACACCTTCCTTGTATAAACAGAAGCACTGCAATTCACAGAGGTAAAATTACTTGTCCAAGATGACACCAGTGATGAATGGTGATACCAGTACAAAAGTCTAGGTTTTCTGCCTCCCTTTTATTCATTGAACAAACATCTATTTAGTACTTCCCATTTGCCAGGCAGTCTACTAAATGCTAGAGATACAGGACTGAGCAAGACAGACACACGACCTACCCTCAGAGCACTGAAAGTCTAGTGGGAAGCGATAGTGTTATATAGGGAAGTGCTAGGAGTTAGGAGAACATATAACAGTGAGGAGTAATCTAGCCTGGTGATCACGGAAGGCATTAAAGTCAAAACCTGAAGACAATTGAAAAGATGGATAGGAGACATTTTGGCAGAACCATGTGTTAAACAGCTCTATGACCCTGGGCAGACTGCCTAATCTGCATGGGTCTCTTTTTCCTCATTTTTAAATGTGGATCATAACTGACAAAATAGATGGTACTCAATAAATGTTAGTTCTTTTCTTCCCCAGGAGGGTGTCTTTCTAAGCTAACAAGCCATCCCAGGAGGAAGAAGACTTGGGTATATGTCTAGTCTAAAAACACAAACTGCATTTGTTTCTTTATCCATTAGAATGTTTACTGAACACCGGCTGGCTGTCAAAAGCTTCTGGGGACATGGCCGTGTAGTCCCTACTCATCAAGTCAGATGTATCAGTCAGCTTCAGCTAGGTTATGCTGCAGTAACAAACACACCAAAATCTCCGTGGCTTCACACAAGAAAAGTTTACTCTTCGCTCCCAGAGAGTCTGCTGCGGGTCCGAGTAACTCAGAAATCCAGGCTACAACCATAGTCTGATTTCCCATTTTGATCGTGAGGCCTTCACATTCCACACAGTATAGCGAGACACACAGAGAACTCACCCTTCCCTGTGCTTAAACCTGGAGGTGAGCCACGCCCCTCTGCTCGTAGCTCATTGGCCAGCACTAATCACATGGTCCCACTTCGCCGCAAGGCCGGTAGGAACGCAGCAGAGCGTATGAAATATTGGGTGAGCATCACCATCTCTGCCTCGGTAGAGACGAACACAAATAAGGATGTAATTACAATTGCAATACCTGCCAGGAAGGGTCTGACTGCAGATGGCCTGGCTAAGGCTCCTGAATGAAGACTTCAGAGAGCAGCAGACACACACACAAAACTACAGATAAAAAGAAATAAATTACGGTCTATCATAGCCTTGAATTCTTAAAACCAGGTTAGGAATTTTGCCGAGTTTCCCCGTCCCTGCATCCTGGCAGCATCCGAGCAATGATTTCATTTCTCTAAGCACAAACCACCAAAAACAATGCGGAACGCAGAAATTCGGCCACACAATTCCCATGGCACCTGTAGAAAAACAGCCTGACATGGCACAACGCCCAGAAGGTATTCACTGGGTCCTGTTCAGAGAGTGAAAAGTTCAGCACGTCACATTCTGTGCCTGACTGGTACCAGGCTTCAGCCCAAACACAACCAACTCACCAGAGGGCTCAAACTCAAATGCACACAGGAACCACTACACGAGAGGAGGTGGGGTCAGGGGGCTGGGGCAAACGAGGAGACGGTGCCCACCAAAAGGGGCAATTGCCCCTCAACACTACCTGCATATTGCTACACGGGATTATTTTTACATTTCTAAGAGAAGTTGGAACTCTGGATTTTTGTGTGAGATCTTAGATTTTTTTTTAATGTGGGAATTAAATCAAATTAATTAATTATTAGAAACCCTCTTTAGGTTGAACAAAATGTATCTGCTGTCCAGATTCATCCAGGGGGCCTGCTTGGACGGGGGTCCCTATGAAGCTGGACCTCAGTTCTCTGTTCAAGCCCTAAAACAATGCTTAGACAAATCTGGCTAAAGTAGCCATGAAAGAGGAAAGCTGACATCAACCAAAACGCTTAGCAACCAGGGAATGGTTATGGAAATCCAGGTGCTGGATGAAATACTATGTACCCATTAAAAATATTCCTAAAGAGGGACACCTGGGTGGCTCAGTCGGTTAAGCATCTGCCTTCGGCTCAGGTCATGATCCCAGGGTCCTGGGATCGAGTTCCGCATCAGGCTCCTTGCTCAGCAGGGAGCTTGCTTCTCCCCCTGCCTGCTGCTCCCCCTGCTAGTGCTCTCTCTTTCTCTCTCTCCCCCTGACAAATAAATAAATAAAATCTTTTGTTAAAATGTTCATAAAGACAGAAGGACAGAGACATGCTCAAGGAGCAAATTCTAACTGAGAAAAAGAGGACCCACAAGTGTCACACATAATATAAACAACCCGTACAGTAAAACTATGTATCAAAAAAAGACCGAAAGGAAAGGCATCAAACTGTTCACAGCGCTCTTTGGGTGGCAGGATTCTGGGTAGTTTCCACTTGTTCATTTTTTTTAATTAGTGTTTAATGAATTTGTCCTCTTCTTAACAGGGGCAAAAATGCATATTAAAAATTAAACATTTGTTGGTATGTGTGTCAGAGAATTTTAGACCTGGAAAAAAGATTGGTGGTCATCTACTCCAAAAACATCTCACTCAACACGAAAGGACACTGAAGCCCAGAGAAGCTGAGTAACTTTCCCAAGGTCACACAGCTGGTGAGCAGCAAGGCTGGGACGGAACTCGGGTGTCGTGAATGTCAGTTCAGGTGCAAGCACAGCGGGCTATGGACCCAGGCATAACACAGATGGGAGGAATACTACACAGAAAGGAAAAGGAAAGAGAGGGAGGAAGGAAGGGAGGGAGGGAGGGAGGGAGGGAAAGAAGGTGTAAAATCTTAAAACTCTTCCCAAGCTATGTATAGTTGGAGTTTTCTCCCAAACATTTTATCTGTGGATCTGCTCATTTCCGTAAAAGCTGATACTCTTAACTTTGTTGAGACTCTGCAAAACATTTCCTCTTGCTAATGTTCCCCAAGGTAAGAAAACTTGCAGGAAGTAACCAAAGAACAACTGTTGCACTTCTAATTTAATCACCACTGTTCTCCTCTATTAGGGTGCTCACCAAGAACTTGGATCGGAATGCTCCCCCCCCAAAACCAGTGTGTAATGCAGTGGCCACAGAATTAAGAAAAATTAATTTTAAATGTCAGCAGAACTCCTGTGGGAGAACATGCCTCTATAATTTACCTTCCCAATCCATTAGTGCTTTGACAGCATGGGAATTGAATATTTTAGTCACATCTTGCATCTTGTGAACCAATTTGCACAAATTTGCTAATAAAAAGGCTGTCTCGACTAAACGATATCAAAGTGCAAAGCAGCTAACTTCCCCCACTGCCCTCATACACAAAAAAGGAAAATGATGCTAGCTAAGTCCTTGGTTACAAATGGTCTCATTGAGGGGGCTAGACTATTTCCATTAAATCACAGAATGTTAAAGAAGGAGGGGGAGCCTGGGTGGCCGCAGTCGGTTACGCATCTGACTCTTGGTTCCAGCTAGGGTCATGATCTTAGGGTCCTGGGATTAAGCCGCACGTCGGGCTCTGCACTGTGCGCAGAGTCTGCTTGAGTTTCTCTCTCCCTCTGCCTCTGCCCCTAACCTCTCCTCTAAAATTAATTAACTTTTTTTTGCATTTTTTAATAATATTTTTATTATATTATGTTAGTCACCATACAGTACATCCCCAGTTAATTAATTTTTTTAACAAAGAATGGTGTGTGTGTGTGTTTTTAAAGATTTTATTTATTTACTTGACAGAGAGAGAGACAGCCAGTGAGAGAGGGAACACAAGCAGGGGGAGTGGGAGAGGAAGAAGCAGGCTCATAGCCGAGGAGCCTGATGTGGGGCTCGATCCCATTAACGCTGGGATCACGCCCTGAGCCGAAGGCAGAAACTTAACAACTGAGCCACCCAGGTGCCCCTAAAAAAAGAATGTTAAATAAGGGCTCGGGAGATGGGAGAGATGTGGGGGGTGGGTAGGGGAGGCAGAAAGAGACTGAGAGATCAAGAGAAAGAATTTAATGTTATGTCCAGAAATGGAAGGATGAGCACAGAGAAATAAAGACAAGAGATTGAGACACGGACAGCAAAGAGACATAGAGAGAGGCAAAGAGATATAAATTAATAATAATAATGGAGGTTGAAAGGAAGACAGACAGAGGCAGAGACAGGAAGACAAACTGCAGACAGAGATAGAGTGAAGCACAGAGAGGAAAAGAGAGAGGGAGGGAGGGGCGGAGGGAGGAAGGGGAAAAGAGAGAGAGAGATGCTAGTCTTCCAGCAGTTTTAACGCCCGCATTATATCATCCTCAGTGTTGGAACAAACTATAAACAACCTGTCCCCTAAGTTCAGGGTGTCCACCAAGGTCAGGGGCAAGGTCAAAATAAAGTGGGTTGTTAGAATCCCAGGCAAGACAGAAAGCGAATGACGGACACAACTCTCTGGCAAAGGCTAGACTCCCAGGATTCTGAGCCTTGGATGTGATGGCAGAGTCTTGCGGTACATTCTAGGCGTGCCTGCCCCAAAAGCATCCATTCTCTGCCTCCTGCCCAGACAGTCCAAACAGGGAGTGAGAGAGAGATTCCACATAGCTCTGAAGCACTTCATGTAATCAGGGCTAATGGCTGCAGGCCAGGAAAACGCCAAGCTCAGGGTGACTTTCAAAACCCATGTGTTCTCTCTCCTCCATGATCTGAAGACATCGCACATGGTCATCAGCTCAAACAAAAGCTTTGTTTGTCCCCCAGACTTTGCTAGCCTTCACAACCTCCGGATTCAGCCTAGATCTGCCCCATCAGCTGATATTTATACAGTAAAGAAAAAAATGATACAGTGATATCAATGAGCATTTTTTTGACCACTTATTGTGTGACACTGAGCAAAACATCATAAGAATTATGCCATTTCATGTTCATCACCAAACCCTCTACCTTTTAGGAACAGCATTTTTTTAACTAAGAAAACTGAGACTCAGAAGTTAGGTGACTTGTCTGAGGGCAAAGAGCTAATGAGTTGGGGAGAGATTTGAACCCATGACCCAGGTCTTAACCACAATGCCTCTCTTCCAAGTCTCTACTATGAAGGTTCATTTAGTTAGAGATGACAGTTCCAAGTGGCCAGGGAAACGGTTTCTGATATCCACCATACCCCTTCCCCTCCATGGGGTTTTGCATACGCTGTTCTCTCAACCTGAAATGCTTTTCCTTTCCTCCCTTACCTCGCACCCAGGGCTTTTTTTTTTTTTAAGACTTTATTTATTCGTTTGTCAGAGAGAGCAAAAGGGCGCACAAGCAGGGGGAGCAGCAGGAAGAGAGAGAAGCAGGTTCCCCGCTGAGCAAGAAGCCTGATGCAGGACATGATCCCAGGACCCCAGGATCTTGACTTGAGCCAAAGCAGACGCCCAACCGACTGAGCCAGCAGGCGTCCCTCTCCCAAGGCTTTTATGTCCGCTCACTTTTCAGATCTCAGTTCAATCAACTTTCTTCAGGGAAGCATTCGCTGATTTCCGTGACCACGTCAATTTCCCCTTTATGCTCTCTCACGGAGCAATGTACCTTTCCTGGGTTCACTTCCCGCAGTGCCATTTTACGTATAATTGTGTGATTCTTTGATGAATCACAGATCAGCCCCTCTGCTAGTAAAGAATTCCATAAAGGAGGGGCTGAATCTGGTTTTGCTCATCCCTCTATCAATAACAGCATGGGGCCCTAGCCCATAGGTTTAATTAACTGGCTGATTGATTGATTAATGAGTGAGAAAATGAATGAAATAACTAGAATTATATGCCAAAATCAAGAACAGAAATATGAAGATGGGGAAATGCCCTAAGAATCAGCTAAGGGAGTTGAAAATAGTTGTCTCTAGAGATAGACTAGGAGAGGGACAGGAAACAAATATTGTGTTATAAATATGTTATAATCTGACTTTTAAACCGTGTACTTGCATTACTTTGATAGGCTGATTTTTTAAATGAGATCGTAAAAACTAAAAGTAACTACTTTACCAGATTTTTTTTAATATAAGAAGATGAAAGGGAGGGAAGGAAGAGATGTTCCAAATGGAAAGAGAATGGGGGGTGGGAGGAACGTCAGTGAGGAGGCATCCTAGAGAGCAGTCCATGAAGTTCAAAGGATCTGGGTGGCCATGGCTACTTCTGAGAAAATTAACTCCTGAGATACTTTGTTCTGAAATTTACGGGCGCTGGAACTATGTCTTGGGTACATCCCACCCTGCAGCCACTGGCCACACCTGATTGGATGCAGAATCAGCGCCCAAGCTAAAAACAACCAATCACAACATGAGAGGGAGACCATGAGTGAAACTCTATCCAATAGAAGTGTTGCACATTTGATGATGGCAAACCCAGCCAATCAGATCCTCTCTTGGAAAGTATAACCGGCAGAGCAGGTGTTGGTTCTCACCAACAGGAGGCCCTCTATGATATTGTATACAAATTAAATTTCCCAGGCTCTATCACTTTGATCAGATTATCAAAGGAAGTTGTGATGAGCAAAGATTAAGAACTAGTAGATAAGCCAGGTAAATTTTTTTTATATTTTTAAATATTGGAAGATTTCATGTAAAAATTTATACTTCCAACTTCTGTTCCAAAAGATACAGTAACACTGAGCCTATAATTTCTCAGGGTAATGACCAGCCAGAGCTCAGTTACAGCTGCTCCCTGTAGATGGGGCATGTGTTCACCAGTTCATCATATTTCCACCATGCTCGTATTTTCCTTCCTCAGTCCGTTTCACCTGTGGACATGTCATGCCTGGATCCTGTAAGCAGTTGAGTTTGCAACTCTTGGCTGTCAACAAGCGGTTAATTCAGACTAAGATGTGAGTGGTTGATACGTTTGCCTTTTTTTTTTTTTCTTTTTTCTTTTTAATAGGAGCTTAACCCATTAAGATCTCTAATGATGGTATAATTTTGAGTCCCTCTCCAGTCATGTTTATGATCCCTACTGTCTCTCCCATTCAGATTGGACCAAAAGAACAGAAATCCAGTTCCAGGCATTATACCCCTTAAAGACTTCTAATCTTCTATAGACCTTCCTAGATGTCTCTGCGTTCTTCTTTTTTTTTAATTGTTTTGGTTTGGTTGGTTTCTGTTTGATTTGGGATTGTACTGTTTTGTTTGTGGATCTGGGGGGTTGTTTCTGGGTTATTTGGTTATTTGGTGGTTTGAGGAGCTTTTATTTTATTTTATTTTATTTTTTCTTTTTTGCCTTTTTAAGACTCATTGGCTGCTGGAGATTACAGTTTTGCTTCTCAAAAGAATCTTGTTCCCTAACAAAATGGGGACTCAGGGGCTCCCTTTGATTGACACATACTATTGCAAGCCTCTTTTCCTTCCTGACTCTGAGGTAACAATCATAGGCCACAGTGGCTGGGGTCACGCTGAGAAAAACCCTGTTACCTTTGCATAGTAAAATGCTGCATGGTTTGAAATTGTCTCATGCTGGGCCCATTTTCCTAGCTGCTTGGCACCTGCAAAGGGACAAAATGACTTTGTACGGAGGGGTGGCAGTGAGAGAAACAAAGGCATCCAACGTCAGTCTGGGATGTTCTTTATACTACAAGCTTGAGAACAGTGACTTGCACTGTAACTCAGAGGGGGAGAGAGATGTCTTGCCTGAGGCTGGTGTCTCAGAGACTGAATCTCTACTTGAGTCAATTACATTTGATTCAGTACTTCCCGAGCATGATTATGTGTAATGCAGTACATCTGCTGTGTGGGGACGCAAAGAGGAGGAAGACAGAGCCATAGCTCTCAATGAACTTGTAATCTACTAAGGGAGATCACACAAAATTACTAAGAATGATAACGAACACAGTTTCCAACTAAGTAAGAGACATCTGGTCCTTATGTGACAACAATTTATTTCCCTTTTTTTTTGTTTTTGTTTTTGGCTTTGCGTTTTGTTTTGTTTGTTAACCACCACACTCCCAGTCTCAAGCTTTTTGGTCTAGGTGAGCCAGACCCTGTTGCCCTTACTGCCTCCTGAGAAAGAGAGAAAGAGACCAAGTTCCAAGTACATTAGCTAAGCCCCTGGATCCAGCCATACCTGAAATCCTCCCTTCGTCTTTTCCAAGCCTTGAAACTATAAAATTATGTATTTATTTATTTAGCCTTAACTGGTTGAAGTTATCTCTCTTCAGAGAGTCCTGACTAATAAAAATATATATAAAATGCTCTTACTTATATTAACTCATTTCATCTTCGAAGAAATCCTATAAGATTTTTAAGAAAGAACAGCTTAGGGCCCTGAAGAGGGTAAGACTAGTGTGAACACCATCAGTTTTACTGTGTAATATAACCAGGACTTCCTAAAGAATATTCTTCCCTCCGCCAAATTATCTGGGACCAGATCCGAGCCTTGGAATATTAAGACAAGAACTACAAGCGATTGGGGAAAAAAAAAAAAAGAGTGTGACCCTGGAGGCAGGAAGACCAATCAGGAAAGAGGATGATAAAACTTGTTCAGGCAAAAAGGCCTAGAGCAGTGTTTCTCAAACCTTAACATGTACATGGATTAGCTGGGGATCTCATTAAAATCCAGTCTAATTCAGTAGGTCTGGGGTGGGGCCTGAGATTCAGCATTTCTAACCAGCTCCCACATGGTGCTGATGCTGTTGGTCCAGGACCACACTGTGAAGAGCCCGGGCTTAGACCAGGGCAGTGAGTAGCCAGAGGTGGCCACTGAATATGTTTTATTCGACTCATGCAGTATTTTAGAAAAATTAAAATTTTGTCTTATACTTGTCTCCCAATTTTCATGTATGTTCAAAACTTTTCATTATATAAAGTGTTTTGAAGTTACTTGCCAAAATCCAAAGGCAATTTTCCATAAATGTCTCACTTTTCTGCCTTCCCAAGAATTTGGCCGATCTGGCCACACTGGGCGCACAATCCTGCCCAGCAACCATGAGTGTCCGTGGTGGGTCTCCTGTTGGCCCCACGATCCATCCGCTCAGCACAGCACTGTGGCCAGGCAACCCCTAGGACCTCAGGTAGGCGCACACCCAACACCCTGCGGCTCCCCCAGCGAGGTGTTAACCCCCTGTCAGCCTGGGGAAGAGGGGCACTGCTGCAGTCGGTGACAGGCCGCTGCGCCCCGAGGGACCGCTCGCACCCAGCGACCACCTGTTTTCCGCGCGGACGCAGTCACTCGCACACCCTTGCAGGGACCCGCCCCCCCAAAACCCAGGGGATCCGCGGGTCGCATGCCTTCTCCCTGCCGTCCAATTCCGTCGTCACCCCACCCCCAGTTCTAGCGCATCCTCCAGCTCCAGCAGCCCCATTCCCGCGGACGGCGTCCTGTGTCCGCCTCCCCGCCCTAGATGGCCCCCCCAAGACCCCTTTATCCAGTGCGGGCCGCGGTTCCGGGAGGCGAGACCCGCGGCGGCCCGCCCCCTTCCCCTCCCCACAGCCCCCCCCCCCACCAACGGCGTGCCCACCTTATCCGCCCGCAGCGATGGTGGGCCAGCTGTCCCTCCTCCTCTGCCTCCAGCGGCGGCGCCTCTGCGACCGCCGCCACCACCGCAGCAAAGCCACCTGCGCGTGACCCTCGATCACCAAGTCCTCCCCGCACACACGCACACATACACACACATGCGCGCGCGCGCTCTGCCCTCAGAGGTGGGAGCAGTGGTCCCGGGGGGAAGTCATAAAGGGTTCACGAGCCAAGCCTGAGGGTCAGGAAGACCACTGCCCCCTCTCCCTCCTCCGCAAGGAAAAGTTAGTTGTCTCTGCAGTTGGGTTTCTCTGCGGACAGAACCCATTCGCACGTTCCTCCCTCCCCATTCAGTCGTTCACTCATGTTGGTGATCCCCAAATACACAGTGGTCGTCAGCCCGGCCCCGGGGGATGCGCGCCTGCTGTCCCTCTACGGGGAGCCCTTCTCCCTGTCCTAAGGGGCCTCAAAGGAAAATCTCAGGGCGTGGGGCTGGGCTGGCAGAGTCAACCTTCCGTCTCTGAGTCTCCAAAGGAACCGCCCGCCCCTACCTGCAGTTTTTAATCCGTGACTTAAATGGTGCTGAAAATGGACTTTCCCCTGGCTTATTTAACCCCTTTGTGACCCAGATGAAATAGCATGGTTGTTGGGGGTATCACGTGAATTGTTTTAGGTAAAGTGCCTAGAACAGTACCTGGCACACAGTAGGCACCGGGTAGTGTTAGCCAATATTACTTACTGTCTGCTTGCATCCGGCATGACCCTGCACCAAAGCCGAAAGGGAACAAAACATCTCTCCAGCGAGGAAACCATCTCATTCCCTTCCTCTTTAAGGCAAGTGATGTAAACCAGAGGATGGTGGCCAAGTGTGTCCAGCAGAATCCGTTCCGTTTGGTTTAGTTGCTGTTTTAGGAAAATGTGAATTAATTGTCAAGGCTTAAAAACAGAGATCACATAAACAAGGGGATTTTCAGTAACTCTTTGAAACAACAGAAACTTGGGGCTGGACCGAGCCCACTTTCCTGGAGGCAGGAGCTCACCAGCAGTGAGCTCTTTAAAGAGGTGTTTGCTCTGCTTAGCCCATTTCCACTAGACTCACTTGCTCCTTTCCAAGATCTTCCCAGCCCCTGTAGACCTTTCGAGTTTGGCCTATGGCCTAATGTGGAGTTTTATCCAGTTTCCCCAAGAAGTAGCTTTCATTATCCCCATTTTACAGAAAAGGAAACTGAGGCTCTAGAAAGGTCTAGTAAGGGGCACTTGGGTGACTCAGTTGGTTAAGCATCTGCCTTCTGCTCAGATCATGATCCCAGGGTCCTGGGATCGAGCCCCACATCAGGCT
Organism: Ursus arctos; assembly: GCF_023065955.2. Classification (NCBI taxonomy): domain Eukaryota; kingdom Metazoa; phylum Chordata; class Mammalia; order Carnivora; family Ursidae; genus Ursus; species Ursus arctos. Next base: position 21,605,270 of record NW_026623030.1, read on the forward strand.
CCCTGCTCAGGGGGAGGTCTGCTCCCTCTCTCCCTCTGCCCCCCCCACTCCTGCGTGCTCTCTCTCTCTCTAACTAAATAAAATCTAAAAGAAAGAAGGAAGGAAGGAAGGAAGGAAGGAAGGAAGGAAGGAAGGAAGGAAGGAAGGAAAGATCGATCTAGTAAATTGTCCAAGGTCACACAGCTAATACACAGCAAAAACTGAAGCTGGGACCCAGGTTTCATGCCCTGAGGGTCTGAGTACGGCAAGGGGAAGCATAAAGGGGAAAAAGTGGTTTACACCAAGCCATCTTTTTGAAAGGAGCATTTTTATTAATAGCACACTTTGAATGCCAATTTGTTGGAATTGTTTAACAAGAATTTAAATTTTTAGCTTCATCTACGTTGGCAGTGTCCTCTCCCACACTCACTCCACCTCCTTATTTTTCTCATTTAAGCACTCTGAAAAATTCTAAAGGTTTAACTGAAATCGAAAACGTTTCTTATTTCATCCGTCTCAAGTTACTGGCAACCGTAGGTGTTCTTTCCTTTCCATTTCTTCTTTTCAGCTTCTTTATTTATATTTTACTCTTGATAGTTTGTAAATTCCCTCTTACCAGCTGCTTGCAAAATCAAAATGTCTTTACTGTTAAGTTTCCAGTTAGGGTTGTTTTTTGGCCCAGTAAACATACATCTGAGGAAAAAAAAATGTGTGCACACAGACACCTATATGTACAGCCTCTAAAAGGTTCTTGGTGTCTCTCCAGGTCTCAGTGTCCCAAAATGTTTTCACAGATCTTAAACCCAAACGCCAGAGTCACTCGCGGCATAACTGTACCCTTCACATTTAGAAGTTTGGTTGCAACCATTAGCCAGAAATATGATCCTACATTACAGTCAATTTATAAGTGTTGACGACTCATTCAAAAGAATTTAAACACAGTGGAGATAACACCCACCACCGCCACCACCACCACGATCAATAAGGTAGATACATATCCGGACCAGGTGTAACAAGTTCATGACTTCTGTTTCCAACTTTCAGGGTGACTGGTGTGTCTACCCCTTCAAAGTCAGTGGGGAAAGCTCCCCGCCTTGATGCTTTTCCCTCTCTTCCTCGGTCCCTTGGGCCCCTGGCCCCCTTTGATGCTCTCCACGTGGAGTGTGGGTTGTCAATCATTTTATTCCATATAAGTACTCTACACGGTGGGAGGGGTGGGTGGGCAGAGGAAGGGGGAGCTACACAGACTACAAACTGGAGGAGAAGAAGGGAAAATAAGAGCTCGTCACCATGGTCTAACTTCAGCCTCAGTCATCTCTCAGGTGCTACTCAAAGTGTGGTCCCTGGGCCAGCAGCATCGGCAGCAACTGGGAACTTGTTAGACATGCAGATTCTTGGGCCCCACCCCAGACTTACCCATCAGACCCCTTGGGGCAGGGCTCCAAGGGAATGTACGGTTTAGTCCTCTGGGGGACTCGCATGAGTCCTCACGTTTGGGGTTAACCTCCGCCTGAGTGCCAAAGTAATCTCTCTCCACCTTAAGTTACTTAACCAAAGCCGCCTCCCCCTACCCTGTTATCCTGGCCAGACCCCAGAGAGAAAGGGAGGCTAGGAAACCCTCCCACCACACTGAGAATTTTGAATAACTTCATTCCTTGCCTTTGGAATATCATCTTATAATTCAATAAAAAGCAAATAACCCAATAAAATGTGGGCAAAGGATCTAAACAGTTCACCAAAGGAGGTCTAAAAATGGCCAATAAGCACCTGAAAAGGTGTGCATTAGTCATCAGGGGAATGCAAACTAAAACTTCAATGAGATACCACAGCATGCCTACCAGAATGGCTAAAACTAGTGAGACTGACCATATCGAGTGTCTGTGAGGATGTGGAGTACCTGGAACTTTCCACACGTTGCTGGCAGGAATGCAAAACTGTGCAACTTTGGAAAAGGGTCTGGCAATTTCTTATAAAGTTAGATATACACTCATCACACAACCCAGCAATTCCACTCCTAGGCGCCTACCCAAGAGAAATGAAAACATATGGCGGTACAGAGACCTGCACACATTAAAGCCCCAAACTGGCCATGTCCGTTGATGTGTGCATAGAGAAACAAATTGTGGCATATCCCCGGAATGGAATACGATTTAGCAACAGAAAGGGAATAAACTACGGACCCAGGCAATAACATGGATGAACAGCAAAAACATTATGCCCAGCAAAAGCAGCCAGACAGAAAACATTACCCAGTGTATCGGTCCGTTTCTATGGACTACTAGGGGTCTACGGTGATACAACGCAGATCACTTAGTGGCTATCTGGAGTTGGGGGGGGGTGGTTAACGGCAAAGGGAGATGAGGCAAGTTTTCTGGGTTGATGGAAACATACTTTATCTTTACTGGAGTGGTGGTTACACAGGTATATAAATCTGTCAAAACCCATCCAACCGTCCGCTTAAAATGGGTGCATTGTTGCGCGTGAATCGTACCGCCATTGAGATGATTGTTCTTAGCACGATTGCCCATAAGTGACACTTCAATAAACATGATTACTTTGAAATGCCTGTCCTGGCCCAGCTGTGCCCAGGATGGAATCGCTGACACCAACAGGGACAGAGGCGTCTCTAGCGTTCGGTCTGTCTTGGTGCTGAGCCTGTCCCTGTTCCTGCCGCAGCTTGGAGGCAGGTCAGCAGAGCACAGGTGTTTTCCACATCAAATAACTTCAAAAGTCCAGTAATTGGGAAGCGAGCGTCTCCAGCTCAATGCAACGACCGAGCACTCCTCACTCTGCCCCTTGAGCCAGCTGACAACCCTGGGACGGGGAATCTGTGGGAAATGCAAGGGCCACGTGCAGGGCTGCCTGGGCACTCTCCCCGGCCACCTGCAGCCACCTGTGCGCCAGCCTCCAACGCTGCTTTCCTAACTGGAGTCTGGGTCACCAAGGCCACGTGCCCGGGGTTCCTGAGCCTTTTTGAAGAGAGAAGAGAGCCACTGACATTTCCAGCAAGCAGGGTCCCTGTGTGACCGCAAAAGTAGAGCTGCTGCCCCCACACACACACACACCGCTAGAAGATGCCACTCATGGCGAATGACTACTATGTGAATGGCGACGGGGGACCTTGGCAGCACAGCAGCACCACGAGAGGCCCGGAACTATGCCTCTGCTGAGAAGGTCTCTGGCATTAGCTAGAATAATCTCCAGAAGGAATCAGTTTTGTTTCCAGGCACTTTTCTCTTTGTGGTGAAATGCACATAGCATAAAATGAACCATTTAAAGTGTTCCATTCAGGGACCTAAGCCCATTCACCATGTTGTGCAAACATCCCCTCTGTCTTGTTCCAAAGCACCTTCATCACCCCAAAAAAGAGACCTTGTACCTGTCCAGCAGTCACTCCCCTTTCTCACCACCCCCCACCTCACTCCAGCCCCTGGCAACCACCAATGTCATCTCTGTCTCTCGGATTTGCCTGTTCTGGATGTTTCGTTTCAACAGGATTATACAATATGTGGTCTCTTGCGACTGGCTTCTTTCACTGAGCATCCTGTTTTCACTGGTAGCACAGGTCAGCATTCCATTGTATGGATGTCTATCACCTTATCTTGACCCACTCATTAGTTGACAGGCAATGGGCGTTCACAGTTCCTTGGACAGGCTTACTTATCTCAGTCCTCGGGAGGGAGCAGGCCTGTGAGTTCCTTGGAGTACAAATCCACGCCTTCTGAATTCTCCACCCATCCCTGGGGCTCTAACAGAACACCATAGACTAAGCAGCTTCCACAAGCATTACTGCTCCCAGTTCTGGGGGCTGGAGGTCTGACAGCGTGCCCACGTGGTGGAGTCCCTGATGAGGGCCCTCTTGCTGGTTATGTCCTCACACGGCTTTCCTTGGTGCGTGCACACCGAGAGAGGTCTCGTGTCTCTTTCTCTTCACGAGGATACAGAGGGCCCCACTCTCATAACCCAATCTAACCTAATCACCTTCCAAAGGCTCCAGCTCCAAATACCATCACATTAGGGTTAGGATTTCATCAGAGGCATTTTAGGAGGACACGACATCCAATCAACAGCACTTGCCTCTGACCCACTCTGCCACCCAGCCCGTGCCTCCTGCCAGTTCCTGGTAGGGATGTAAAATGGTAAATAACTTTGGAAATCAGTTTGCAGACCCTTATAAAGGTAAAGATACAACTTACCATATGACTCAGCAGTCCCACTCCTAGACACATACTGAAGAGCCGGTGCTGGGTTTGAATCCAGCCCCATTCACTTTCCAGACATGTGACCTTGAGCAAATGATTCTGCCACCCTGAGTGTCAGCTTATTCATCTGTGAAATGGGGATAATAGTAACGCTTTATTCGTTCATTTAATCAATATTTATTGAGCACCTCTGTGAACCGGACTGTGTGGATGAGACAGATTCGGCTATCCTCAAAGAGGTTCACAGTTTGGGAAGGAATGTAAACATTAAACAAATAAGGAGACAAGTGGTGATACACGCCAGGAAGGAAAGGAACAAGGAGCTAATCTCTATACTCAGTGTGGGACCCAAACCACAACCCTGGGATGGAGAGTCGCGGGCTCCACTGACTGAGCCAGCCAGGCGCCCCTGGGGTGCTGAATTTAAATTGAGGAGTGACAGAAGGCTCTCCTGGGGGAAACAGCCCATAAATGAAACCAGGACAGAAGAGCCTGTGAAAAGGCCCTGAGGTCACCAAACCTCCGTGCCTCCGCAGAAAAGCACAGGGCACTGGAGTAAGGACGGAGGCGGTAGCGGGGACCAGGTTATACCTGCACTGTAGATCAGACGGGGCGTCTGGACGTTACCTTGCAAGCAGTGGGCAGCGTCTGAATTTGGCTCTCCCCGAAAGCGGATGTCGGGTCATAAACTGCCCCCGCGCCTGCGCACACCGAGCACAGGGAGAGGCGCCAAAAAGAGGCAGCCCCTCCAGAGCCCGAGGCGGTGCTCACAAGCAGGGGGCTTACCAGGCTCGTCTGGGCAGCCTTAGGACAAGGGGGTCTCCGCACAGCCGCCAGCACCTTAAAAGTTGACAGGTCTTAACCGGTTCAGTCAGCTTGGTCTCAGGAACACGTTACTCTCTCCAGGCTAAGACCTTGAAAATGGCTCCCACCGAGGGAACGGTGGGCGGAGCGTATTTCAAGGGCTCGGGAGCGGTGAGGAGCTGGCGATATCCCGATCTCCCCCGCCAGCTCGCGGGTCAAGCTAGGGTCACGTCCCGCCTGTGACCTCCACCAACCCTCCACCCCTTGTGACCGTGACCGGCTCTGACGATCTCCCCCGCCGCCCTCCTTGGAGGTGGCTCCCCGGGAGACTGTCCGGCCGCACTGGAGGCGGATCCCACAGCGATCGATATGTGCACACGGAAAACGCAGATCATGAGAATGATTTCCAAAAGAAGTAACCCTTTGTTCCACCGAGAGCCCCATGATCCGAGCCGCGGATTTATTAAGTGCCCTAGGCTGGGGGTCAGATGGCTGTGGAGCTTAATAAGTGTCCTCGTGTGATTTAATGAAGACGGTACTTTCGCAGTCTCATTGGGTATAAACGCACTCGGCTCTGTTTGGAGAACCGCGCCCGTGCGTCCTCGCGAGGCGGAGAGAGTGTCCCACGCTGTCGTGGATCAGAGGACGGCTTGTCTCACTGGCGACGTGTCCGTGTTCGGGAGGCTCTCATTTAAGTCCTGGGGGGCGGTTTTAGTAAGGGCTCCTCGAGGTGCTACCATGTCCTGCAGGCCAACGGAGGGAACAGACAGGCTCAATCACAACGTAGTGTGACCGCACCGCCACATTGCTCTCTCCGCGCTGCGACCTTGAAAACGGCTCCCACTGTGGAAACAGCGGGCAGAAGGCACATGCCAAGCACAGCGGAGGTGGTGAGGAGCCTCTGGTTGGTGGCCCAGGTCCCGCTGGAGGATCCAGCAGCCCTCATATCCTCTCCATGACCTCCCACCGCAGACCCTGAGACCAAGATGTGAGGGCAAATAATGTATTTGGGGGAAGGCCTCAGGAAGCACTGGTAGAGGAGAGGGCGAGGCCAAGGAGGGAAGCAGATAGCACAACAGTGAGCAGATGACCACTGGGGCAACAGCGCCCGAATCCCCACTCAACGTAATCCCCAGCCTAGGGGCAAGGGATCTGCGGTATTTATCCACCAGCTACCAGCTGCCATCAGTTGAGGCTGGCTGGAGGAGGAGGGAGGGGTGCTAACTCCTGGCACTTGTAGCCTGCCCTATCAACAGCCAGATAAACTCTCAGCTGAGCCTTAGGTGCTCTGGTTGCAAGCCACCAGCTCTGCGTGCCCAGAAATGGGGTGTGCCAAGGGGATAGAAGCAGGGTGCTCGCCACATCAGCTGCAGGGAGTCAGTGAAGGATTTTAAGCAGAGAGATTTGCAAAGCTCACTCTGGTGGAGAAGAGGCTGTAGGCAACGGGAGTGGCAGCCGACGTCCAGCTTGGAGGCTGCTGGCAGGAGCTCAGGAGGGGACAGTCATAGTTTGGACCGGGATGGTGGCAGTGGGGGTGGACAGCAGTGGGAAGGTTGGAGATATATTTGGAAGTAGGAACTGCAGGGCTTGGCAAGGGAGCGGACGCAGGGATGAGGGCAAGAGTCCTGTCAAGGGAAGCACCTACGTTTCTGGCTCTATGAGCGAGGTGAACCAAGAGGCTTGTTCCCTGAGAGCGGAAGACTGGAGAAGAGGATGCTGATGTTACTGAAAAATTCAAGGAAACTCAATGAGCTCTTGTAGGATACTGCCCCTCGTCCAGGGCCTTCCCCACGCTAGGCCCTCGGTGTGGTTCTATGTTTTTCCTTCCATTTGCACGGTCTTGGAAGACAGATTCAAGCCTCTGGGGTGCATGACAAATGATGAGTTTGCAACATTTAATCTCTGGGAAATAACACACAGTAGAAACAAGCCTCACAACCCACCTTGACAGGTTCCTGGATCCACGTGGCAACCCAACCCAGTTCTGGAGGCAGATTCCAGAAATTCCCTTTGGTCCTGCTACCCTAGGGGCAAATCTTTTCCTGGCTTGCAGCAACTGGGGCATAAGCTAAGCTTTAGAACAACGTGGTCCTTTTCAGCTGGCGACCCGTTTTTAATTCTGTGGGTTTCAGTGGCTCGGAGCTTTCCTCTTACCACATGGCTCAAAAATAAAAGCCGGACAGCAAACATTTGGGACTTGTCCCAGAAGATTTGAATTAGTCACTCATGCATTCAACAAACACTGGCATCTGATGTTTTGAAGCAACTGGTAAAAAGAGGGGTGATTTCATAAGGAGGTAAATCACACAGGCAGAGGCGAATAGTTCACTAAGAAACTGTCCTGAGAGGAGAAGGGGGCGATTATGTCCACATGTGGCTTTACAGGGAATATGGGACCGTGGAATGACATAGTAGGCCTGGAGACAGAGAGGCAGGCAGAATCACCTGAACGGCAGAGCAAGTTGGTACAACCACTTTAGAAAACCGTTTAGCAACAGCTTCTAGAACTACACGTGCATAGACACTGTCACCTAGCAATTCCATTCCTATGGAAATGCACCCATGTGTTCACTAAAAGACATGTGCTAGGATGTTCCAGGCGGTACTAGTCATAATAGCAAAAAAATCAAAACGAAGAAACTGAACCCAAATGCCCACCAACAATAGAATGGATGATTACATTGTGGTATATTCACACGTGGAGTATTGTGCCCCATACAGCAAGCTGGATAAATGGTTTACAACGTTCAGTAACATGGGTGATTCCCGCACAAAGTTGTAATTCTAATAACAATGCTTTGCATTTGGACATGCTGTTAAGGAATTCCTTCCTTCAGGAAATATCGAGCAGCTGCTACTGGAACAGACAGTGTTCTGGGTCCTAGAGATACAGACAGCAAACAAGACCATCTGATACCCCTGCTGTCGTGGAGCTCACATTCTCCGAGGGGCAAACATACAGCAAACAAGTAGTATAGCCCAAATCTCCAAACATGTTTCAGTTGGGGTTTGGGCTTTTTAATGGAAGTAACCAACTTAATGACCAAGACTGAACTAAGTGAACATTATGCCTTAAATCCGGAGTGGATGGGCCCTTGTGGGGAGGGGTGGCCCTTGAGTGGACATCAAGGGACTAATGAATCTCCTAGAATTACATGCAAAATGTTGTGTCAGGATTTTTCTGGGGAGATGGTTCAAGGCATTCTCAGATTCCTAAAAATGTCATTGACCTAAAAAGAGTTCAGAATCCCCCCATTGTCTCTAATTTCCCTTAAGACACGTGCATTTTCAGAGCCCATGCCCATAATCACTGGGATCAACAACTTATTTTGCTTGCTTCCCGTTATTTCTCTGGGGTAGTAAATGTGCTGCCATGCCCTACTTGTCACCTGTGAATGCTACAAAACATCGCACCATGTCACGTTCTGTTCACTTCACCCACCCGCCCTCAACATCAGGCACACGGTCGTTTCTTGATCCTCACCATTACGTAAAGGTTGCTGTGAATACCTTTGCAAAGATTTGTTTGTTGCTTCTAAAGGGGTTTCTTGGAGCGTATTGGAAAACTGCAAGAAGTGGGTCAAATGATACTCACGTTTTAATACTCTAGGTTGTTACTCACCACATTTGAATGCAGCAAGAAGGGCTGTTAAAAATCACCTGCAGGAGATGACAAAAGGGATCGTTTTTGCTTTAATTCATCATTGATCTTCCTTCCCCCCCTGTAATAATAGTCATCTATCCTGGGTAAAATAGGAGAGTGAAACATAGTACTTATTACAATAATGGAAAAATACCTATTTTCTGGCAAGACATTTCATGCTTCTGTGCCCTTGGAAGTTCCACTCAAATCTTTCCCTATCATTCACCATAACCAATGTGTCAGTTTCAGGGTAAACAGGCAAGATGGGGGTGGGGGGGTGGGGGGGTGAAGGGTGGAATGTTGCCATGGTAACAAAGGATTTCAGTGATGAGTATCCATGGTGATTGTCGCTAAATTCTGAGAGGTTTTAAATGCTTTATTTAAAATACATAACAACTCTGCAGCTGCTGCGGATGTTCTGAGGGGAAGAGAGGAATGAGTTGTTTGCACTTTTATGGATACGCTTGGCATGGGTCGGCAGGAAGGAGACAAGGCAGTTTAAGGACAGACATGCTCTATGTGTGATGCTATTTAGCGGTTATCGAGGACTGCTATCCCTCTCATACAGAATCCTCTCACGCCCGTGGGTCCCATTTGTACCTCAATCCCCTCCTCGACAGGGTAACACCTGAGACAAACTCAGGCAGAAATCAGCCCCCACCCTGCTCCTTCTCTGGACACCCTGCTCCCACCACTGCCTCGGAATAGAAACACGCAGAGCTCTGAGCAGAACTGAGAGTTCCCAAGGGGCAAACCTCATTGGAATCTTAAAATAGGTGCTGGGGAGTGCAAAGCCAGGACTATTTCTTTTTTCACTCACATGGATTTGAGTATGAGCTAGAGAAATGGGACTAGAACTCAGATCTTCTCATTGCTAATCCAGAGTTCACTTATTCTCCTTTTGTATTAGAATGAACTTGATTATGAACAGTAGAGACCCAGTGTAATAGGAATTATAAAAGATAGCAGCTCATTTCTCTTTTACAAAAAAAATTTAAAAATCCAGAGGCTCAGGGAGCCAGGCTATCTTGTTGCTCCACTGTATGCAGACTCCATTCTTATGGTCACCTCATTATCCACTACAGCTGCCTGATTCCAGCCATCACATCCAAATTCCAACCAACAGGAAAGAGGAAAAGATGAAGAAATAAAAGCAAAGGACCCAAACAGCTGCCTTTTAAAGAATGTTCCTGAAAGCTATGTTTGACACTTCCCTTATGTATCTATCTACTACAGGGCTTCTCCTAGCTACAGAGGAGTGGGGGGAGAGAAAGAGAGAGAAGCTCTCACGGTCAAGATTCATCTAAAGTGAGGACCCGTAGTGTTTCTTGAGAGATAATTTTAGATCCTATTAATCACCTCGGGAGAAACTGATCCCCTTTCCATTCCCTTCCAAACCTGATAACGACGAGGAGGAAGTCTCAACCTGGTGCTTCAGGATGAACACCTGCTATTGTCTCCTTTCAACAGAGATCCAGCCTCAGCCCAAAGCTCTAAGTGTGTGCAAATACGCAGAGCAGATGCTAACTTTTGTTTTACGTGAGCTGCTGTCTTAACCAATCACAGTGGCCTTATTAGAACTTAATATCATTGTTTGGTTTGCCTTGTATTAATGTTCGTGCACTTTCTACTTTGGTGAGTAGTGAGATTTTCCAAAATCACATCTGTGATTTTTTTTTCGCTTTTAAATAAACAGCTTCACATTTTATAAGTGAATTGATTTGAAGGAGAAAACCTTTACAAGAACAACAGTACAGGTAGCACACGGGTATGTTAAAAGCATGACTGAAGAATGGGACACACGGGTTTGGTGGACAATTCCAGCTGAGACTGAAGAGGCCTGTATTCTAACCCAGTCCTGCCGCTGACTTGCTGTGTGACTTTAGACAAGTCCTTCACCTCTCTGAGCCTCCGTTTTCACACCTGTAAAATGAACAAAACTAGATGTGATAGTTGCTAAGATCTCTGCTCTAAAGGAATTCTGGGGTCCACAACGGACTCCAAATATAACTTCCCAGAACCCCAGACATCACTTCTCCAGAGACACCAGCTTCGCCTCGGTGAGCATTTGAGTATACATAAACAGCCAACACTGGGCTTAGCAATGGAGATTAATCTGTATTCAGAGCACTGCAAATAAATAAAGATTTTTAAGCCAGTGGAGAGCTATCTCCCAACCATGCAAAATTAGACTTAATTATTTTTAAAACAATACATCTCTTAATTTGCAAATGAGCAGAACAGAATGCCAAGCAGGGTCTTATTTTGGATGCTAAATACAGTTGCTTTTTCAATTGAAGATTTTCATACTCTCTCTTCACACTTCCCTTCAACTGTTTATTAATAACTCTGCCTTTTCCTTGGTTTTAAATTACCCCTAAATATTAAACCCGGTGTGCAGAGCAGATGCTAACTTTGTTTTCCATGAGTTGCTTGTCTTATTATAACCCAAAACAAAAGACCCACTTCCCTTTATTTTTTTTCAAGAAATGCCAAGAGATGGTCTCCTTGAGAGTTCTGGTCTCCCAACCAGAGGGGGAAACAGACCCACCGCCCCTCAGACATGTCAAAACCTGAGTGCCCAGGCCTATCAAGAAATAGTTGAAAATCACAAAGAGATACTATTCTATGCCTGCATATTGGAGGAAATGGAAATGCCTGACTATAGCCAGTGTGGGCAAGGATGTGGAATTCTTAGAGACAAGAAGCCAAGCCACCAAAGCAGTAGGTGTGGTGGACCGAAGAAAAGCTTGGGAGTCCTTCGCTCTACTAATATTTACGGAGCACATACTGCGTGCCAGGCACTGCTCTCGGTGCTGCGGCCGCAGCAGAGCACGACAGACCAAACACCCGGCTTTCGTGGAGCGGACATTCTCGTGGAGAAGGGGGGATAACAAACAGATGAAGTAAGTGATAGTCTGTTCAATACTGAGAAGTCTGAGGGAGAAAAACAAAGAAAGAGGAGGAAATTGGAGTGGGAGGAAAGAATTGCAATTTTTTAGAAAGTTGCCAGAGCTGAGTCAGTGAGTTGACTTCTGAGCAAAGACTTGAAACAGGTCTATATGTGGCTATCTGAGGAAGAGTATTCTAGGCAGAGGGAACAGCCAGTGCAAAGGCCCAGAGGTAGAAGCATTCTTGGTATGATTACAGGAGAGCAAGAAGGCCATGTGACTGAAGTGAGGAGGGCAAAGGGGCAAATGACAGGAGATGAGGACAAAGAAGGAACATATGGGGCTTGTAAGCCAGGGCGAGGCTACGGGGGGGGAGGTGGGAATGGAGGCACTGAAGAGTTTTAAGCAGAGGAGGGACTCAGCATCTCTGGGGCTGCTGGGCTGAGAACAGACGACAGGGTGGCAGGCGGTGGGAGGGACGTAATCAGGGAAGCCAGGACAGAGGCTGCTACGACAGTCCAGGTGAGATGTGACAGTGGCTGGACACGGTGATAGCAGTGCGGGTGGGGAAAAGTGCGAAGGTTTCGATGTATTTTGAAAGCAGAACCATGTTATATTAAGTCCAGGTGGAGCTGAATTTAATCCCAGCTCATCAACTTTCTTAAGCATATCACTTACCCTCTCTGAGCCTCAGTTTCCTTATCTGTAACATGGGGATCATCATCCCCATTAGGGATGGTGAGAAGTCAGTGAGCTAGTGCATAGCAAATCAAAGTATTGTTACGTCATTTGCTCCAGCCAGGGCCCATCTCCTTGTGGCTCTGCAGACCACCCAGAAAACCTCATGGAGGCCCCGGGGGTCACAGAGCCGTGTTCTGCTATGGAGAAAGGAAATGGGGCGAACCAGAGTGGATCCTAAGACGCTGATGTCACGAGCAGCACAGAAGCATGATGGTCAGGGGCACAAGAGGGGACTGACCAGCACATGATCTGTCCTCAGCCAGAGGCCAGAAGCACTCTCTTCTTCCCTGTCTGCCTCTGTCCTTCCCTTCTCCTCCCTCCATTAACTGCAGCCTCTCATTCTCGATGGAGAGGGTTCAGGCTGCTTCTGATGGCCTTTCTGCACACTGAAGATGTGGGAAAAACAAAATAATTATGCCCTGCCTTTCCTGGTATCTTTCAGCTGGGGACCCAAAGTGCTTTACCGACATTAATGAGACCGCTGAGGCTTCCAGCAGCTGAGCATTACGGGGAGGTCACAGACGGAGCCGAGGACAGGGCTGGAAGGGTCCCTCTGTCTGCTACCTTCAGAGCCCCCCCGGGGGGAATATGAGCTAATTCAGAAGACTGTCCATCCTGTTCTAAAAGGATGGATGAATATGCCCTTTGGGTCCCTTCTTTTAAAAAGGGTAAAATTCAACACAGAAAAAAGGAAACCAGAAAACGTTCAAATGTTTGTGGAAGAAGTCTTATGTAATTCACACTGATTACCAACAATCAGCTTATCCATTTCTGCCATAATCAAGCTGGAAATCAGCATTAACATCATTAAGTCAATCAACAAACACTGTCATTTCACATGTCACTCAGGCATGCTTTTCCTGACCTATTTAAAATAGCATCCCACTGCCCCACAACCACCACTTCCATCCTCCTTTGTTACTTTGTCTATTACTATATAAAATTGTGATTATTAATCTATTTTCATATTTATTATTTCATCTGCCACCTGGGAAAAAAACCTCATGTCTTCAGTATTTGTTGCTCGGCCCCAGCACCTAGCTCAGTGTCTGGCACATAGTAGGCCTCCAATAAATACTGAATGAGTGAATGTACAAATCAAGGAATCAATGAATGCAGGAACAACCCTTTGAGGTAGGCAGAACTGGTACAACTTGGCCATTTGAATAAACTGAGGCTCTGCCTGCATTGAAGCAAATAGCTCGAAGAAGGGAGGGAAAGGGACTAACGGGGGTGCCTACTACGGGCCAGGGACTGGGCCTGGTATACTGCACAGGCTCCCACCTGAACCCTTTCACAACCGTGAAGAAGGCATGATCCTCCCCCCATTTTACAGATGGCCAGCAAGGCTCAGAAACTGCCTTGAGGTAGGTAGAAAAATGCCACTCCTCCCAAGACATCCTCATCCTGATCCCTGGAACCTGGGGATAAGCTACCTTCCACGACAAGAGGGAATTCAACGAAGGATGTTAAGCAGCTGACCTTAAAATGAAGAGATGTCCTGGACCGTCTGGGTGGGTCCAGTGTAATCACGGGGTCCTTTCCATGTGGAAGAAGGAAGGAGATCAGCGTTACAGGTGCAACGTGAGAAAGACTCAACAGGCCATCGCCATTTTGGAAAATGCAGGAAGTTGCCACAAGCCAAGGAATGCGGGGAAACACAAGCCAGGAAGCTGGAAATGCAAGGAAGTGGATTCTTCCCGAGAGCCCCAGAGAGGGACGTGCCCTACTGACGCCTTCACTTTGGTCCATTCGGACATCTGACCCCCAGCACTGTGCGATAATGAACAAGTGTGTAGCCCTCTGTTACAGCTGTGCGGGAACCCGAGGGGTGCCTCGTGGACTCCCCACATTCAGGGCTTGCGATAGAGCCATAGGTCATTACTGCCCTCAAGGGGACTTGCACAGCTCCCGGACAGACCAGCCTGTCCCTAGCTGAGTGGGCCACGGGGCCGTGACCTCTGCTCAGCCATGGCTGATTGGACCAGGGAGGGACAACCAAGTCCAAATAAGTCAGAGGCTCTCCCCCCGTGGAATTTGGAACGGACACAGAAGCCTCAAATTCATTTCTGTTTAGAGCAGCCTCGGGGCCAAACCTAGTTTGTGAGTGGGGTTCATTAGGCCTGCACTGGGCTCTAAAATCTTTTTTCTTTTTTTAACTAGCTGCCCATGTGTTTAAATCTTAAAATTCAGTATTTGCAAACTCCAGATGACCTGCTACTCTTCAAAACCCAGAGTCCCTGGCAACACCAGCCCACAGCCCTGCACAGCAGTAACTGGCCAGAGCGGGGTTCGGCTCCCATCCTTAGAAGGAATCTCACAGCCCTCTTTGCCCCACGTCACACCACTCCCCAATTCGCTTCCGAACGCTAACAGCAGGCACCTACCAACATCTAGCATCCTGCCTGGGCTGTTCTCCAGACCCACCCGTGTCAACTGGCTTCTGGAACCCACTCTCCCCAGTCCCCATCCTGGCCAAAGCAGGGTCCCAGGCCCTCTGGATTTCAGCTCAGTTAGGCCACTGGGGGCTCCAGTAAGAGATCAGAAGGCAAGAAGCCTGTGCTGTTGGATTCTGTATTTTACTGGCTCCCTTCCTACAGGGTCACGAAGGGCTGACTGCCACCCTCCACTAAAGGCCATGACTCCTGCCCATAACTTTGAGGTATCCAAGATTCTAAAGTCAAACCTGGGTTTCTAGGTCCTTCCAGTATTTGTGCCAAAGTAAGAGGACAGATCATGTTTGAGTTAAGTTTCTTTGCAAGATTTGTAATTTTCAAATATGCAAACAAATGGTATATGGGCCTCCCTTTGCACTCTTGCCTCAGAGGCAATTATTAGGTATGGGTCTGCAAGGTGCCCCCATCACCCCAAGCCAAGAAGTGGGCATGAACCCAAGCTGGGCTGATTAGATGCCCCCTCCCCACATGCTGAGCCTTCCGGGGATACCTTTGACTTAGGGAGCCTGAGTTGGTTTCTGTTGCTTACA
This sequence comes from Ursus arctos, assembly GCF_023065955.2. Taxonomy (NCBI): domain Eukaryota; kingdom Metazoa; phylum Chordata; class Mammalia; order Carnivora; family Ursidae; genus Ursus; species Ursus arctos. The sequence goes on from NW_026623030.1 coordinate 21,620,516, forward strand.
ACCAAAGAACCCTGACAGATACACGGGTCCACCCAGCCCCAAGTCTGTTGTTCCTCCCATGAGACAAGGTGCTAAATACACACCAGGCCGGGGTCCACAGATGCAGAGGATTTACAGAGGGAGGAAGGAGAGGGCAGCAGGGCATCCTCAGGAACATCTCACAGGAAGAATCCAGAGACAGAGCTGGACTCACTGCCTCCCGATGTCCTCCTTCCTCCCTCCCCTTAGACCTAACTCTTAGACCCCATCCCCCATGCCCTCTTCCCCCCACCCCAACTGACTCCCCAGCAGGGAAATTGTGCATGAAAATCCACTGAGTTGCATAAAAAGGTGGTGCCTTCAGCTCCAACCTCCACCCTCAAATGTATCAAACAAAACAATAACAAATTTTTTTTTAATTTTCACTAGAAAATCCTCAAAGCCTCCGCACTCGATTCTTTGTCTTTTGTAAATATTTCTATCTCATCCCCTAAAAGTGATCTCGCTGAATGGATGAATACTAATCTGGAGAGAGGACTGAGGAAATTTACATCATTTAAATGAGAGCCTCTATTATGCAAAATTATTATTCAAATTATGCAAACATCAGGCTGAACTTGCTGTGGCTGCTGGCGGCAGACCACTGTGTGGGGAGGCGGGAGGTGGGCAGAAAGAGAATCGGGACACAAAGCAGAGTGACGAGAGGGGATGGTCCTCGGTGGGATGGGTCCTCGTACACTGTTTGCCTGGCATCCCTCTCTCGCTTAAAATATGCAGAAGTCTGAGTCATTCCCCTCAAAAATCGGAGGAAATGAACCCCTCGGATGTTGTGGCTGTCGATTAAGATTACTTGTAACAGCAGCTCCAGATATTCCCGAAGACTGAGGAGGATGGAATTCCCTTCCATCAGGGTATCTTGTAAAGATGAGACAACCTGGAAAAAAAAAATAGCGTTCAGGGTAAATGGGGAAAGAACAGAACGTTTGCTACAACGGAGACCGACGTCCATTGTTATTACCGAGAATACTGCTGCCACTACTTCATTCCTTTGCCATGGCTTTTTTTAAGGAAGTCAGATTGCTATGTTCACCTGCTGAAAGCCTTTTAGTGCCTGTCCATTCCACACATCACACTGAAGCCTACATCCCCATCATGATTGGACCCCTTTCTCTTCCCCAGAGTCTTCCGAGGCAGTTGGTCTCCTCCCTCACCCCCTGCAGTCATACCTTTAACTCCTTCTGCAGGCCACGCTGCCAGATCCCTATCACTTCATTAGTTCAAGTTCCACTGAAATCTGGGGAACTTTTTCTTCAGTCAGAGGGCAGATTCGTATTCGTAAATAAGAGTGGAAATGTTTTGGGCGCCTGGGTGGCTCAGTCAGTTGAGCATCTGCCTTCGGCTCAAGTCATGATCCCAGGGTCCTGGGATAGAGTCCCGCGTCAGGCTCCCTGCTCCATGGGGAGTCTGCTTCTCCCTCTGCCCCTCCTCTCACCCGTTCTCTCAATCTCTCTCTCTCTCTCTCTCTCTTTCTCTCTCACAAATAACAAATAAATAAAATCTTTAAAAAAAGAAAAACGTAGGCATTATCCCCATTTTACAGATAGGAGTGGAGAGACATGGCCAAGGTCCCAGGGTCAGTTAGTCGGGAGTAGGTGTGACCACCATCTAGCGTCCTAAGTTGGAATCCCCAGAAAACGTGCTCTGAGACACAGTTTAGCATACCAGCTACTTATTAAGGAGGGCCCTTGGGATGGATCCCTGTAGAATGTTGGGGAAGGAAGCAGGAGTGGGCAGAGGGGAAGCCGAGCGTGATACAGGCCCAACCACACCCTCAGCCTCCCCCACAGGCAGTCGTGGTACTCATGTGGTGATGTTCCCAGCGGGTCCAGATGGCCAGGGCCTTCATGCTCCTCCTTGATGGGAATGAAGGAGAGAAGCTCCAGAGACTTATCGATCCAAGGTTTGACAACCTGGGAGCCTGAATATATGACGTCATCCCTGACAAACGGGAAAGTTGAGAAAGGAGGGAGGAGGGACGGTGGGTTTGGATCTGACCAAGCTGCCCATGGCAGAGGTTGCTGGAATGAAAATTTGCATTCAGGGGCAGATGACGAAACCATCACAGTTTGAACTCTCTGAGATGGCAAAGGGGCAGGAAGACAACCCAGCATTTGTTTGGAGCATTGCGTGACGGGAAGTGCCATTAACACTTGGAAAAAATGAAATGCAGCCGGGGAGATTAAAGAACAACACCACAGCGCTTAAGCGTCTGCCTTCAGCTCAGGGCTTGATCCCGGTGTTATGGGATCAAGCCCCACATCGGGCTCCTCCACTATGAGCCTGCTTCTTCCTCTCCCACTCCCCCTGCTTGTGTTCCCTCTCTCGCTGGCTGCCTCTATCTCTGTCGAATAAATAAATAAAATCTTAAAAAAAAAAAAAAAAAAAGAACACCACCACACCTTCTTCCAGGGACTGTGAGGACTTGGGCTTGTCCCCAGAGAGCCGGAGCTATTGAAGACAGTTTCACAGATGACAACAAAATGGAACAAGAGAGGACGCAGGGGGCCTGAGTTCCAGCCCCGGCTCTGCATTGGCAAATAGGCTGTGTGCCCTTGGGCAAACCACTTGCCCTCTCTGGGCCTCCATGAGAGCAAGTTACACCGACTACAGGGAGTTCTGCCTCACGGAAGCCAGACACAACGTACAGCAAAATCAGATGGGTTTGCCTCCTAACGATGTCTTAGGTTGCGTTCTCCGGTCCCAGCCACACTAAACCTCTAGGAAGACCATTATTTCCACAAAGAAAAATGTTCATTCTTTATCAGCTTCTATGACCAACGACCTTTGTTCTTCCTCTTTAGAAGGGGCATGAAGTAAAATACACATTTCACTTTCCTCTTTACTGTAACAGCAGCGATGTGCTGACGCACGGCAACTGGGGCCATTTGAGCTCCACGCTGGAGAGGCAATACGGAGTGGTCTAGCAGGAGCCAGGAAGGCAGGAGGGGAAGAAGCTGGGGTGTTTCCCCCTGTCCCCTCCCTGCTCTGACAACCACCACATACCTCCGGACCTATCAGGAGCTCCCACTGGTGGCCCCTCCAGCACTGTAGCACCACCCATCGCTGGGTCCCCCCAACTCCCTTCCCTCCCTTCGCCCCAGCGGCGGTAACAGCTCCTTGCCGTGCTAGCCCCTCGGTGCTCTTCGCTGCACCCACATCGTTATCAACCGTCTCTGTACTCAGCTCTCCCCAACTGCCCAGTGAGCGTGTGCCTCCTCCTTCCTGCGGGAAGCCTAGCTGACATCATAAATGCTCAATAAGTATGGGGGACAAAAATGAATGAGTAAATGAATAAATCAGCGGCTGGAAATGGCAACATGTGAGGTGACAGGTGTGCTAATTACTGGCTACTACACCATCGTTTCATAGTATATACCTATGTCAAATCATCGCAGTGCACACCGTAAATGGGGCCCATTTTTAATTGTCTGGTATGCCTCAATAAAGGGGGGGAGCTGTGAGCAGATGAGTGGGCGGATAAAGGGGAGAAACAGGGAATCAGGAAAGGATTGTGTTGAGGTTAGGTTATGAGTTAAGGGTAAGGGAAGCGAGAAGGTAGGGGTCAAGGTTAGGGTAGGAGTCCCGGTGAGGATGGGAGGCAGGGTTTGTTTGCAAAGCAGGGGGAGGCGGGATGATGGGGAAGGTGAGCTGAGCTGCCCGCTGTCTGCGCGGCTGCATGAAGGCTCCCGCATCTCGTCTGCACCGCCCGAGGGGACGTGAGGTGACTGTGCTGTGCAAATGCCCATTAATTACTTTGGCCGAAGGTCAGCCGCACGCCCCACGCTCGTGCCACAGACGGCACATGAAAACCACCATCAAGGGCAGCGGCCCCCGGACCTCAGCCTCGAGCAAGGTCAGACGGAAGGAGTCCAGCCTGCCTGGCACCCTTCAAGGGAGCCACCCGGCTCCGTGGCCGTCAGAGGAAACCATTTCTCATCTTAGACAAGCAATTCTGGAAGCTACCAGGGCTGTGGCTTAGAATATACTCAGAAGCCCCCATCTGGCTTCTTCCCGTGTCTAATGCAGGAGTTTTCCTCATGTACAGAATTCCAGATTTCTACAGTATCCAGTGTTTCCCAGGCTGTAGTGACTTAAAACCATGGTCACAATGTTGCCGTATCCCCCTCGTCCTGCATGCTTGATTATTTATTTAATGTTTTTTCCTTTAGACTGACACTCACCCAGCACCACCACCCCCCCTTTTTTAAAAACATTTTCAAAGGAATCATTAGTATTTCATGCCTCGGCAAAGTAGAGGGGTTGAGACACAAATTGTGGAAGCAGACTTTCTGGATTCAAATCCTGCCTCTGGTACCCACTCACTGTGTGACCTTGGGCAAGTGTTTTCACCTCTCTGTGCTTTGGTTTTCTCATCTATAAAGTGGAAATGATACTCGGATCTTCTCTCTTAAGAGAACGAAAGGAGTTACAAATGTAAACTTTCCTTGAGGAAAGTGCCCCGAATACGCACTATTGAAGTGGTGGTGTTTGCTCTTGTTGGAAGTGGAAAGCTAGTTCTCACCAGCTATCTAGAGAGAAGGTGGAGGGAAAACTAAGTTCAAAATTTTTAAAAAACCAATCTTATGCAATTGTCTGTGTTAGGAAGAGGAATTAGCAAATGCCAGCCATTGCAGCCATGTTGGCACCAAGCTGAATTTTTCTTCCCCGGGGGTACGTGGAGACTGAACGAGATTTGAACGAGGCAGAACACTTTCACCGGGTGACTTAAAGCCCTGTCCTCTTATCAACCACAATCATCCTCTGTACTCTACGCTGCACTCCACTCTGGTCTCCCCCTCCAATTACAGGGGAAAACAGGTCCAGGAGATGAAAGGGACCTGCCCAAGGGCACAGGCAAATTAACACTGGAGCGTAAGCGGAGACCGTTGGCTGTTCTTGATGTCACGCAAGGGCCTGACTTCAGCTCACACCGTAGAGATGTGCAAGTCCAGAGGCATCCATTTCAGACAAGCATCCAGAGAAGCATTATCTTGAAGAAACACATTGCCAGCCACCCCCGACTAAATAAAGAGCCAGGTTGCCTTCCCCCAGGGAGATGCCTCTGTTTTAGAGATTTGGGTTGATTTCCATAATTGCCCATTTGGGCCACTTTTTTTCCCCCTCTTCCTGCACTTGAAATTCCCACTCTCATGTTTTGAATTCAGCAATAGTGAGCCCAAGAAGCTCTAGGACCCACTCTCAACCCCAACAAAGCAAAACCTCTCTCTCTCTCTGTCTCTCTCTCCCTGTCTCTCCCTCGTTCCCCAAACCTCCTCTCCCTTTACCCAGCCTCCCCCTCACTTTGTGGCCAATAAGGTTACTATGGAGAGGCTAAGACTAGCACCACACAAATACAGGCGTCACTGTCGGGCCAGCTGGGGATGCTTTGGACCTAGGGACTCCTGGAATCTATCTTCAACGTGAATAACCGAGCACCTCAGTCCAGCTGTTAAATGCGTTCATATCTTTAGGCGTCTGCCATAAAAAGCCCTGACGTGTAAAGAAAGACTTATATAAAAATCCCATAAACACGTGAGAAGCAGTCAATGGCCATGTCACAAAATGATTTGCAGAAGCCTCGAATATTTTCATCTTCGCCAAACTGCCGTTATGCAAAAAGAGCCATAAAAGGAAAGACTTCAGCAACCTCCCAGGGGTTATGAACACGGGGATATTGCAATCAGTGTTGCTCTTAGCCTCAGGAAACTCGATTTTCTTTGCCACTAAAATTGCCTGCGATATTCTCCGTCGGTGTTCAAAATTAATTCAAATGTGCATTCCTCCAAAGAAAAAGTAACAAATAAAAAAATTAAAACGCCGGCCTGGGGGGAGTGAAACCAGCAGATAGGGGTTGTCGCTGTGAGAGGGCCCGCCAACTATTTTCCCTCTTTCAGGGTCTGGGTTCCTCACCTGAAGAAACAGGGAACTGCAGCTAACGGTCTCTGAGCACCTGCCATCACGTCTCCTACGCACATGCACGTGCACGCACATGCGGGCACGTACGCACACATGCACGCACGCACGCGCACGCATGCACTCACGCACACGGGAGGTCTAATGGGAGAAACGACCTGCTCCTCCCTCCCACTGGGCCCTCCCCCACTTAACTCTTAGTCCACGGGAGGCGGGCCCAGTAGCCCAGACCCCGGACTTGAGCCCTCCAAGCGCCTTATCTCCTTCATCACACACATCCAAGTCTCATACCAAATCTCGCGGACTCTCATTTCGTTATTTTCTTTGGCTTATTTACACAAGGCTTATCACTGTCCAGAAAAAATGGGCTCAGACTACTGCAAGCATTATGTCCGTAAATCCTTACAACCCAGGGGCACCGGGGTGGCTCAGTCGGTTAATAAGTGTCTGACTTTGGCTGGGGTTGTGATCTCAAGATTCTGGGATCAAGCCCCAACTCTGGCTCCCCGCTGGGCGAAGAGTCTCCTCCCTCTGCCCCTCCCTCCACTCGCTCCTACTCTCTCTCTCTCAAATAAATAAATCTTTTTTTTTTTTTAAATCCTTGCAACCTTAGTAATTAGCTTTTATTTTGCTGCCCAGCACCCGTCCCTCTTCTTCTGATAACAGCAGCCCGTTTTCTTTTGGGAATGCCCCTCCTTGATTCTCAAGGGGCTTGGGAAAGGCCAAGGCACATCTCCTTCCAAGGAGCAGTCACATGATTCAGGCCTGACCAATGAGCGTATTCTATTCTCCTGGCCGTAAGGATTGGCTCAGCAATGGGTGTGTGATCTAATTAAAACCAATCCCATAATTTTTATAAGAACTGTTAGGAGAAAGGTGCTCTTTCTTCATAAGAGCTGCTGAGGGGGTAGGAGTAAAGCCTGGAAATATATTGGCAGCCGTCTTGCCACCATGAAGAAAGAAACAGCTTTAAGTAAAGCCAACACTGACTCAAGAGATCAATCTTTAGTAACTTTTTTGGAGCTTCTGGATGTAGCCATACCCAAAATTAGATCTGTCTTTAATGAGCATACACCCAAGTAGTTACCTTAGTAGAACAAAGGAAGAATGTTTCGGGTACAAGAACAGCGAAGCGTATGCCAATGCTCTGAGGCAGAAGAATTTTCCTCAAACAGAAAGAAAGCCATCGTGGGTGGGCTTCAGAGACTAATGACAGGCAAGAGCGGAAGAAAGTGAGGACCAGACCATCCAAGGTAGATATTATTCTAAGGATTTTTATCCAAAGAACAATAGGCAAGGTTTCAAGAAGGAGTGGGTTAGTAATCTGACTTGAATTTTGTAAAGTGCTCGGGAGGCTGCTTTGAGGAGAATGGACTGAGGTAAGGAAGCGAGCAGGGTAGATGTTGGAGGGACCATTAGGGGACTATTGTAGTGGTCCGGTCAGAGAAATGGTGGTCTGGAACACTGTGGCACATGTCCATATTGCTGCCCTTGGGAAGGCCATGTAGAGGAGGGGAGGCTAGCCACCACCTGTCTTTGTAGCTACACAATTTGAAAACTAATGCAACCACCGAGGAAGATTTGCCGCACCCAGCAGCCGGCCTGAACCACCCAATCATGGCGAGTTAACACAATGAATAAGTCTACAGTTGCTGAGTGAGAGTGCTGCTTTGCATACATATAGCCATGAAGCAAGGAGGCGTGAGCTCTTTCCCCAGTTGAATTCAGTCACCCTTAAGCTTGTAAGAACCTGGAAGTTGGCAAACTGCACCTGTCAGACAGGCCCCGTGCACCTGGTTGTCTTTTCCTGCTAACACCCTCCAATGGTTCTTCTCCTGGATGGCACTTCCTTTAAGAAATGGCAGGTGGTAATTGTGCAGGAAAAAGACTCCTTTGCAGGGGAGAAATCAGATCTGTTACCTAACCGTGTGAACAAGGTTAACATCATCGTCGATGGGACAGATGACATGTTGCGTCTCTGGTTGGGACCCACTGGGGACGCAACATCACCCACATGGCATTTTTGCCAAAAAATGTTGAACCTGAAATTAATCATAGGAAGCAATCAAACAAATCTGAATTGACAGACATTGCACAAAACAAATGGCCTGTGGTTTTCAAATACCAACGCCATGAAAAGACCAAAAAAGGCAAGGGAACTATTCTGAAATCCAAGACTGAATAAAAAGGACGACTAAGTGCCAAGCACGATCTTTGGTTGGATCCTGGTAAAAAAAAAAAAAAAAAAAAAAAAAAAAAAAAAAAAAAAGTCTGTAAAAGACATTTTGGGGACCATTGGGGAAATGAAAATATTGACTGTATGGTAGGCAATAGTGTTGCATCGATGTTCAATTTCCTGAGTGTGAACATCGTATCGTGGTTATGAGAAAGGATGTTCATACTCTGAGGATTTGCACGCTGCCGTTTGAAGGTGAAGCGTCATGCTATCTGCACCTGGCTCTTAGATAAACAATGATCAATGATGGATGGATAGATAGATAGATAGATAGATAGATAGATAGACAGATAAATGACAGAGAAGTAGAGAGATACAGGGTATAAACATGGCACAATGTCAAAAATGGCCCCATCAGGGTGACTAGTAGATGACTCTTTATTGTACTAATATTATTCTTGCAAGTCTTTTGCAGGTTTGAATGATTTCAAATTAAAAATTGTGGGGGAAAGTCAGTAACTGTTTACTATCCATGCACGTGTGTGTGCAAATACAGACACTCACAGACCAATGGCCTGCTGTCACGATGGTGAAGACCCATCTCCCCAGCGGGGAACATTGGGATAATCAAGCACCCTGGTTTGCCTAGGACAGAGATTGTTAAGAGCACCCCCTAGAAAAGTGCTCCCCCTACTTATGTCAAGGGCAGTTGCCAAAAATGGAGAGAAAACGTCACCATCGTCTGACATCTGCTATATCAGCTTCCATTCGTTCATTACTCAAACGGGTCCTGAGTCCCTAACGGTGTGCCAGCGGCTGGATAGACAACGCTGAATGAAGTCAACAGGGTTCCTGTCCTTGTGGAACTGACCATCCAAAGTCGTGCTTGGCCAACTATAACCCACAGGCCAGATCTAGCCTGTTTTTTCATAACCCGTGAGCTAAAAAAGAAAAAGAGGAAGAAGAAAAAGAAAAGAAAATTATATTTTTTAATGGTTGGAAAAAAATCAAAAGGAAAATATAATCCTGGGACATGGAAAACAAATTGAAATTCAAACTTCGGTGTCCATCAATAAAGTTTTATTGGCACACTGCACTACTCATTCATACATTACCTCTGGCTGCTATCTTGCTCCAACCGCAGAATTGAATGGTCATTAACAGACACCATATGGCCCAAAAAGCCTAAGATATTTACTATCTGGCCCTTTGCCGAAAAAGTTTGCCAACCCCTGTTGGAAAGCCTTGTTCTCGGTGTGGTGCCCAGGGTTGCTGGAAGATGAAATAAGATAATGCAAGGATAATAGTATGGCCAGGGCCTCGCACAAGTGTGTTGGCTATCTGCCTCAATCCGCTCGTCTGTAAAACGAAGGCAATAAGAGCACTCCCTGGTATGATGGTTGTGTGGATGTAATAAAAAAACGCAGGTCAAACACTTGGCACAGTACCTGCGTATAGTAATCGCTCAAGAAACGGTAACGACTGGCTGTCAATGCAGCTGATTACAGCAGACCGACTGTCACATTTATCATCTCGGCTAATCTGCTTCATGTTTCAGGTGGAAATATTTCAAATGTTCAACAGAATACATGGAACGTATTATCTTATAAACATATGATCTTCTGTAATTGGCTCCAAAAATTAATTACATGGAAACATTTAGCAAAAATAGGCATTTTTGACGCCACTGGCACCCCACTCAGCCCTCTCTGATCCCATTATCCTCTTCCCTTCCTCAGGCCAAAGCGACCACTATCCAGAGAGTGGGGGCTATCCTTCCCATACTTTGCTCTCTCGTTTTAGTACAAATAATTTTGATTTCTCCACACATTGCATTATTGTTTTTGCATGCTGCCAAAAATGCAAAATGAATGGTCTCATTCTGTTCATGTTCTTCCATGATGTGCTTGCCCCTTGTACGGTTGGTCCACCCTGATGTGATCCACTCCTCTCCTCTGCTGTATCAGACATCAGCATATGGGAAACTCCCCACTGAGTCCGTCCATTCTTCTGCCAAGGAGGCCATTTGGGTCATCTTCCATTGCTTTGCTCCTACAAACAAATAGCTGTTCTTGTTTGTGTAGGTCTGCTAACTCACTGATTCTGCACAGCTGCATGGGCAGAACATTATGCCTTCCCCCAGTCTCACCTCTTTCAAATCACCCCCTTCTCAAATTGAAGCAATTGCCCACTTTGCCAAAGCAGAGGACATGATCAACCCATTTCTGTTCCCAAGCAAAAAAACCACAAAAGCATGTTGGCACTTCCGAGGTGTGTTTGAATCAAGTTTTGCATTCTGTGCCAGGGAGGAAGTCTAGTGGAGGATTTGTAATACTAATTGACTAAAAGAGCAAAAGATTTTTGTTCAACAATGACCTTTTCTAAGGGCTGTGTATATCCGAATGCAATCCGGGAATTTTATTTACATCCACCCTGCTATGTGCCATCAAAGGGTAATTTGTGCAGCTCAGGAACAGGCTATGTCAAGGGCCTGCAAGACCTTCCCAAGCCCTACGGGAAGAACAAAGATTATCTACTGAGCACGTACTATGTGCTGGGGGAGCGTCTACTGCCATCAACTTCAGGAGCTGCCATGATTTCCATTTTCCTAAAGAGGAATCAGGATCAAAGCCTTAACTGACTTGTCCAACATCACACAGCTACTAAGTGGCAAAACCAGGGCACAAATTCAAGCCTGTGCTGTCCCAAAGCCCTGATTTTCCAAGGAAATGCACACACCTAGGACAGAAATGTCCTATCTCCACCTGGACCCTAAAATTCAAATGTATTTAATATCTTAAACCAAAATGTTTATCCTAACGTACCCTTAGCAGAAACCTGACGGCTTATTCTAAAATCTAAAGATAAGAATCATATGGTCCCAAGCAAGGATTTTAGTCCATTTTCAAGGGCGGAAAAGGAATTAGACACGATAAATCAGTTCACAATAGGGCAGGGCTAGAGGATCGTTCGTGTGGCTGAAGCTCAGGGGTTTTTTCTGTCCATAAGTCAAAGCTTTGTTAGGCATTTTCGAGAGACTTCATACAAAGTAACCCTTGGGGGAATCAACCCTTTAGAAAGATGGAAATTGATTTTAATGTGAGAAAAAAAACACATGGTAATATGGAAAGCAACAATCAAACACGTATGAATGAAGATGGGGAAAAAATTGCTTTTACAAGTCTAGAAATCTATCAGGACCCAGACATCTGTCACCTCCTGAACAGACTTTAATTTTAGAGTTTGCTTCCTTTAAAATTTTTTCCCCTTCTCCTCCCATAGTTAGATGGATTTCACATATGCTTGGGATTTCACAAGCTCGGTCTTGGTAGGTGCGATATCTAAGAATATCTGAAGCTGTTTCCAAGTCGTTGTGGGATGACGCTTGTCTTGTTCTTTGAAATCCAGCCTTTAGATTTTTCTTACTCCTCGTGGCTACTCTTGTGACGTCAGGTGATTCTCAAATCCGTGTCTGCAGACACGAACTGAACCCAAGCCCAAGTATCATTTCCAGTGGCCTTTATCTGCTCACAGAAATCCTCCAGTGCATCATGTTTCAAACTACAAATGTGCCTACGTGTCCTCTGGTGATCTTGTAAAAGTGCAGATTCTGATTCAGGAGGGCTGAAGTGGGACCTGAGACTGCATTGCACCCCAGGTGATGCTGATGGTGCCAGCTGGCAGACAGCCCCTTCAGTGGCAAAGCTCCAGTGGTCTTGTTATTCTGTTTACCCCCAACCCCACCCCAGATCCATTCTCTGCCCTACAGACTGCAGCACCTGGACACGTGGGCTCTCTGGTTTACAGATGGGTTGGGCCAATGGAAGGTGGAGTCAATGGATTGAGCCAATGGGAAGCAACAGCGGGACATCAGAGTGCCTTGTACTTAACATGACAAAGAGGACTTTGCAGGTGTGATTAAATCAAGGATCTTGAGATGGGGAGATTATCCTGGATTATCTGGGTGGGCCCATTATAATCATCTGGCTCCTTATAAGTGAAATAGGGAGTCAGGAATGTCAGCATTAGACGTGACCAGCTGTTCGTGGCTTTGAAGACGGAGGAAGGGGCCAGGAGGCAAAGAACGTGGGAAGCCTCTAGAAGGTAGAAAAGGCAAGGAAATGAATTCTTCTCTACAGTCTCCAGAAGGAAAGCACCCCTCCTAAAACCTCAACTATACTCCAGTGAAACCCATTTCAGATTTCTGACCTCGAGAACCATAAGATAGTAAGTTTGTGTTGTTGTTTTTTAAGATTTTATTTTTAAGTAATCTCTGCACCCAACATGGGGCTCAAACTCACAACCCTGAGATCAAGTGTTGCATGCTCTACCAACTGAACCAGCCAGGCGCCCCAAGTTTGTGCTGTTTTCAGCCATTATGTTTGTATTACGTTGTTAATGCAGCAATAGGGGAGCCAGCGAAGAGCAAGACAAAGTCCCTGTCCTCTCGGAGCTGACATCCTAGTGGAGAAGACAACCAACCAACAAATAGAGCAGGAGAATTTGAGGTAGCGACGTGTGCTGTGACGAACACAAGCGAGGGTGACATAACAGAGAGTGCGTTGGGAGGTCTCCACTTTGCTTAGGGTGGTTCAGAAGGGTATTTTGGGAAGATGACATTTGAACTGAAATATAAACGACGAGAAGTGAGCCATGTGAAGATCTGGAGGGAGAGCATTTCAGGATCAGCATGTGAAAATGTCCCGCAGAGCTTCTCAGCCAGGGGAGGTACTAACCCCCTCCAGGGGAATTTGATAATGCCTGGGGTGCTTGTGGTTGCCATAGTGACTACAGGCACCATAGACATTTACCAGGTCGGGATCAGGGATGCAAAATACTCTGAAATACGGAGGAGGAGGGGCACCTGGCTGGCTCAGTCAGTTAAGGGGCTGCCTTCAGCTCAGGTCATGATCCCAGGGTCCTGGGATTGAGCCCCGCATCTGGCTGCCTGCTCGACGCCCTAGAGGGAATCTGCTTTTCCCTCTCCCCCTGCTTGTGTGCGCGCACTCTCTCTCACTTGGTCACTCTCTCTCAAATAAATAAAATCTTAATAAATAAATAAATACACACATACATAAAATAAGATATGGAGGAGAGTTCCATGCAGGGAAGTTCTGTCCACTGCAGAAGCCCAGTAAGGAATTGGGATTTGATTCTGAGCATGACAGGAAGCCACTGGAGAGCAGAGGGCTGTTGGAATCCGATGTGTGTGTTTAACAGACCCCTTTGTGGGGAGAAAGGCAATAGTGGAGCATGGTTGGAAATGGAGAGGCCACTTAAGATCTTTCCAGGTTCCAAGAACACTGCTGTCCTATCTCCTTGACCTTCACAAGGACCTGTGGAAAGAGAAGGGTGGCGGTAGTAGAGATAGGGAGAAGCGACCGGGTATAGATTTTGGAAGGACAAAACTGGCTGATGGGTCGGACAAGCTGAGGGTGGAATGTGAGTCACAAAGAGTGAAGGGCAGTCTCATGTTTCTGGCCTCAGCAACTGGGTGGTGGCGATGCCACTCTCCGCACCCATCTTGAACGACGGAGCATCAGCCGCGCAGGCGCCATGCCCTGGGTATACGGCAGTGAGCCAAAGAGACGGGGGAGGGGACCTTACCTTACAGGTAAAAAATAATCTGTCCAAACCTTCCAGTAGTGGCTGACCCATAACCGTCCCTTAGTGAAGGAGGGGTAGTGTGGGCATTTCCTTTTACCCCTCTAGTTTTGAGCCAGGCCTTGCCCACAGCTGTTTTATTTTCCATCTCGTATTCAGCCTGTGTGTGTCTCCTTCCCCTAAAGGGGCCCTCAAGTCCTTTAAGCCATGGATGAAGACAGACACCTGTTTTGTAGTCCCCCCAGCACTTCGCCTGATGCCTGACTCACTGTACTTATCAATAAGCGGTTGAATGCATGCTCGCACGTATACTGTCTGGCCTTCTCACTCTGAAGGAAAATGAAGCCATTCTCAACCCAGCTGCCGGGATAACGAAGACGGGTCTCATGTGATGGCCAATGTAGAGATCCAGCATCCCCGGGGGTGCTGAGAACACATTCCCCGGGCTGGTCTCCTCCTTCCCCCTGAGAATTATAATCACAGCCAGGCCAAAACCACAACTCCCAGCGCAGACAGGTGTATCCCACACACACCTACACAGAGGAGTATTTTCCAGAAACGGATCCTGGTGACTCGGTAATTCCAGCCACCTCAGTCAGTTGTAGAGAATTAAATATCTCTATTCCCCCAGAGGTGGGGAAAAAATAAAATAAATTAAATTAGAAAAACATATCTTTATTCCTAAACTCAAAACAAGACAGATCCAGAACTCAATACAAAAAAATGTCAAGAGACATGAAGAGTTCGCAGAAAGGCATAAAAGTGCTCAGCCTCACTTTTGTGAGAAATGCAAACGGAATTACATCGAGCTGTGATTTTTTTACCCATCAGACAGACAAGGTGCAGGTTTGACAACATGCCAAGCGGATGAGGTGTAGGAAACAGGCTGCGAGATAAGTAGGTTCAGCCTCGCTGGGGGAAATTCAGCATTAACGATCCTAGTTAGAAGCGTAAGACCCCTGGAACCAGCACTTTTGTGGTGGGACATGTGTTCAAAGTTGCCCACGGTCCTCGGGGTATGATGGGAAACTCTCTACGGGAGAAAGACTTGGAGAGATTTTTCCCTCTGTGCTCTACTGAACTTCTTACTTTTTGTTCTAAGTGAATGTATTACTGATTCAAAAAATATGCAAAATTCCAAAATTCAGAAGAGCCTTAAGCCTCAGGAGGGGAACCCTTTAAAAACAAAGCCATGTTGGTGAAAGGGTGCAGAGTTTCGGTTGGGATGATGATTGGTTCCGAGATGGACGGTGGTCACGGTCGTACAACAGTGCGAATGCACTTGAGGCCACAGCACTGTCCACTTAGAAATGGTTAAAATGGTTGATTTTATGTTTTGTGTGTTTTACTGCAATAGAAATAGCTTGAAAACAAAACAAGCGCACAAGACTCAATCATGAGGCCACATTCAAGTGCCATCATTTGGAAGACTGCCAAAACTCAGGGGCTTAGACCACCTGAATGCTCTATGAATAGTCCTGCTTGAATATGTTATCTTTTTTTTTTTAAGATTTATTTATTTCCTAGAGAGAGAGAGAGCACAAGCGGGAGGGGCAGAGGGAGAGGGAGAATCTCAAGCAGACTCTGCACTAAGTGTGGAGCTGGAGACAGGGCTGGATCTCACGATCCTGAGAACACGACCTGAGCCGAAACCACGAGTCAGATGCTCAACCAACCACACCAGCCCAGGCGCCCCATAATGTTATCATTCTTAAAAAAAGGAACTTTACTATTTGTAAAGCTAAATTACAATTTTTACTTTTTTTTTTTAAATTTATTTAAGGAATCTCTACACCCAACACAGGGCTCGAACTCACGACCCGAAGATCAAGAGTCACATGCTCCTCGGACTGAGCCAGCCAGGCGCCCCAACTAAATTGCGACTTAACTTTGCTTTGTGAGTTTCTATGAAAACGCAAGGCAGGAAAAAAAAATCCTTTGCCCCTACAACATGAATTTGATTTTTCCCTTAAAAACTGTGATCATGGTGATGATTACATTCAGGATGAAATGGCTCATTCCAAAGCATAAAGTACACTCTAAATTACACTAGGACGTCCTACCAAAACTGGCCTAGATGACCCAAAAGAGTGAACTTAGACTACATCAAGAACTGAACAGTTAAAAATGCAGTGGATAGATACAGAGAGAATGGAAACACTAAAATATGTAAATATGTACTCCATTTTGTTGCAAAAATGTCTCCCAAAAGTGCTAGAAAGGCCATCCATATGGATCACAATAAAGAGAATTATTCTCCTTTGTTCAGTGATGGAAATGCAGAGCTGAACAGAGAAAACAGCTATTGCCTTGCACGTTCATTTTTAGAAAGACACACACACACACACACACACACACACACACACACACACAGAGGTTCCCACTGGTCAGGAAGAAGCTCAAGCGACCCCCACCACTGAATCCTAACCCCAATTCACTCCTCTATGTCACTGTCACTTGACATTAACACCCTGAATACCGTCTACTCCAGTCCAGTTAGAACTACCTGGCTCCCCGGCCACACCCAGCGCCTCGAAAGCAGGAACTGTTTTGTTCCTCCATTCCTCAGTGCCTAGCCCCTTGGGGGGATGGATTTCACCTTTACTGAATGGAAGAGCATCTGAACCACAAATCCCTGCCGGTCCAGTATAACTACACAGTCTTATCAGGTAGAGAGGACTTCAGGTCCGAGGAGCACATGCAATCTCTCGGTCCACACGCTGCCAGCAGGTTTTACAGGGCAGTTTATCACTTTCTCACAACCTTTACTGTAGGAGCAATATTTTGTATTATGATGTCACTTTGGGATTTAAATCGTCTGACCTCAAATGACATGAGTGTCAGCTCACTGGTAACTGCTGCTATTGATAAAACAGCAAATCTCTATTTCGGACTCATTATCATTTTGCAAATTCAGTTATTTGGAAGCTTGGCTGGTTCCTGCGGGGGGCGGGGGGGGGACGGCACCTGCAGTGAAACCATTCGCTCGAGGTCCTCACGGTCCCTTTGTGTGGCCTCTCACAGGGCCAAACGAATGGCTGGAGGCAGAGCAGACGTGTAATGGGATCCAACGAGAAGGTACTTTCTTCAGAAGCTTTTCACTGACAAGACGACCGAGTCGAATAAACCCTCAGTTCTCTGTCCACAACTGATTTGTTATGGGAATTCCTGCTTTGTCTCTAATCTGCACATTTTCTTGGGGGGTTTTCTTGTGAGTAGGAACTGTAGAACTAGAAGGTTCTTTCATGACGCGTGCAAGACAAGATACTGCCACTGCCTTCTCCTTCATGTGCAGCCCAGGATCCCAGGATGACGGGGAATGAGGGTCTCCAGGCCGACGGCACACCCAGCACCTCCTCTGGAACCCCAGAGCGTAACCACCACGGCAGCATGGAGCCTTCGTCTGCGGGACGTTACGCTCCCCCGGAGAGACCCCGGCACCCCTCCTCATCCTCCTCATCGTCTGGAAGTGGTTGTCCAATCTCTGTCTTTCCCGCTGTGTCCCAGCAGCCGGCATCTTCAAGTGCGGCCTACATCCTGGTTGGAATTTCTGCCTTCTGACTCGTGCGAGGCCTAGCTCCCACTGGAACGTCACCACTGGGAGGGCGGCCACCGTGTCTGTCTCAGTCACTGCCTGGCCCGAGTCTTGCACAGGGGCGGCGTCTGGCATTGCCCAGGAGCTCCCTATTTTGTGAATGGCTAGAGGACTGGTCTCGCCAACAAAACCAGCTGAATCCGACTGACAGGCGTTAGGTAACTCGGTTGAGAACGAGAGGACAAGAGTATTTCACAGTGTAAGTGAGTAATACAAATCTCTCCTTAGATTCACAAGAGAGAACTGAGAATTATCTGTTTTGTTACTTACAAAATGATTTCTTCCTGCCAATGTTAATGCGGTGCTGTCAGAAGCAGCAAATGGCCTTGTTTGCTTGTGGCCTAAATCTACTCTAAAGGGACGAGCTGGTGTCCTAGGGCACAAAATTTACTCCTACGAGCCTCCTCTGTCATCTGCACCCCATACCCCAACCTGGCACTATTTACATTCAGTTTGTATGTTTCCTGATCATTTCCTGTATGTTTTACAGACATACTTTCTATTTGCTACTTACTCATAAGTTCTTGCAAATAGAATCCCCTGCCTGTCTTCCGAAGCTATTCCCAGAGTGGGCGCTCAATAAATGCTTGAGGAACTGACTCATGTATTCTGTGTTCCGAGCTACCTTCTAGATAAGAGCTGCTAAATGTCAGCATTTGGCCTGTACAAGAGGTTGAGCGACCTATAATCCCGCTGTTTCCTGGGCATTTCCAGTGAAGTAAATGACCAATACCATAATATAAGAAAACGGTTTTATTCCTAATTTTTAGTTCCCATACAGTTTACAAATACACGCTTACTCTGATAATACGGCTCTGCAGCTAGCACACCCATAAATACAGGTGGGGAGACAATTAACATCCACTAATGTTTCTCTACATAAACTATTCTTTTCATGTCATTTTTTAAAAACAATTGCAAACAGACTACGTAATACGTGGGCAAAAAGGCAATTAAGTGAATCTCTTGAAACACTAAGTGTATAATAAACAGTGCATATTATCAACATTTACATGATTCACACCAAAATGATGACATCCTAAAACGTATTCCTTTTAAAGGATAGATTTATCAATAAAATATTACATATCTTTTAATACTCTGGTACAATACTTCATATACTGCAGGAAAATTAAATGTAGGTCTAGTCATCAGCTTAATAAAGGATCCTTTTCCATTAGCTTTTATTAATAAAAGAATCACAATTATGTCATAAATAAACAGGCAAATTATTAATTACATGATTTGAGGTTTAGGATGAAAACTTGTAGAAATTAGTTTGATATACAGTAAAGTTATACGACACACTAAAACCAACTGTTTAATATTTTTGCCTTGTGTGAACTGCCCATAGTGAAATAAAGAACAAACTTCTCAATGATGGAAGATACAACAAACTGTATTTTGGAACTTATTTTTCAAGAGGAAGAGGGAGAAAGGTGTCAACAACATTAAGGGCTAATACAGATCCTAATAAAGGCATCTTGAAATTGGGGAGGCCATGTGCTTGCTATATAAAACTTTATTCCCCCGACAACATACAGCAAACAGAAACTGCACTGTGTGTCCTTATGTCTATAGTCTAAGTTCCCCTTATGGATTAATAAGCTACAACAAAACACTTTACAATTGCATACCTGTCCACATTCCCCCCAACTAGAAATAACCCGGGATGTTATATTAGTTCTTCAGATCCCCAGTAAAATAACCCCTAAAAAAAATCTTGAGAATCTCCCTGGCTGTTCCAAAGCAACTAGGCTCCACAAAGAATGTACAAACACCAAGAAAGTCGTACGGCAATGTTCTCACCCGCATTTAGCCGCAGCTGAAAAGTCACTGATTCAATGGCAGAGAGGACCATGATTTTCAGGAGGGTCACACATTGGAGGAGAGGTGTCTTTTTATTTTTTATTTTTTTAAAAAAAAGCTCTTAAGACTCTGAAATTTGGCTTTTAAAAAAACCCCAATACCATGTGTCTGATAATTTCTTCACCCCAAATATAAAACACTATGCTTATCATTTTAAGATACTCAACCAGCTTCGAGATATTGTGCAAATTCAATGTCTACCAGCAACCCAGGAGCAGACCGCATCCCTGCATCTATCACACCTACTTGCCGGGTACCCCGATTCAACCTACTCAAGTTCGGACCGCGCTGGCC
This sequence comes from Ursus arctos, assembly GCF_023065955.2. NCBI lineage: Eukaryota > Metazoa > Chordata > Mammalia > Carnivora > Ursidae > Ursus > Ursus arctos. The sequence continues at coordinate 21,640,006 of NW_026623030.1, forward strand.
CCGCGCCCCCTGACCTCCTCACAAACCACCTCTTTGGAACTTCCGTCTGCACTGCTTTTTAACACTTGCACCTCCAGCTCCCCGCATCTTCACGGCCTCTCTTCCCGATGCCATCTCGTGGAGGGTCATCTCAGCTGAGAACCTGCAATCCCCCTTTCACCAGACTCATGACAGAGCTCAGCCACCCAGGGACTACCACAGTCTTGTCCTGGCAGAAGTTGACATAACAGGATAGTTTGCTGACTTCGTGGAGGGAAATCGAAATGAAATCAATGTCCTGGAACAAACAAAGCTAGCCGAAATCAGGCGTTTCTGTTCCACGCACAGAACTTGATCCTAAGCTACGGGCGGGGACGTGAATGCCGCAGATGTATTTGTACAATCAAACCCTTGCATGCTGGTGAAAGACTTTGCCCCCGAAGTCCAGAGGCTCACCTGTACCACAAAGTCAAGGCAAACGAGAACAATTCAACGTGACAACGCAATAAAAAGAACAGGATTCAAGATCCTTGTTGCAAATACTGAACTGGAATCTCTTTCTTTCCAGGCTTGACAAGAAGACAGCAGTCACTGACATTCCCCTTAGAAGGTAATTACCTCTGGGCCACACCTGTGTTCTAAAGCCATTCTAGGTTCAGTGGAGGGGGGAAGGGGGGAAAGGGGGGTCAATGTGCATTTTGTCTATGAAAATGGCAGCGGAGGCAGTCCCCAACCTACCTCAAGGTTTCACGGGAGGTAAAGAGCTCAGAACGGAAGGACTACCCGGGCTGGATCGGGAGCCAAAGCAAGAAGAATCCGAGTACGGAGACCGTAACCTGACGGCAAAGCCGCCATGGCATTTTATTATCTTTACAAAGTCAACCAATGATACTTTTGTTGAAACATACTCACTGCAGGATGATTCAACACACAGGGCAAAGAGGATGTCTTTGGAGAAGGCACTTCAGGTAGAACGGTAGCAAATCTTACTGCTTGGTTAAAATAAAAATGAGCTACTGTTACTTTAGTCCAGTGAGCGCCCCATTAGGACCGCCCCCTTCTTGGCTGCAGCCTGACTGAAAACAACGGATGGGGGGGAAGCACCGCCTTCACAGCCCCTGGCGGGAGCCACGTGAGACAGTGGTTCTGCTTTCAGATGTTCTGCCCCCTCAACACATCCATCCCTATGAGATCAGTTCCCCCAAGTGATGGTTCAGAAAATATGCTCAGAGCCAGCAGAAGTGGTTCAGGAATCTTCTAGAAGGCCCTCTATTGTTCAGTTTGACTTCCAGCTTACACCAGCTATCATACGCAGCTTCCACTTCCCAACGACACCAGCAGCTTCTACTTTCGCTAAGGATTGCTGTCTTCCCGTGGCACTGGTTCTATTACTCTGGGGTCCCCTGTGAATCATACCTCCCATTTCATGCCCTTGTGCCACTCCCCCTTCCTGAATCTGGGCTGGGCCTGTGATGCTTTAATCAATAGAGGGCAGTAGAAGTTCTGGGTTTAAGTGTTAAGAAGGCCTGGCCATTACTGCTTGATACCCTTGGGAGCTCTGAGCTGCCATGTAAGCGGTCCAGCTTCCCTGCTGGTGGGGCCACCTGGAGCCATCGCACAGAGAAGGAAAGGCTTGGGGACCTGCTGAGAGAAGCCCAGCCACCCCAGGGTCTTTGGGCAACCAGCTGACCACACGGCCAACACCAGCGAGAGGACAGCAACTGAGCTCAGCTGAGCCCAGCCCAGATTGAAGAACAGGGAGGAGGCAAACAAAAGAAGTACTGTTTCAGCCACTGTGTTTTGGGGTGGTTTGTCACCAACAATTGATAACCATGACACTGGTCGGTTATCCACAGATGCACTTCTTTTTTCTAAATACAAGACAATGACTCATATGAAAAGAAAATATGACAAACATTTTCCCACCACATCCTTCTCAGCCAACAGGCTGAATGGTAACTGGTCATCCGCTAAGAAGAAAACACACCTTTTCTCCCAAGTTTCCATGATTCTTTTTTCCCATGATTTTTTAATGGCAATGCAAAGGGAGACAGTCGACTTCTGACAGTCTGGGGCCACTGACTTAATTATTATTTAGCCAAAAAAAGAGGCCATCGGATGAATTACCCACTACTGGATAAGCGATGATAAATGAAACTGTTCTCACTCCCATGGGATGTTGTCACCTTTTCCAAAATGTTTTTCCTCTTATAAGTGCCCTGTCATCCCTCACAAAGAGAAAAATAATTGAATTTTTAAGGTTATAAAAAGAAAAGAAAATGCCAATAAGTAGAATTTGAATCACCATCATCTGTAAAATACAGAGCAGAATTAACTGCTTCCTCAATTTAAAATAAAATTCTATAAAATATAACACTGTCTACACTGTAGAGATGATTTCTTCTTATCTGAGGAAATGGGTAACTGGTAATCAGGTATTGTTGAGTTAGACTACAGTGGTCTTTAAATGGTTTCGAATTTTGCTTAACCAAAGGTAGTCAACCACAACACAGGCCTTCCAAATTCAAAGTCGTTCTTCGCATATACTTTCTTGCATCTGTTCTTGATCTTTTTAGGGAGAGGGTAAAGGTCCACATCTGGGGAAGAAATAAGTTAGAATAAGTCTAGAAATAAGTTCGAGCACACATCTAAAAGTTTCTCAAGGCATTAAACCATTTTCAAGTAGACTGAAAGCTTTTAAATATACTACCCATTGACATGGGAATTTCCACGTGCCACATTGAGACTGAGTTTCCAACATACATCACAACCTGGGTCACTGTCTACAAAGGTGACTGACAGGACAGAGACGTACAAGAGAGAGGAGTTTCCAGCGACAGAGCTGGAAGGCACGTAGAGGTTATCAGGGTGCAGGCCTGGGGAGGCCGGAGCCCTGGGTCACACAGCCAGTCAGGGCCAAGGGGGACGAGAACGTGGACATCCTGACACCGACCCTCCAGAGCAGTGTCCCCCTGCTTCCCAGGTCCCCACGGATCATCTCCCAGCACAGCTTGGGTTAACCGACTCTGAGACAAATGGAAGGAAGAGTAACACCTGCTCTTCTTCGCCCGTATCAACCATCTCTCCATAATCAGTGCCAGCTCTGCCCCTCACAGAATGAATTCTGTATTTGGTTTCAATCCTTAATGAACTTGAAAATGAGTCCAGCTCAGAAAAAAGGAATTTAGGAAGAGCAAAAAGAGGCTGGCTTGTAAAACTTCGTTATGGTGCCCCTCGCTAGAATGCTCACAAATTATCTGCCTGCTTAAAAATGCCACAAATGATAGAAACAACCGGTGAGCGGTTCCATTTAAATACCTATGTCCGTGCGGAAGTCTTGGTGGGTGTTCTCATCTGAAACTTTTCTGCTGCTGCATCAGACCCACGTTTTCATAGACTCTAGCATTATCTTCTCTCATTCTGAAAAGAGAAGTACAGAAAACATGGATGAAAACGCCAACCATGCTGTCCAAGCTCACACGGTGTTTATAAAGCACCTACTCCATTCCGTGGGGACCCAGTATGGTGCAGACACAGGCCCCAGGAGCTAAGGTTCTAGGACGGCTGTAAGACATTAACATACAGCAATATCAGGCTAAAAGTGGAAGAAGAGCCTTGAGTCCCTGGGCTCTCTGGGGTTCGAGGAAAGCGAGCCGTTTTTCTGGCAGGCAGCAAAGGCCTATACGATGAGGCCTTTGAGTAAGACCTTCAAAGCAGGGTGAGATGTGAGCACGTAGAAAGGACAGGTGTTCATTTCAAGCAGAGGGATCCTAATGGGCAAGAGGTCCAAGGAAGGAAAGCGCAGGAGCAGTGAGGCCCACAGACCCATGCAGCCCCGGATCCAGCTACATGCAGGGGAACAGTAAGGGTGAAGCTCAGAGGTGGTGTTGGGCCTGGGATGGAGGGAGTGCCTCTGAGAGGCCAGACTCCATTCTGCTGAGCAGGGAGTGGAGATAAGAGCAGTCTGGGGGGGGGAGGGGGGGACAGGGGACCCAGCAGCCATTGATGCCAACCTGAGAGGGACAAGAAGGGGTTTGGGGTCTGGCGTATCCTGGGTTACACCCTGTAAGGAACACGATGGGAGCGGAGAGCAGAGAAGCTGTCGCACAGGGAGGTCACTGGCAATAAGGGAGTCATCAGAGTGCACGTGCTGTGCCGATATTCGGGGAAAGGTCTCTGGCCAGCACTCGGAGCCCTGATGAGCTGGTGCCAAGGCAGATGAGTGTAGATAGCAATTTAAAATGTCAACTTTGCCCATCAGTCCCCCGGGAAGGGAAAAAGCAGGCAGAAGGGAGAGGCAACTTGGTGGAGAGAATCCTTTTGCTGTATAATTTCATTTCAATGTTAACTAGAAGCCAAATGTAAACACAAGCCCCATATTTGCTATCTAAAACGTGTATACAGAGTATTAAAGTCAGCAGGGGTTTAAAAATCCACATCAGAAGCAAATAGAGATAAGACTCTTGGGGGAAAATAAAAAGTAAATGTTATACCACAGCCTACCTCAGAATATACAGAAAAACAATAATTTACGACTGCTGTTCACATAATCGATTTAACATGTTTTCCTAACACATGTTTTAGCTTAAACAAGGGGTTGGCAAAGTTTTTCGGAAAGGATCAGAGGGTAAATAATTTAGTCTCTGCAGGCCATACTCAGTCTCTGGCGTTTTTTGGTTTTTTAAAAATTATAACCTCTTAAAAACCATTCATGAGCTGTATAAAAACAGGGCATGGCCAGAATTTGGCCTGGGGGCTGTAGTTTGCAGACTCTTGGTTTAAAGGCCCCAAAGTAGATTTCTGTTGTCTGTTGACTGGAAAATTAGCAGATCATGATGGTGTCGAGACATTAATGGCCAACTTACTTACTTTCACTTAGCAAAGAGTCTGAAGACAACCAAAGGGGTGTTACCTACCTTTGTTGTCTGTCTATCATTAACAACAGAAGTTATCCCTACCCCATAAAAAGGGAAATTAGATCCTTCTTAGAGAACCATCACTTGACATACTGATAACCTCACATAATCATAGCTAGTGTACCCATCAGCCTTCGGTTTACGTAAATTAAAATTTAGTTTAGAAAGCCATTGACACACTCGCTAATCAGCTGGGCAACAATAAAGACAGGCGTGTGCTGCAAAGACCTGCTGTTTTTTAAGCTTTTCTATAGGATTGTGTTCAGGTAGAAAGAATTTCCTTTATTACTACTTACTCTGCACAAGATGGTGTTGGGGTACAAGGCGGGAGGGGACTCTGATCTCCACTTGTCTGGTCCGTTAGAGAATACTTAATATTTGTATATTCATGCCCTTTCCTCTTGCTTTTCTGAAAGGTGAAGATCGCATATATGAGGAATTGGACTTTTTTAAAGAGAAAAAGAAGCAAAGAAGGCATTTTACCAATGAGACGGGCAGACAGGCAGACAGAAAGGCTGGACCCTGAATAATGATATGTTGATCAAGTGTTAGGGAATTCACCTCAATGTAAATAACACCATACAAGTGAAAAGTACTTTTGAACCACACAATTCAAAAGCACAGAGTCATGCATTAACAGCTTACTGTATTAAACCAAATGTATCTATTTCTGAGCTAAGAGAATTCTCAACTTTCTTTGACACATTAACAACTAATCATTTCGTAGTTCACTTGCAACACATTTAATGATACTCAGATAAACAGTGGGGAAAAGAGTTCCAGAAATAAACTCACTCCAAGTAAAAATGGCCCATAGGTACAGAAGACGGTAGTGCTTGGAACAGAAACAGGAACGCGCTTTATTGTATCTTCCCCGCCTCGCACCTCCAGCCCACAAAAGACCCTAGCACCTTTAAAACTTCATTTTTGGCTCTAATGACACTCTTGGGGGAAAAAAATTGGCAAAGAAAACCAGTATAACGTAATCTCATCACAGATGCAGAGTGAACTAGACTTGGTAGGCGTCCCAGTTAGATGATTTATCACTCTTCACTCCGAAGTTCACCTAAAAGAACGAATTCTGAAAATCAAACCCAGCAATCATAATTACATAATGTTGCTTTCATTCTAGGATTATTCAAGAAAACCAGCAAATATTAGAAAGGGTATCCACATCAAATACCGACGTACAAGAGTGACTTCCATTCCCCGCTGGTGAGAAGGTAAATTGGTGCACTATTAGTCAGAACTCGCAGTACTAACCAGTGAGTGTCTAGTAATAGTAAATCTATATTCTACAACCGTGAACATGTGCCTCTTGAGAAACTCATACACAGAAGCTGAACAGAGCTATCAAAGGACGTCCAGTGACCTGTTATTCTTAATAATGTCTACACCAAGAGAATGAATCAACGCAATGTATTCATATCATGAAATAATACGCAACTGTGAAGAGGAACAACAAAAAGAGAGATTGTGTGTGTGTGTATCAAAAAGGTTTCATAATCAATGTTATGTGGAAAAACACAAATTACAGAACAATAAAACAGTATGCTACCATCTGGCTGAACATTCTAAACACAGAAAACAATGTTATCTATTGTGCGTAGATTACTGGTATTTGTATTTTAAAATATAAAAAGAGAGGGGGCGCCTGGGTGGCACAGCGGTTAAGCGTCTGCCTTCGGCTCAGGGCGTGATCCTGGAGTTATGGGATCGAGCCCCACATCAGGCTCCTCTGCTATGAGCCTGCTTCTTCCTCTCCCACTCCCCCTGCTTGTGTTCCCTCTCTCGCTGGCTGTCTCTATCCTGTCGAATAAATAAATAAAATCTTTAAAAAAATAAAAAATAAAAAATAAAATAAAATATAAAAAGAGACTGCAAGCAGGGGTACCTGGGTGGCTCAGTCGGTTGAGCGTCTGACTTCGGCTCATGATCTCAGGTCCTGGGATTGAGCCCTGCGTCAGGCTGCCCGTTCAGCATGGAGTCTGCTTGTCCCTCTCCCTCTGCCCCTCCCCCTGCTTGTGCTCTTGTCTCTGTCTCAAATAAATGAATAAAATCTTAAAAAAAAAAAAAAAAGACTGCAAGCCTCGCAATTGCCCTGGGGTTCCAAGGATAGAAATGAGGGGTGCATTTGGGGCTGATAGCTGTACTGGTCACATCTGATTGCTGTTATAAATGGAAAAAGAGGGGCGCCTGGCTGGCTCACTCAGAAGTGTGTGTGACTCTTGATCTTGGGTTCGTGAACTGGAGCCCCATGTGAGGTATAGAGATCACTTTATTTTTTTTTTTTGAGAAGAGAAGAGAAAGGAGCTGCTAGCTTGTTGAAGCCGCTGTGACTGACTCTGTTGAAGCGGCACGACCGGTCTGTTAACCAACCAAGCAGCCGTCATGGAACTCAGAGTCTGGGGAGGACGCTGCAGAAAAGAAATCCAAGGAGCAAATGTTTTGTTTGCTCTACACGTAGTTTCATGTTTTGAACAACTGTTTTTAAAAATCGAAAGGCCTGGGGCGCCTGGGTGGCACAGTGGTTGAGCGTCTGCCTTCGGCTCAGGGCGTGATCCCGGCGTTCTGGGATCGAGCCCCACATCGGGCTCCTCCGCTGGGAGCCTGCTTCTTCCTCTCCCACTCCCCCTGCTTGTGTTCCCTCTCTCGCTGGCTGTCTCTATCTCTGTCGAATAAATAAATAAAATCTTTAAAAAAATTTTTTTTAAATAATAAAAATCAAAAGGCCTTGAAAAGGAGCCATGGAATTTTAGCACCGAAACACTGACTTCCACAAGAAACAATTTTTTAAAAGATAGGATTTAAAATGAAATATTAAGTGGAAGACCTGGCAGAGAACATCACTTATTTTAAAACTTATTCTGGACAGCTGGGCATCCGACTCTTGGTCTCAGTCGGGTCTTGATCTCAGGGTTGTGAGTTCAAGCCCTGTGCTGGGATCCACACTGGTGTGGAGCCTTATTAAAATAACTTAAAAAAAAAAAAAAACTTATTCTAGAGTTTGTGAAAAATCCTCTTTTTTTTTTAAATAGAAATTTGAAATATACAATCAATAAGCTGAAGCATAAGCTTGCTTTCTACTCAACATTTTTTAGAATTGCGGTAAAAGAAAAGCAACAGTTAACACGAGTATACTCTGCAATACTGTCCAGTAAATGCTATCGTTGTGCTGCCGACCTCTACAACTTTTTCACCTTGTATGACTGAAACTCTACACCCACGGGACAGCAACCCCCATTTCTCCCTCCCTACTAAATACTTTCTTGAAAAAAATCAGTATTTCTACATAAAGTTATTACAAAAGAATTTTCTAATGGGGCATATTTAATACAAATGGGACAGGAATTATTTCAATGAATTAAGTCGCTCAAGGAAAAGCATAAAAATGTTGGAGCTTCTTGGCTTATTTACAAAGAACGAGAAATAAAACCGATCCACAAATCAGATGAGTTTATTTCTCAGTACTGTGACAGCCCAGGCTGTCCGTATAGAACAAGAAAAATCTCAGGGGATAAGGGTTGTTTTGACTTTGGAGGGTGGAGGGAGATCTGTTACAGAGCCCTAAAAAATGGTCTGAAATTGATCTCTCCTTCACCTGAATTCAAGGACACAGCAGAGTTACCAAACCTTGTGTAATATTTATAATAAATCTTATGGCCTTGCCAGCTGACACACAGCCAAGGTTGAGAGGAGGTCCAACCACAAGTCTCGAAAATCGTCTGGCATTAAATATCTTGCCACGTGAAATAACTGCAGTCCATTCTTAAACTTTAAATTACAAAAAAAGCCTGTGGTGCCTGGCTGGCTCAGTCAGTAGAGCGTGTGACTCTTGATCTCAGGGTTGTGAGTTCGAGCCCCGTGTTCGGCAGAGAGATTACTTTAAAAAAAAATTAAGGCTACAGAATAAGCCATATATTAATTAAAAAAAAAAAACAAAACCCAAAAGCCAAGAGCAGGAAGAAAGGGTCAAATGAAAATGCTCTTGGGGCATCTGGGTGGCTCAGTCGGTCAAGTGTTCAACTCATGATTTTGGCTCAGGTCATGATCTCAGGATAGTGAGATCGAGCCCAATGTCAGGTTCCATGCAGGGCAAGGAGTCTGCTTAAGATTCTCTCTCCCTCTCCCTCTGCTCTTCCCCTTCCCTGCTTGCGTGCGCATGCTCTCTCTCTATTCCTCTCAAAAAAAAAAAAGAAAAAAAAAACCGGGACAAATAGAGAGAAGAGACAAAGCTTCCTTACAAAGGAATTCTAAATAAGTTATGTAGAAAGTACCCATTCCAGAAGATGGACCTTAATTTCTCCCTTTCCTTTGGGTATGGTCTGCACTAAATGACTCGCTTCCAAAGTACAGAGTAAGGACAAGGAAAAAGTCATTGCTACAGTGAGAGAAACCTAGCAGACACTACCTAAGCCGAGTAATGAAGGTTAATATCCCCAGGCCATGTTGTTATCGGGAGCCCCGTGAGCAACGAGAAGGGCACCTCGAAACTCACCTTATTGGTACTCTGCCCCAAAATTCATTACTCCAGTCAAATCACAAGAAAACAGCCAAACCCACACTGAGCAGCTTTCCACAAGATACCTGACTAGCACTCCAGAAGTGTCACGGTCATGAGAGACAAAGACTAAGAAACTAGTACAGACCGGAGGGGACACTAAACTCAATGTGGGGTCCTGGACGGGATCCTAGGACAAAAAAAGAACGTTCGTGGGAAAACTGGTGAAATACAAATAAATTGTAGAGCTTAGTTACCAGCAATTTATCGGGGTTAATTATTCAGTTTTGATAAAGGTACCATGGTTATACAAGATGTTAACGATATGGAAACTGAATTATGCACACATAGGAACTCTGTAGTATCTCTGCAACTTTTCTAGAAGTCTAAATATTATTCCAAAATAAAAAGTTTAACAAAACTACGGGAGGGAGAAGGAGAGTTTTATAAATATATATGTACATATATATATACACATATACACGTATCATATAATATATAAACCCATATAAATATGAGGCTGTATATCAAGAGCTCAACTAGAGCAGTAATTAATTAGCTAATTAGCAACACAAATGATGCTATACCCTACAAACGAGCACAGCCAGATCTTGGCTTCAAAATCCAATCTATTAAGAGAATCAGGGCTCCTGTGAAAAATAGCTGGGAAAGTACAGGATGGGCCTTCATATTCTGGTGTCATAAAGGGTAAGGAAGTAAGATGGCACGCCTGCGTGGCCCAGTTGGTTACGCATCTGCCTCCAGCTCAGGTCGTGATCCTGGGGTCCTGGGATTGAGCCCCGCATATGACTCCCCGTTCAGCAAGGAGTCTGCTCCTCCCTCTCCCTCCTACCCTCCACCCTGCTCTTGCTCTCACTCACTCTTTCTCTCTCAAATAAATAAATTAAAAATAATAATAAAAAAAAAAGCAAGGAAGTAAGAAACTAAACAAATGAACATGGTGGGAGAAAGAGAAGCAAACCAAGAAACAGACTCTTAACTACAGAGAACACATTGATGGTTACCAGAGAGGAGGGGGTGGGGGACTGGATGAACTAGGTGAGGGGCTTAAGGAGGGCACTTGTGAGGAGCACCAGGTGTTCTACACAGGTGTCGAATCAGTAAATTCTGCACCTGAAACCAATATTACACTGCATGTTAACTGGAATTTACATAAAAACCTCATTTTAAAAGAAGTATAAGGAAGTACTCAAAAGTGGAAACTATCAAAAGGACACAAGAACCAATTTGAACAGGTGCCCACTAGCCAAATTTGGGACAATTTAAGCAACAAAATAAATACTAGTAATGGATTATCACCCATTCTGACGTGAATGAATGAATGAACGAATGAATGAGAAGGGAAAGCTCTTTCTTAGAGAAGACTCCCAACTAATAAACGGAAAGGGAATTATGGAAGTAGGAAATCACCACGAGGCAGGTATCGCAGGAGTAATTTTTCCAGGCAAGAACCGTGAACACATGCAAAATCAGTAGGCAAAAAGTATGATGGAAAGTAGGTTATTTATATCGTCTCAAACATCTTCCTCTAAGATATTAATTAAAAGGGGGAAACTATCACTGTACAGCGGGGTAATGTGGCAGAAAACACCTCCATCCAGTGATCAAAGAGAACACCGCCAGCCGTGAAACGCATCAATAGAGGTGCTCCTGATGGGCGGTACTGGGACGCAACATCGCTTCTGTGACAGTCGTGTCAAAAACGCACCACCTGAATCTAATCAAGGGAGCACATCACACAAATCCAAATTGAGGGGCGTTCTACCCAATAACTGGCCTGAACTCTTCAAAAATGGCAAGGTGGAGGAAGATGAAGACTGAGAAACTGTCCCAGATGAAAGTAAAGATACGTGACAACCAAATGCACCAGGGGACGCTGGACCACAGAGACACAGGAGGAGGACAAACTGGCGACATTTGAATAGGGTCTGCAGATTAGAAAATAGTGCTAGGGGCGCCTGGGTGGCACAGCGGTTAAGCATCTGCCTTCGGCTCAGGGCGTGATCCCGGCGTTATGGGATCGAGCCCCACATCAGGCTCCTCCACTAAGAGCCTGCTTCTTCCTCTCCCACTCCCCCTGCTTGTGTTCCCTCTCTCGCTGGCTGTCTCTATCTCTGTCGAATAAATAAAAATAAAATCTTAAAAAAAAAAAAGAAAGAAAGAAAAAGAAAATAGTGCTGTATCGATGCTAATTCCCTGGTTCTGATCATTTCACAATGGTTAGGTAAAAGAACGTCTTTATTTCTAGGACATACACATCAGAGTATTAAGAGGCAAGGGCGCACAAATGCTGGCAACTTACGAACATTCGTTTTTAAAGTACATATTGTATATATATAGAGAGAAACTACAAATGAATGATGAAGTGTGTTAAAATGTTAACAGGGTGAAGGGAATTCCGCACACTGTTTTTGCAAAGTAAAAAAAAATGTAATACTTTAAGTGGAAGTAGTTAACAAAGAAATCTACTTTCAAGTAAATGGCAGAGTGTGGGAAGAATCCTTTATAAAAACTTGAGAATTTTCTCAAAGTCGCCTCACTTGCACCTTCCCCTGGACGCCCACCTGTTTCTGCTTCGCCTCCTCCTGGCACCGGCGCCACTTCCTGCTTCCCTCCCCGGGCTCACCACCCCTGACGCACTGTCTTTTTTCATTTACCCTCTTTCACAGATTCCTTCAGTCCCGAAGGTCCTTAACTCTTCAGGATTGTGGAAATGATGGTATTTAAAAGAAATACCAATGATCCTAAATGAGTTTCATTCTTTTGCTTAATTTAAAACCCAGGCAGCTTCACTGTCTTAAGGCTACCACTTAAGCTTTCTACCAGATGAAGGCTCTGAGACCAAATAGTAGTAAAGGTGCTCAGGACGGGGACGGCGCAAACCGGCCCCCATTCGCTATTGGCTGAGCGAACGAATGCATCAGCACTCTTGGGATGGGATCCTCAGGGACATCCGGTGTCTACATTCTAGAATACTGAAGCTATTAAGGAACATGTTCTGCTTCTGTCTACCTCCTCCCGGCCCCCAAGAAAAGCAGTGATAGGGATATTTTTAAAGGAGTTCCTAAATTCAAATTTTTCAACTCGAGCTTTACAAGTTGAGATTTAGGGTCAGAGAGACTATACGTAGTAAAGAGAAGATCTGAAGCGCTATCGAGGCTGGGAGGGGAAAGCCCTGATGTCACCAAAACAAGGACAAATACCAAAGCTTCTGAATGAAATAAAGAGAGCTTTTTCCCCAGCTTTTCTAAACAAGATCACATTATATGCTTCGAGATATTCCCGAATTTGTACCAACTGTGTTTATACCGTGTTTATAAATACTCTTTGTATTTATTAGGAGGGCCTTCTCTCGAGGCAACTTTATGCTTTAACAATTCCTGGCCCAAATTCAGTATGACTGGAAGACAAATAGAGAATAGCCTATAATGGGGCGCCCGGGGGGCTCTGTCGGTGAAGCGTCTACCTTCGGCTCAGGTCATGATCTCAGGGTCCTGGGATCAAGCCCCACATCTGGCTCCCTGGTCAGCAGGGAGTCTGCTTGTCCCTCTGCCCCTTCCCCTGCTTGTGCTCGCTCACTCTCTCAAATAAATAAAATCTTAAGAGAAAGAAAGAAAGAAAGAAAGAAAGAAAGAAAGAAAGAAAGAAAGAAAAAGAGGAAAATAGCTTATAGTAACCATCTAAATATTTCACAACACTTACCACAACACCAAGTCAGATTGAAAGCACTAAAGGTCGAAATCGGAACTTTGTTGATTGTTGACCTTACATATCTATACTGTTGCTGAAGATGTTTTTGTACAATGAAACAATCTAGTATTTGGGTTTTTTTTTAAGATTTTATTTATTTATTTGTTAGAGAGAGAGCAGGGAGAGGAGCAGAGGGAGAGTGACAAGTAGACTCTGCACTGAGCGTGGAGCCCGATGCCGGGCTCCATCTCACAAGCCTGAGACCATGACCTGAGCCAAAACCAACAGTCAGGTGCTTAACTGACTGAGCCACCCAGGCACCCCTCTAGTGTTTTTATGTGAACTGAGAACCTTAGTTAGTAAGCTAACTAACATGTGTCTTACTTTGGCTAACCAAGCTTTGATAACATGGCCGCTATTCTGCTCAGCAAGAAGTCTCTCAATTTGCCAGCAGGTACCACTCTGAGAAGCCAGGTTCTCTGGAAGGCAATACACAGGGTAAAGCAGGCAGGTATCAGTGCTGCTCAGACACTCCCCTGTCTGCAGCAGAGCAGCGTGGCTGAGCGGGGGGAGGCAGGGGAGATGCCCAGATCCCCAAAGGAGCAGTCTCCTCATTTCCCTCCTCTCAGCGTATTCCTAATTAACTCAGCTTTGTGTCTGTTATGAATAGCTTCAAATGGAAAGGCTCCAACTCCACGTTCTTCTTCATTATGCATGGCTTATTAAAATTGAAATTTCACTGTTTCCAACTCAACCAAGTTGATGGTTCAAACTGCTGTGTGCTATGAAGAGTGAAGCATTCATTTAAGAGATGGGAACCGGATAAAAACGGCCCGGATCTAAACCGGAACAGGCTAGAAACTTCGAGGCTTTCAGTTCCAAACTTGCCGTGTGAAAGTCCTGGGGTTCTATCGGGGAAAATCCTACCTTTCCACCACGCAGTTCCCCAAGCTGCCAGGCCAGGACTATAGCAGCTACCTCCCTAAGCTGCCCCCTACTGAAATATCAGGGCTGTGAAGAGAAGCCCTTCCTGGTTGGGAATGAGATTCCCATTTCCAAACAATGACAGGTGTCTCTCAGAGGCCCACCTGCTCAAAAGGAGAGTGTATCTGACTGAGCTGCCTAGAAAAGAAAACGACAATCTACACGCCAGGCCCTCCAGGATTCGCACCTGCTCTTCTTCAATCCTGCGCTGTAGTGTTTCAATGTAATGCTGGACGGCCATATAGATGAATCGGTACTGTGCTTCTGTCTGGACCATCCCTGACCTCTGAGACCGCACCATCTGAATGGTTTTGGGAACATCGATGTCGCAGTCGACACCTGCAAAGCAAGCACCGCGAAGCATTAGGAGAAACCGCAGGGCCAGGATGAAGTGGTTTAATGCATAACTTTTAGCACACTCAGAGATAAAGCAAATTTAGTCTTTAATGTTCTAACTGAACATGTTCCAAGGGCTACATTGGCCTTCTGACCAGTAGAAATGATTCCAGAAGAGAATCACTTACCGGAGAAAGTGCTGGAGGTCGGGACCCCTCACTTTCCAATAGCACCACCCCATAACAGCCAGGATGAGGTGGGGGGGCAGAGACCACCACTGCACATTCAACAAAAGACCACGGCGGTGGGACCCACAGCTCCTAAGCTTCATTTTATGCCAAAGCTCAAAATGAATCACTTTTGTTCTCTCGCAAACATACTGAAAGTCAAAGTCTTCAGCTCAGATTTTGTGAAAATGTTTTAACATTCAAATTCTCTCCCTCGGGCTATTTTCACTAGCACTTTCCTTCCATAAACTAAAAACAGGAACTATCGCTTCTTGCCCTCCAGATGACCTACCTTTCTCTCTAATGATGTCAATAAGGATATCAATCACAATGAACGTCCCTGTCCGGCCGATTCCAGCACTGTGGGCAGAAGGACAAAGAGCAAATGACAATGGAGTTCACGGGGGTTTCAGACTCAAAACCAAGCTATTAATATTAACAGAAACAATGTCTGCTCTTGGGAGTATTTCTAAGGTTGTCTATTTGTATTTGAGACTAGATGAGCTAAGAGCACAGGGCTTTGGACTTAGTCCAACCTATACTTGGAGCCCAGCCTCTCCACTACAATGTGGCTGAGGCAAGTCCCCTACCTCTCTGACCCTCAGTTTCCTCGTCTGTGAAATGGGGATAATGGTACACACTTCACAAGGTGGTGGCGTGGATTGAATGTTAGTACTGGATGGAAAGCACTAAGCTCAGAGGCTGGGATGGAGCAAGCACTGAATAAACAGGAGCTTTTAAAAAACTGAATCAAGTTTCACACACAGCTACCTGCCCGACGTATGGATGAGCTTTGGGAAACTAAACTTTCCCCCACATAACCATGAAACCCACAGTTGGGTGCCCACAGGCTGTAAACCGTGGTGAGGCCACGGGCGGGGCGGCTTCCAGAGGCCTGGGTGGGGAGGGGTCCAAATCTTTTGAAGCAAACAAGTGTCTTATCAGGGAAGAAAACGCATCTTATTTCTGTGGCAGAAGAGAATAGGATCACAATCAAAGCAATGACTTCTAAATCACCCTATTTTTTAAAAAAGCAAAAAACATAAGCAGACATTAGCAGACTACGTAAGGGCTCCCTGAGAGTAAGGATTAAGTTCACCAGCCTCTGCCCGGCCACCGCCAATACCTGGCAGTCCCATAGGACCCATGAGAAAAATACTCTGCGGTCAAAGTGTCCCTTCATGCGGTTTATGCACGCCTCAAACAGAGATGAAAATTTTCTCACAGTTCAAGAGCTGGGGTGAGTAGGTAAAAGCAAGCCTAGTGGCATTAAGAGATGGGCCAGGCTGCAGCCCGGAGAGGGGGCAGGGGACAGTCACCTGCAGTGAACTACCACGGGCCCTGCGTCCATAATGCTCTCTTGCTTATGGTGGACCTCCTCCAGGAAGTCCAGCACGCCCCCAGGGTCACTGGGCACTCCGTGGTCCGGCCAGGTCCGAAAGTGGTACTGCCACACGGTTCTCTCTGTATTCCCCTGGAGTAGAGCCAAGAAAAACCAGAAAAGAATTAAATAAATCAAGGGGTTGAGGAATCACCCAGTTCTGATCTTCCCCAGACCTGACGTGAGCCAATGGAGCAGGCCGGCACCGAATCTCCTCACGCTCCATTTAAAGGCCAGACGAGTTTCCCAATCACGTCTCCTTTGGGGTCTGGCTGAGCAATCCTGAAGGCAACTCTGCCTCTTTCCTAAGAACCAAAATGTCCAGTACAGCAGTTAGTTCCTCAGGAAGCTACAACCTGAATCACCGTTCTGAATTCTCGGTGGCAGGCAACGGCCCCATTCCTCCGCGTCCCCGTGCAGCCCAACTCCGGGGGCGACGGAAGCTCTGGGACCTGGGGCTCTCCTTCCAGCAGTTGAGAAAGCAGCTACCCCCTCAAGACGCGTTCCTCTTTGTCTTTTTACACTCAGCCCTCCTCCCCTCTCGCAAAACCCCCACTTTCATAACATCATAGTACTGTAACCTTCTGTTTAGTGCAAAGTAGCTAAGAAGACGAGCTTTGGGATCGGAACGCTGGGTTAGGCCCGAATCCCAGCATTCATCATCACTGTGCTCTTCAGACATCTCCAAGCCTCAATGTCCTCATTTGCAAATAGGAATAATAATCTCTCTCACGATCCTACCGAGAGGGATGAAACAAGGACAATTAAACACACAGCCACCACTTGGCAGCAGTAAGAGACTCAGCCACCAGTGCTCTTCTGAGGAGAAGGATCATGAACGAAGGTCAAGACTACGGAAGACCAAAAGCACCATGTTCTGGGTCCGCCCAGATGAGGTCGCCGTAGCAACACTGCCCCTTGCCCCATCTTCGTCCTCCGTACAGGAAGCAAACCCAAGCTACTGATGTTTTTAAAAGAGATTTAGAAAAGAAAGAAAAACGAAGCCAGTGTCTGCCACCAGTGATCTTCAGGACACCCAAGGAATCTGCACCACAATTAAGATCTTTTCTTGAATTACGCGCGTTGAATTTACTGATGTCATGGTAAAAATTTTTCTTGATGTCACCAGTGAGCTAAAACTCAGGGGCTACCCAGGAAGGACAGTCAGGGAAGGTGACCCAGCTGCCCAGCACATCCCTGCTCCCCCTCCTTGGTAAATCTCTGTCCCAAGAGATCGCTGACCCAACTCCTCCCTGCTAGGAAACTTAAATGAGATCATGTCGTAGCACTTTGGAAAAAATGTAATGTGTCATATATAAAAAGCAGATAACATATGACCAGCAATTCTGGAGAGGTGATCTGTCCTGTGTCGGCCCCTGAATCCATGGGTATAAAACACAAACCCAAATGCCAACATTCCCTGTACCTGCGCTCAAATATCCGTGTTAGCAAGGAGATGGATGGTTTATCACTACAACGAAGGAAAACCACCACCTGCTACTCAGAAACACCCAAGAACAAGAAGATATGGTGGCTGAGCCTAAAACTGAACAAACCTATGTGACATCTCTGGCCAGTGTCCTCTAAATCTCTTCCATTTCTGCTTGACAGCTATGTTTTTCCAGCTTCTCTCTCAGTCTGTGAAGCAAAGCAAACCTCCCCCTACCCCACCATCAGCAGAACCACATCCCCGCTAACATCAGGAGTTCCAGCACCCCAGCCTGGACCACAATCGCCCAGGCTTTCAGCTCGCTTCGGTCTCATGACCACCTCATGGAGCTCAGCAGACCACTGAGCCCTCTTCCACTCTACCCCGCCTCCTCCTGATCCTACTGTCCCCTTGTCAGGCTTGGATTCTACGTACTACTTTTTTTTTTTTTTTAAGTAGGCTCCACGCCCGGCACGGACCCCAAACACGGGGCTTGAACTCACGACCGTGAGATTGAGACCTGAGCTGAGATCAAGAGTCGGACGCTCAACCGACTGAGCCTCCCAGGTGCCCCTCGTGTACTTTTCTGACAATCGCCCTCTACCCTCTCTCCATCCACTGCACCCCTGGGCAAAGCCCCAGGCCTGGACAAAACCAACCACCTACCTTCTCTGTTTTATACCCGAGGAACAGTGTCCTTGGAGGAAAATCACAGCAGGGGATTGGTGTTGCTATACGTTCATGTTCATCACGTCAACCGGGCATTCGGCGCTGCCTGAAAACTCACTGGATTCCTCATCGTCTCTCCACATTACTACTGATACTTTTCCCACTTCCCAAGGATAATTCGTCTCTGATTCCCTCTGAATGCCAGCTGATGGCCTTGCCTCATAGAGAACATCGAGACATTGCATGTCGGCTCCTCTATCTGCATCTGTGGTCACCTCCTCCTCCTTCCGTCCTGCTGCCATCCTTCCACGATGCTCTGGAACCCACCTCCCCTCCTCGGCCATCCTTCATCCCTGCCTCCTGGGCCTCTTCGCTTTGACGTCTCGAAGGCATCTCACACTTCACCTGTCTAGGATGTTGATCCCCTTCCCTCCCTCCTGAAATCCAGTGCCACCAACCCCGCGCTCAAGCTACAAAGCTGGCGGTCATCCTTAGCGCCGCCCTTGCCCCTCGCCCCCCACCCACCCCGTCACCAAACCCCTTCGCATCTACTCCTCGGTTACCTCCAGGCGGTCCTCTTCTGTCCGCCCTGCCGCCACCGCACCCCCTTTCACCCGGACGATGCAAGCCCTGCCTTCCTGCCAGCTTCTCGCCACAGTGCCACGGTCCTCTCACACTGCGTTTGGTTCCCCTCCTCCTCCAACAGCCCAACCATCCCCACACCCTGCAGGTGCCACCTCAAGACATGTGTCATGACTGTCGTTCCTCTTCCATTTATTCTGGCATTTTGGATAATACTCATTTCCAAAGGTGGGAATACGGAAATAAACAAAAACAAAAACAAAAAACAAGTGCCGACGTCCCTGGGATCTGACCTGGAGAGGAGGCTGCTGGACCCAGACCACCCAGCGGCCTCCAACAGGCCTGCTGGCCACTCGGGTCACCCGGGCCGGACCACCCCCTGCCCCCGGGCTGTCAGACACCTTCCTGGCAGGCGGCTCTGGGTGTGCGTCCGCTTGGCAGCAGCCTCGCCACAGGTGCCCAGCTACCTAACCCACGGAGCTCACATGTCTGAACATAAGAGTTAAGACTGCCCGACTTGGTCCCCACCTCTCTCAGGTGTATTCCCTCGATTATCCACTTGCCTTCATTCCCATAAATTCCATTCCCCTTCAGTCTGCACTTCGGGGCCAAGGCTCAGAGTGACACCTCCATCTGGGAGGCCCTCTCTCCATCATCTTCTCCAGTGAAACTTCACCCAGAAAAGCCCAGCGTCTTCTGAAACAGTCTCCCTGCCGCCCCAGGCAGAAGGAAGCCCAGCCTTTGCCATGTTCCACGGCACTTCAGACCTGCTACAGCCTGTGTCTGCCCTGGGGCACAGGTGGGTGTGGATGTGGCTTCTCGCTGCTACGTGATTGCAATTCCTCAAAGACTTCATTCACCTCTGTGTCCCTAAAAGACCTTGAAAAAGTAAGCCCCCCTAACCATGAAATTAAAATGAATCCAAATCTAACCCTGCTTTACAAAGTTAGTCACCCCAGTGACAAACTTAAACTACATGCAATTAAGATGTGATGGCATGGAATCTGATCATGAAACAGGCCTCAGGGCCTTTGCACCTACAGCTCCCGCTGCTTGGAACACTCTTCTCCAGACTCTCTGGATGTGCTCCCCCACCTTCAGCTCAAGGGATACAACCTCAGAGAGGCCCTCCCTGATTACTCCATCTCAAGTACCCAGTTGTTTCTAACGTAACTTCCTGCAGCCTTCGTAGACTGAGCACAACTGGAAAGCTTAGTTGGTTGCTTACTTTTTAACCTCGTATCTCCCTAGGCTCTGTGAAGGCAGGGATTGCACCTGTCTTGTTTGTAAGGTACGAGTACACACCTGGTACACAGAAGGCACCTGACAAATGGCTATGGACCAATGAGTGATCGAGGCCGTGAATGCATGCAAACACGAGTAACTGCGTGACCTTGGATTACTGCATGCCAAAACCAGTTACCAAAGTCTCTAAAATACGACAATATACTTACTTGTCCAACCTTTGAAAGTTTAAGTTCTCTTAATGTATAGTCATGAGCGGCACTTTCTTTGACGTTCCTAACACGCATGACCCCATATTCTTTCAGAGCATACTCGTCAGGCCAGTATTTGACACATTTACTCTGAAAGGGATCAGAGAAAAGACAGTTAATCTCTGTGAACTCTGAAACTAAAGCCTAAACCAAAGGAAAATAAATATTCGGAAAAACATATATATTTGAGTCTTGCTTAATGATCAATATTCGGAAAAGGGCCTGTCTAGCATCTAGTGGATTTTCAAAGAAAAGGAAAAGTAAGTTCAAATAAGAAAAGCAGGTGTGTAGAAAGCCAGGGAGAAGGCGGAAGACAGAGGAGCTTTTGCAGAGTTGTCTGATCTAAGATGCATGTCAAAGGACAGTCAAGGATTGCTCATTTCTCTCTAAGGAACCAAAGCTGCAGAGTGAGGGACTAGCCCGTTGGAGGGTTCTGTCTAGTAATCACTGAATTCTGAATTCCAGAGATCTGCCACTCTGCAGGGAAGGCAAGCAAGCAAGCGCTCTGGAGGTGGACGGGTTGCCCAAAGAGCCAGACTGTCTGGTTCACTTCCGCACCCGTGTAGGAGGACTCCGTGCCTTATCTAACCCAAGTGTGAACAGCTCCAGCACAGCAAGGCAGCCGATGGGGTTTTGAGCCAGCTGCTTTTTCTATATCCAGACCCATTTGCTACCTACTATACATGTCCCCTTCACTTCCCTGGGTGCCTGGGAACACCGAGCCCGCAACAGCTGCCGGTTTCGGAGCAGACAGATTGAAAAATACGGCACCACGCAAATCATTCTCGGTGCCAAAGAGGAAGCTACTTAGCTCAATGAGAGATGAGTCTGTATATATTTGGTGATGTGTCCTGGGCAGAGAATGTTTTTGTGTGTTGTTTTTTTCTGGGAGCGGACTTTCCACAACCACCAAGACACCAATACTGGCAAGAGAAATTTACCTTTTATATTAGGAAGACAGAGAAATTCAGTTATGAAACGATAAATAAGAAAGCACCTGCAGCCATCCCCACAGTCAACGATTAATTGAAAGAAAGAAAAAAAAAAACATGGCAGAAGGAAAGTTGAACAGAAGAATTAACAGTGCAACTGTTTTGCCTGGCAATGGTTTACATGGTCTTTTATTTATTATTATTCTGAATTCACTTTCCTTGCAGTATTTGGTAGATCCAAATACCTCTCTGACAGATTTTATACAATTTTTATTACCCCCAAATAAGCACTTTTAATATTAATTGTACTCAATGCTATTGCTGGCCAATCAATTCTGTGACTGCTGGTTGCTCAAGAGACTCAACAGAGAATAAAAATTTAAATCTCTCTTCACGCCCCCAGGTTCCATGAGGAGAGGTAGCCTCCCATGAACCAGAAAACAGGCAGGACAGACGGCTCAGTTTTCCTTTCTATATATTCAGGGCAGGTGACACTCAGCTGAAGCGGAAACTAAGAAGACGTTCTAAACACCTAATGGGATTGCACGTAGCTGCTGGAGGAAGCCTTTGTTTCACAATGACCAGATCTGGCCTCAAAAGTTTTCAGAAGCACAACAAACCAGTTAGCACAATGATGAAAATCCTACAAAATCATGCCGCCCTTCAAAACTGACAGGAAAATTACACTGAGAGTGCTAAAATCCAAAATCACCCAGCTACCTTAGGTTTCACTTAAAGGTATGACTTATATTCCATGCAAATTTTATGTAAGCCAATTAAAGTATAACTACAAAAGAACTTCGACTAAAACACAAAAACATAGCACTTTTCCATATTAAAAACCCACATGGATGGGCTCACTTTGGGATAACACACGGAAATGTCACTCAATGAGATCTGTCTGCTTCTCTGTAGGTGTGGGATGTTACAATTTTTAAGAACCTGAAGTGTCATGAAGAGTGTGGGGAGAGGAGTACTAGACAGAGCAGCTGGGTGGGGGGCCGGGGTGCACGCTGGGACAACCACTCTGCGAGCAGTTGGGCAGAATCTCTTCAAATTTACAACATGCATACCCTATGACCTAGCATTCCTTTTTTTGACATCTAACCTAGAGAAACACTTGCGTCACACGCACACACACACACACGAATAAGATTATTCACCATAGCACTATTTGTTAAGAGCAAAAACTGAAACATTTAAATGCCCGATACATATGGTGAAATAAATCATGGTACGTCCTTACTATGGAACATCATGCAATTACTAAAAAGAAGGAAATAGGCCATCTAACAGTAGATGTTAGAACATTCATTTGGGTGGGGCCCAAGGTGCACAACAAAGTTAGGGTATGAAAACACTTTTACATACAGTGTTTTTCAGAAAACAGTACTATATGCTTCCACAGGCACACAGACGTATGTAAGTACGTGCATATATGTAAATGCAGGTACGTAATGCCCATAGTAATGCCGCTCAAACACGTATGTATGTATGTATGTATGTAAATGCCAAGAAGACAGCATGGGAGAACACACATCACACTGGTCACAGGATTTTAAATGGGTGGACAAAGGACAGTGAACAAAGGCAATTTTAACCATAACCATAATGTGTTTGGATATTTATAAGAATATACTGCTTGAATAATTCAAATTAATCATTAAATGCTTACATGTCATGACAAGTATAATTTATATGACCAGTGAAATCACTATTTGTTAGTACTCTAATCCCCTGAAGGTACTAGACGGGCCTTCTCACACTCCCTTGTGGACCTCTGCTCCTGGATACAATAAAGTAACAGGGACTGGATTTACCTTCCCACCTTAAACAAGTAAAAAACAGGAAGAATGAAAAGACATATATAACAGAATTAGTAACAAGGACATTAAAACAGTTATTACAAATATACTCCCTAAGTCCAAAAGGTTTAAGTTAAAAAGAGAGACACAGGGGCACCTGGGTGGCTCAGCTGGTTAAGCGACTACCTTCAGCTCAGGTCATGAACCTAGAGTCCCAGGATAGAGTCCTGCATTGGGCTCTCTGCTCAGCAGGGAGTCTGCTTCTCCCTCTGACCTCCCCCCTCTCATGCTTTCTCTCTCTCCCTTTCTCAATCTCTCTGATAAATAAATAAATAAATAAATAAATAAATAAATAATCTTGGCCGGGGGGGGGGGGGGGAGGAAGGAGAGATACAGAGGCATTAAAAAAAAAACAATAAAACTTCTAGAGATGAAAAAGACAATGTCTGCTATGGAAAACACACTAAATAGGGGCGCCTGGGTGGCTCAGTCATTAAGCATCTGCCTTCGGCTCAGGGCACAATCCCAGGACCCTGGGATCGAGCCCCCCATCAGGCTCCCTGCTCTGCTGGGAGCCTGCTTCTTCCTCTCCCACTCCCCCTGCTTGTGCTCCCTCTCTCACTGGCTATCTCTCTGTCAAATAAAAAAATAAAATATTAAGGGGCGCCTGGGTGGCACAGCGGTTAGGCGTCTGCCTTCGGCTCAGCACGTGATCCCAGCGTTATGGGATCAAGCCCCATGTCAGGCTCCTCCGCTATGAGCCTGCTTCTTCCTCTCCCACTCCCCCTGCTTGTGTTCCCTCTCTCGCTGGCTGTCTCTATCTCTGTCAAATAAATAAATAAAATCTTTAAAAAAATATATTAAAAAAAAACACACTAAATAGTACTAACAGCAGGTGACACACTGCAGAAGATTAACTTAAAGACATACATCAAAAGAAACTATCCAAAATGAATAAAGGGGGAAAAAAAGACAACAGCACAAAATGAGCAAAGCTTCTGTAAGCCGCAGGACAATGTCAAGCAGCCTAATATACGTGTAATTGGTGTCCTGTGTTTGCAGAAATAATGAACATTTCCAAATTTAGAGAAAACTATAAATCCAAAGATTCAAGAAGCTCAATGAACCCCTAGCAGAAGGAACATAAGAAAACTACACCAAAGCATGTCACAATCAAATCTCTCCTACTCTCTTTTTTCCAGAGGGCCAGTTAGAGGAAGCTTAATTTGTTTATTTAGTTCTTAAGATGTTCAACCTGACATGTTCGATACTTTAAAAATATTTCATCAGAGGAGCATGGAGTATACCTTTCCTCTCTCCACTTCTTTCGTTGTCATGACAATCACTCGGGAGTTCTCTTGAAATACCATCCGCCAAAAGTCATTCACCGTGTTTTGCAGACAGCCTTGTGTGGCAATGTAACTCTTCTTGGGCTTTGAATTGTTGCATTTGGTTTCAAACTCAGGCTAGAAATGTAGGAAGAAAAAACTTCAAGCACTTGGAAGTTGCTTTCAGGTCACAAGAAATACAAAATACAAAATACAAGAAATGGCTAGCAATGTATAGTCAGAAAACACTGTGGAAAGCAAAGATTACCATGATAATATTTGCATTGATGTAATCTGAAACAGGCTCATTGGGATCACCATCGTGTAGGACAACCCTGGTATGATCAACTGGAAGAAAGAGAGACCACAGTCATACCTTTCAGGACAAATCATTTCAAATCAGTTAATCTTCAACCCAGTTCAAGTTTTGTTCAATTAATGATAAAAGCACATAAAAAATTAAATCCTAAATGAGCACGACAATGATCTGAACACCACACGATGCCTCATAATGCTATCTTTAAGAATAAAGTAGCAGGAGCAACTCCCTGGTCTTGACAATGTACTATGGATACACAGGATATTATCACTGGGAGAAGCTGGATAAAGGGTACCTGGGAACCCTCTGTATATTTTTTTAACTTCTTGGGAGTGTAAAAGTATTTCAAAACAAAAAAAAAATTTTTTTTAACAAAAGGAAGAATAAAGTACAGATAAATGACGTAATGTCTGAGATTTGCTTCAACATAATTTGGGGAGAGAGAAGTGGCTCAGAGTATAGATGAAACAGGACTGAGTATGAGTTGACAACATTGGGAGCTGGGCAGTGGATATGTACGGTTCTTTACACTGTTCTATCTACTGATGAATATATTTGAAACTTTCCATAATAAAAATGGTGGCTTTTTTTAATGAAGCAAAATGAAATACAGTATCTAGAAGATAAGATTTTGATAGTATCAAGTGATTAAATTCTGTACAAAAGTACATTACTGGTACAGAAATCTGAGCACTCTACCTAAGCAACTTATTTTGCTTGGTGAGGGGCACAATGGGAGGGGCACCTGGGTGGCTCCCTGGGTTAAGTGTCCAACTCTTGATTTCAGGTCAGGTCACGATCTCTGGGTTGTGAGATCGAGCCCCACCTGGGTCTCCACACTGGACGTGGGGCCTGCTTAAGATTCTCTCTCTCCCTCTCCCTGTGCCCCTCCCCACCCTCCCTCTCTTAAACATTTGACAATGGGAATTAGTAATATAGCTGTATGTCTTGGACTCGCCATCTCTAAAGAAATAATATGTTAATCAAGAGGAAGCATCTGACTGGGATCTTTAAGAGAGGAAAAGACAACGATACTCTAATCAGATACTGCATACTACTGTTCCCGCCACCTTTTCCTACATTCCTGCATCTTACTAACGGGTGCCATTAGGTCTCCTGAGCAGAAAGGAAAACTTAGACATAAACAGGATGAGGCTTCCCCAAGGTCATCAGGACCATGCTGTGACTCAGATTGATTCTCTGCAAATTCCTATTGCCTTTTCTGACTATTATTAATGCCTCCACTTTCTCCCATCCTCAACTACACACATCTCAAATAATATCGATATGACGTACATATGCACCATGTGTGTGTACATATGTACACAGAAAGAGAAAGACCACAGTACACACATGTACACACGCACACACGCACGTTTATGATACCTGACAACATGGCTGGGACCTGATGAGACATTAGAGCAATGCTCACCATATTTGCTCATGCATCCCAAGAAACTTGACTTGTGAAGTTTCTGAACAGTGAAACACACATATATACAAACAAGCCCTATTTTTAAATTGGTAAATACATTATGCATGCACTGCCATCAATCTGTAGGTCAGATTTAAATTTTTCTCTCTCTTTTTTGATAAAGGATATAAGTCAAGAGAAGTTCTAAATGTTCCTTCCCTTCCCTCCAGTGGACCGCCCTGCACAGCCCACTCTGGAGATCCCTCCCAGAGAGAGCATGCTGCTAAGACTGTGGCTTTAGGGGCTCCTATGCCAGTTCTCCCTTGCTTTGTGACCTTTGCTACAACGGTCTATAAAACTGGGAACATAAGAGCACCTGCCTTCTGTACTGTGGTAAGAAGCAAGTGAGACGGACGCAGAGTCTGGCACAGAGTCAGCCCTCCGGAGAGGGGGGCTACGACAACTGCTCCGTGCCATCTCTGGGGTCTTCACGGAAGACCTCCATCCTTCCAGGCCTCTTGTTCCCTGTGGCTCAGCTTGGGCTCTACCAAGCAGCATTTGGCTATTAAACGCCTTACAGATACCTCAGGGTCCTTTTCAGACCGAAGCGTAGGTATGGACCTGTATCTCCTGTAACTCGAGCTCAGAAGACAGGGAGCAGAGCAGGTGAAGAGTCCTCAGGAGGAGGCTGCCTGCTCCCCAGAAAAGGGAATGGAGTCCCAGCGAGGAGGCGTGCCTTCCCCGAAACCCACGGGCTGAATGTTAAAGTGCAAGCCACAAGCCGGGGAGCTCTGAGGGCCTTGGCGTGGCCTGACACTGGGCAATGGCAAACCTTGAGATCCTCACTCTTAGGCAGACAAAATTAATTAACAGAAGGAAACAACAGACTCAACACCACCTGGTGGCGATTTTACCCAGTCCGGGCATCATGGGAACTCGGTGAATGTCAACCATCCCCTCCATGCGTGACGATTTGGGAAACCACTCACAACTGAAAGAGGCTAAGCCTCGGATCTTCTGAGGAGGCACATGGCACCCAGGAAAAGGTACAGGGAGACTGAGGCATCGAACTCTCCAAGAGTGACTATTCCTGAACAGAATATTAATACTTACAGGGCAGGATGTTTTTATATCTATTTTTGTTCTTATTTTCTTGCCTCTGACCCTCTTTTCGGCTGTAGAGAAGTTTGCACTCCTGTTGTTGTAGTGTCTGGAGAGGGAAAAAAGTAAATATTATCGCACGTCAAAAGCTTAAAAAAAAAAAAAAAGCCTGGCTCAGCATTTCTGCTTTAAGAAATTTATCCTAGGAAAGGTTCAGGGTTGCAACAGCTACAAGAATGCTCATATTAAAACTGTATCAACAGTGCCAAAAACGATTTCCAATAAGAAAGGGCTGCCTGTGTAACACCACCATTAACTCGTATAAACAAATGTTCTGCAGCCATTTAGAAGGACATTCTAGGAGAATTTTTAATGCCTTGAAAAAATTATCAGAGTAAGTGTTAAGTGAAAAGAAGGTCAGACTTCCAAATCAGTATTATTACATAAGCCATATGTTTTGCATTTGCCTATGTATCTAAGAAATGGCAGAAGAATACACACCAAAAAAGTAATGGGAATTTTTTTTTCAGGATAGTGAGATTATGAAGGCCTTTTCTTGATTTTTTTGGCCTAAATTTTTTCAATGAATTAATATTTATTAGTAGAGAAACCTTTTAAAATAACAACTATTAAGAATGAAGGTCAGGGGGTGCCTGGGTGGCTCAGTAGGTTAAGCGTCTGTCTTGGGCTTAGGTCATGGTCCCAGGGTCCTAGGATCAGGCCCAGTGTCCTGCTCCCTGTACTGCGAGGAGCCTGCTTCTTCCTCTCCTCGCCCCCCCACTCGTGTTCTCTCTCGCTATCTCTCTCTCTTTCCCTCTCTCTCTCAAGTAAATAAATAAAATCTAGTGTAAAAAAAAAAAAAAGAGTGAAAGTCAGGGCGCCTGGCTGGTTCGGTCAGAAGAGCATGCGACTCTTGTTCTCAGGGTTGTGGGTTCGAGCTCCATATTGGGTGCAGAGACTACTAAAAATAAACAAACTTTAAAAAAAAAAAGAAGGGAAGCCGATGAGCATCAGTGTAGAGTACATAAATAACAGTTGTGCTCATGCTCTTAAATTTATGAACTGCTGCTTGCTTTTACCATGGTTTAACTCACCGCAAGCACACATCAGCTCTCCAAGTTGGACACAACAGCAGTGCTACCGCGCACCACTGGATCGTGAGCACGCAAGCTTCCTCCTATGCCAGAACCCACGTCAGTGCGCTGGGCAGCCGGCCTGCGTCTACACAAACACCCGCTCCCTAGGTTCTCCCAGCCAGGGAGTGAGGAAGAGAATGTCAAGCTCCCGGAGCCAGGGGTCAGGACACTTCTGCAGGGGAAGGAGGCGGGGAATGCGATCAGGGAGAGACTACATGAGGCAGCCCCAGCGGGGCTAGCCCCAGCAGAAGAGGAGACACAGGGAAGCAGAGAAGGATTAGCTGCAGAAACAGACAGGAAGGTGGACGAGCCAGGCTGAAGCACGTTCGAGGGGTAGGTTTTATTTTCAAAATTATAAAAAAGTGGGGCGCCTGGGTGGCACAGTGGTTAAGCGTCTGCCTTCGGCTCAGGGCGTGATCCCGGCGTTATGGGATCGAGCCCCACATCAGGCTCCTCCACTATGAGTCTGCTTCTTCCTTTCCCACTCCCCCTGCTTGTGTTCCCTCCCTAGCTGGCTGTCTCTATCTCTGTCGAATAAATAAAATCTTTAAAAAAAAAAAAATTATAAAAAAGTATCTCTTTTTTTTAAGACTTATTTATTTGAGAGAGAGAGAGAGAGAGCATGAGGGAGGGGAGAGGCAGAGGGAGAAGGAGAAGCAGACTCCCCATTGAGCAGGGAGCCCAACGCGGGGCTCAATCCCAGGACCCTGGGATCATGACCTGAGCCAAAGGCAGATGCTTAACCCACTGAGCCACCCAGGCACCCCAAATGTACCTCTTTAAGGGGCCATTAGTTTCCAAAAAGTCTGATTTGTAAGCAGAAATCACAAATGGCCAAATCAAGAAAGTGGAAGGCAAGCTAAAAGGAAGAAAATATATGTGTGCTGTACACGCATATATAAATTCCAAAACGGCTAGCTCGTAAAGGTTTCTACCAGGAGCAAGAGTCGACGTTTCATAACAAACAGCCCACTACATTTCCATTTCATTTATCTGAATTTCACAGACAGGTATGAAAGTCAGGATTTTAAATTGCTATTTGACTCGGGTTGAAAATGCCATATTTGGCCTTGACATGCCACACGTAACAAAAGTGGTTAGCTAGCTGGAACCCGGGCAGGAATAAAATACAAAGTACACACAACTCTGGTGATGAGACGGTCATTCCAATTTTTAAAACGAGCTCAGATTAAGTAATTAAAGCCATTTGCCTTCTGCAGGCTGGCATTTCCTCTGAACTGGGAGCCAGTCTTACCGAGCGAGACTGTTAGGAAGAAGGTTCGATGATGATTTTCAGATGGTAAGGTAAGGTTCAAAAAGAAGCTCCAACACTGCGAACTGACTCAACCACTTAAAAGTCAAACAAGGGAAGAGAAATGATACCAACAGAAGCTACAAAGCGGGGGGGGGGGGGGGGGGGGGGGGAGGTGCCTAGGAAATAATTGGCTGCTTGATTCAAAACCAACCTGACAGTGAAGCGCTCAAGTGCTCACTTACGAGCCAAACTCCATGCGACAGTTCGCGGGTGGAGGCGCAGGCCCAAGCTCGCTCTATAAAAGGCAAATTTCACCCAGGCCCTCCCTGTTCAATCTCCTTCGATGCCCCCCACCCCCGCCTGAGACCAAGTCTAAGCTTTTCAGAACGGCTCACACTCTTCTCTGAGCTAACAGAGGCCTGCCTCTAACCGCAGCTTCTACTCTCCTGTCTGTGCCTCAGCTTCTTCGAGTGTAAAGTGGGGACAGTCCTAATTACCTACCCCGCAGGGCTGGTGCACGAGTTAAGTGAGATTACCGTGGGAAGTGCAGAAACATGCATGTTGGCTGGACCATCTATTCAGGTCGACCAGGGGCTCCCCTCATCCTGCATCAAGCAACCAGTCACCTCTTTCATGGGGATTTGGGGTCTGAATAGCACACAGGCTGAGACAGGCCTTTGGGCCCCAGAGTCTTCCAGAAAGGACAAGCCCATTAGTGCCTGCGTCCCGGGCACAGTCGGCGCTAATTGGCAGCGGCCGGCAGTTGTCACAGATTAATAATGACTAACTGTGTGTCTCCCCCCAGCTCCTTCCTCAGTGCCCATTAGCCCATTCTCATCTATGCCTGGGGCCCCAGTTGTCTGAACACATCTCATTTCCCACAGAGGAAGGCTGCCATCCATCTAGGGTGAGGCTGAAAATAAAAAGAACTCAGAAGGGTGACTTGCCATGCTCTGTCCACGGAGGCCCCCAACTGCACCCGAGATAATCGCTACCACCTGCTACGGGGTGCTTCCTCCCCAGCACCGGGCTGATGGCTGGAAGGAGCAGAAGACTACCCTACAAGCCTGCCCCTGCAGGCTACAACCCTTTCCTGGTTTATCTTCCACAACCTCTCTCTCACCAGCAGTCCCTGGGGCACAAAAAGCTGCAAACGACCTGTCAAGCTAAATGTCACTGTGTCTCCGTCCCCATTCTCCACTGGGCAGTGGCCGGGATGCTAATGTTAATGACAGGCAGAAAAAGGGACAATGTAAAGCTGGGACACAGGCTGCAAGATACCCCGTTTTGCCCAAGTAATACAAACAAAGAATTTGGATCAAATGATGAACCCTTAAAACGGGCCAGAGGCTAGTTACAGTCTCCTGATTGTGTGAGTCAAAACAGATTAGAGCCAAAGGGATTCTATCAAATTTTAAGCCTTAAAAAGCATCAAGACAAAGCCAATCCCCTGATCCACATTGTACATTCTCAAGTGCCCCGGAGTTGGGGCGCCTGGCCGGCTCAGTCGCTGGAATGTGCAACTCTTGATCTTAGGGTCATGAGTTCCAGCCCCACTTGGACATAGAGATTACTTAGAAATAAAAAAAATAAAATAATAAAAAAAGTGCCCAGGAGCATGACCAACAGTGGATGGGACAAGCGCTCGCTGCACAGAACCATCCCCTGACATTTATGACCAATGAACGCCCCTGCGTCCGATCTCCCGGGGCCCCTGCCAGCCTAAATGCCAGTAACAGCATCCCCAGTCACTGTAATGACCAAAAGAGACCCTTACATGACTTCCAAAGCCCTGATAGAAAACCACTGGACCTTGCTCTTGACCAGAATGTCATGAATCCAAATGGAAGAGCAGGATCAAGGAGAGACGGACAGTAAACACAATGGCAGAGCCACACATCGCCAGGTACCATGACAACAGCCCAATGACCATTCTGCCTGCACTGCTCTGAGCGATGAGGACAAATCACAAAAATAACGCCAGTAACCATTAAGGCCAGAGCTAACTGTACAATTACTTTGCTTTTTTTCTTTTTTTTTTAAGATTTTGTTTATTTATTTTGAGAGAGAGAGAGAGAGCTAGAGAGAGCGAGCATGAGCAGGGGGCAGAGGCAGAGGGAAAGAGTGAAGCTGCTGAGCAGGGAGCCCAACATGCAGCTCAATCCCAGGACGCGGAGATCGTGACCTGAGCCGAAGGCAGGCACTTAACCGACTGAGCCACCCAGGCGCCCCAATTACTTTGCTTTTAAAAACAAAACTACAGGGGAGCCTGGGTGGCTGTCAGTAAAGTGTCTGCCTTCAACTCGGGTCATGATCCCAGTGTCCTGGGATCGAGCCCTGCGTCGGGCTCCCTGCTCAGCGGGGGAGCCTGCTTCTGCTTCTCCCTCTGCCTGCCAATCTGCCTGCCTGTGCTCTCTCAAATAAATAAATAAATAAAAATAAAAATAATAAAAACAAAACTACAAAGGTGTATACATTGGATGAGGTCAGGGAGGGGTGGAGATGGAGGAAAGAAGATAAATAAAATGTTGGTAAGCATCAAAGCTGGGTGTTGGGAAAAAGAAGGTCTATCACACTATTATCTCTACTTTTGGGTGTTTGAAAGCTTTGATAATAAAGGAAGGTTTTTTAGAAACAAATTAATAATAAATAAAAATGCAAAAGCTCCTACTAGTTCTCCCCCCCCCCACACCCCACTCTTGGCAGCGGCCTCCTGAAGGACAGAAACAGAGCTGAGAAAGGCCGTCAGGCAGATGGTCTCCCTGGCTCTGACGCCATGAATAATTACTAAGACAGTGGTAACCACCTGGGCAGGATCCAAAACCAGGCCTTCTACCCGTTCTGAATGAACTTCTGTTTTCCTTTGGCATCTGTCCTCTCTGCAGAGGAACGCTGCAATTTCTGATCCCGTCCTCGTCACTGTAAACTCTGCAGTGTCGCCAGGCACCACGGGTGGGTGAAAGCCCCCTCTTCCTGACACCACGCTGCACGGCCTGTCACCATTTCTGCACGGTGGATTTGGGGCAGCTTGTCCTGAACAAGTCCACAGTACCACCCAGGAATGAAAGGGCAGCCGCAGACTCCCAGCACCAGAGAAGGTCCCAAATGATGGATAAGCACTTATGAAGATGACGGACAAAACCAGCCCAAGATCTGGTCCCCTTCCAGCTGCCTGTTGTAAACCCAGACACCCCTCTTCCTCCAATAAGGTGGAGAATCGGCAGAAAAAGGAGTTAAAAAGCACGGCCCCTGTAGAAGCACAGGTTCTGACACACGAAACTGCAGCGAACAGTCAAGACAAATCTGTAATTCAGTGTGGAATTAATTACATGGTGTGGAATTCAGCGAGTGAGATCCCCAAAAACGACCTGAAGCAGGTTTCTGGAAAGAGCTGAGGCCTGAAGCAGGTGAAGTATTGAGATGGGTCTAAGGAAGAAAGGAAGACATCCTGGCAAGTTAGGGAAGGCAAGCAAACGTGGCTAAGAGGCCAGAGCAGTAGCTCTGGGTGGGTGAAGGAGACCGGCAGATGAGTCTAGAAACCGTGTGTGTTAGGAAGTGGTGGCAAATGGGGTTAAATGCAGAGTCAGAAAAACAATGGTGGCCTTGAAAACCAGGCAGAAAAACCTTCAACAGCTGAGTGAAAAGAAGCATGGACTT
The DNA here is from genome assembly GCF_023065955.2 of Ursus arctos. NCBI lineage: Eukaryota > Metazoa > Chordata > Mammalia > Carnivora > Ursidae > Ursus > Ursus arctos. The sequence continues at coordinate 21,673,164 of NW_026623030.1, forward strand.
CGAGTCAAGTCTACCCGGAAGTTCACACCACAGCCAACCATTTGCATCCCGGGGACAAGTTTCCCACTTCGCTTTGGACTTCAGTTTTCTCGTCAAAATGCAAAGGCTATGTCTCAGGTAGGAAACAGGGAGCCACTGATGGTTTCTGAGCAGAAGAGCAACAGGAGAAATGCTGAGTGTAGGTTCGCGTGAAGGGTGAATGGAGGGTCAGACGCAGAGGTGAAAAGAACAGCTCATGTCTTCTGGAGTAAGGAGAGCCTGCACCCCCGGTGTCAGGCGAGACGCCGATCTCCACCACTGCCTACCTGGGCGGTCCTGAGCAGGTGCGCTGATCCCCCCGAGCACCCACGAATGCAATGGGATTACTTCCCTAGCCCGATATGCACCAAGTAGACAATAAATGCTACTTTCCTTCCATCCTCTAAGAGCAGAAAGACATCAGGAAAGTAGAATCAACCCCAGTCGGTGAATGGCAAGGTCTGGCAGAAAGGGGACAAAGAGGAGTTAAGAGAGGCTCTGAAGATTCCAGCCCACGGAGCCAAAGGATAAATAACACGAGGCAGCAGAGACAGTGAAGTAAAGGGGGGAATTGGTTTGAAGGGGGAAATAATAGGCCCCTATTTGAATGCTCAAATTTGAAGTGACAGACAGCCAAGAAATGTGGAAGGCCTAATTTAAAAGGCAAAACCAGGGGCACCTGGGTGGCACAGCGGTTGAGCGTCTGCTTTCAGCTCAGGGCGTGATCCCAGCATTATGGGATCGAGCCCCACATCAGGCTCCTCCGCTATGAGCCTGCTTCTTCCTCTCCCACTCCCCCTGCTTGTGTTCCCTCTCTCGCTGGCTGTCTCTATCTCTGTCAAATAAATAAATAAAATCTTAAAAAAATAATAATAATAAAAGGCAAAACCAGAGCTCAGAAGCACGATAAACTTAGGGGTAACCAGAATAGGTTGAGAATGGATGTGCTCCCCAACGAAGAGCCAATTTCAAGCAAGATGAACAGAGGGCCCAGACCGTGTCTTCGAGAACCACCATAGTCAGGAGAAAAAGCATAAACAGCAAGAGGCACGGGGGGGGGGGGGGCGGCGCATAAACCAGGTGCATGCTGCCACAGAGAAACCAAGAAAAGAAAACTGTGGGAATGAGGAGCTGGACAGTGGTCTCCAAAGCGGCACCCGGGAAAGAGAAGCTAAAGCGAAGACTATTTGTACAACAGTAAGAAAGCCACTGGGGCCTTCCACCAGTGTTCTCTCCGTATGTTGGAAGAAGTCAGGTCCCAAGGTGAAACAGGCAGGAGCTAGGAAGAAATGGAGGCCTCAGCACTGGCCCCCTCGACGAAGAAGACAGAGGACAATGGAGGATGCCGAAAGAAGCAAGGTCATTTAAGGGCAAAAGGGAAAACGTGAGGCAGAGATGATAACGTCCCAGAAAGCACCTTCGTTCTTATTCTCTGGGAAGATGTCAAGCGGCTCCAGCAAACTGAAACAACCCTAAAGAGAAAAACCTGACACTGGAGGGGCAAAGAACTGAACAAAGAGAGACGCTTAAAGAGAAACAGTCCAAAGGAAGCAAAAGAATTTCTCCAGAATGGAGCATTTAGCTTGTGGAATAAAACCTCTGGCCACGGCAAGGCTCTGCCCACAGGAAGGCAGCAGCTCTTCTATTAAGCAACTGGGACTTCAGGCCTACGTGGAAAATCCTGGCTGCCCCTCTGGCCTGCCGTCCTGGAACATCGTTCAGCACAAGGCTGGAGCCCTGGTTGGGGGCTGCTGTTCAGTGTGCTGGGGCTCAGTCGCCGAGGGGAAGAATTCTGCTAGAGATCACCAGCAAGAATTATTATTCTAGACACAGCTTTGGGGTGCAGTTAAAGTCTTGTTTCCATAAAACCTAACCAGCTCCAAGTAGAATTTATAGCTCCCCTGAGCAGGATGTAATCACTTTAAAGAAATCAAACTGGACTGTGGGTTTGAAGACAGGCATGAGCTCCTCCTGGAGACACATCGGTTGGCAGAGCGGCTGGCGGGATCCAGGACATCTGTGTAGCTGTCAGGGAAATGACTGCAATGCCCATGCAGACGGAACACAGCTTCAGACCACGACACAAAGAGACTTGCGTAACAGGAGGAGGATGGGCTTTAAAAACAACAATCAAATTACTAAGGAAAACAAGCTTTACAGCACCGGGAAAAAATAACCTCGGTTAATATGATGCTGTGTGGGGTTTGTATGGCTATGTGTTATACATCTGGTTTTGTTTCTTTTTTTTAAGTCAGAAACAGGAGGTTCAAAGCTAAAATCTTCCTGAAATTCATTCCTGCCACCCTGAATTAGATCCTCTTGGGCAAGTGTGTAGACGTAAGTGTGTAGTCTCGAAAACGAAAATGTGCACTCACAATCCTCGAGCAGGGCCTCCACAGGAAAACTGCATGGAAATAAGGAGGAACATCTCAGAGCAAAGCCTGGAATATTCCTTCATCCTTTTTAAGCATCAGAAAGCTGTTCCCTATTGAATATAGAGAGTCTGAATCCAATACTTCTCTCTCTCTCTCTCCTGAACACAACTTCCACACTCAATACAAACACATCCTTTGTGTCTGCCGTGTGCCAGGCTCTCCTGTAGTCTCCCCTTGGGGCTGCAGGAAACAAGACAGGACCACCTGTCCTGGAGGGGCCAAGGACTGCTTTGGGTTCTTTTCTTAGGATAATATGCACACGAGAGACCTTAAATAGCAGAATCGAAATGTCTCTATCTGTTCTCCCTTAGTCTCATTTCAGCAAAACCTCTTGTTATTCCAACAGACCTAGTGACATCATCTGCTTCTGCGAATTCATGGTACAAGAGACAAGCATGAAAACAACAGCCACACAGAGTCCCCGTGAACTCCAAGGAGAGCAAGGATTATCAAGGGAAGGGCTGCTACTAGGTGCACCCGTAATAAGAACCGAGCCAGGCATGCAGACAGGGATCCAGGAAGGTCTCCCTGAGAAAATGACCCTGAGGCTGGGACCTGAGGAGTGCTAGTAAGGTGAAGTGAGAAAGGAACACCTCAGTACAAGCCCACCCATAACACCACATGAACAATCATATTCCCATCAGACATCTAACAGGCAGTTCCAGCTTTACTATGTCCAAAATGCAAGTCGACCACCTGCCCCAAACCCATTCCTCCCAGTCTCCCCATCTCAGTAAACCGTGACTCCACCCTAGCAATTGCTCAAGCCAAAAACTTTGATCGGATCCTTGCCTTAGCTCCATCGTATACCACACAGTCCATCAACTCTACCTTCAAAATGTCTCGGGAGCCCAACCACCTCCACTGCTGCTACCCTGAACCAAACCACTGCCATTTCTCTGCTCCGATCACTGCAATCTGCCTCTTTGCTGGTCTCCCTGCTTCTATCCACCCCTTACAGAGGGTGTCTCATGTGGTAGCCAGAGTGCTCTCATCCCTCCTATGCTCAGAACCCTGCACAGACAGACTTTGTATCTTTCTCCAAGTAAAAGCCAATGACCTTACACTGTAAGTATTACAGTACTTGGAAGAGAGTGCAAATACCCTATAAATGCAGCCATGCAACATGCACCTCACCGAGACGCACAAGGGCTGAGCTTGGGTTTCAGGTAAGGCATATCGCAGGCACAAAATTCTAAGGTCATAACCTGCCTTTTCATTTACGCATTGAGTATCTCATTTTAGCAGAACTTTACTTCATTACAACAAATCTAGAACTATTATCCACCTCTTCACGTTTATAAGCAGAGATATGCAGGAGACACAAGATGTTTACACAGATCAAACATGCAAAGTCCCTAGGAAAAAATCAGACTTGGGGTCACAACGTCCTCATCCTACAACATACTCTAGAAGATTAACAACCTGAATTTATTTTAGAAGCAAAGGAGAAAAGACCCAAAGAGCTTCACAAGAGACTTTGTATTTAAGATGCGTCAAACGCAGAGGTAATTTATAAGTGTCTTCTGGGGTAACATACCTGAAAGGACACACAGAATTTTATAGATAACAAAGAACGGGCATAGAGACAAACAAAACAGCTGTTAGAGTGAAGTCACGAAAGGCATTGCAATTTAGGAGCTCTGGTTCACTTTTAAAGACCATCAGAACACATGGTAAGAAGGAACTGATCCCAAATTTATCAGCTCCCAGGAAACAACTAAAGTATGATCTCTAAAATAATAATGCCTTGCTGCCTTGCTGTTGGGATCAAACTTCAGTTTCAGAGGATTTAGATTATAATGAGTCTCTGCTTGCACACGTTTAATTTTTTCTATAAGGGTTTGGTTCTGTTCTTAGCCATATTTCCCTGGCCCCAAACTAAAGGGCAATTTTTTTAAACTAACTGGATTTGAGAAGCAGGTACCCAAGAGATCCAGAAAGCAGACCATCTAGCTTCAGTTATCAAATTTAATGTTAGTAACTCAACTTAGCACATCAGACTGACCTCTACGGAGAACAGACATGATCTTGTTTTTTCCATTTCCCCCAAAAGCCAACTCAATTCCCCTCGCCTTTGTTGTTAATGGTGTACAAAAGATGACCTGAATTTGAAATGTCACAGAGTAAAACTGTCAGGTTAGCATTTAGAATCAACCTTCTTTTTCCAAGGCCAGAAAAGTCAGGTCAGGAGTTGTTCTAAGTTCGCGTCTTGACCCCACCAACAGGATCATGAAAAACACCCTACTGCCACAAGCTCTCTGGGAAGATCTGACTTTGTTTCCCTAAGCATTGCCTAAGTGAACTTAGTGCTCCAAAACCCACCACTACGACAGACACCCACTTCACTGCTGTCATTTTTTTGAAGGATCATAGTCACTGTAAAGGAAAAGTAGTGTGTACAAATGATCGCGTTGGCTACTATTTTAAAAGAATGCGTAAGATGACATGGATCTGGATTATAAAATAGTTCACTATTTCTTTTTTTTCTTTTTTTTCAGATTTTATTTATTTATTTGACAGAGAGACAGCCAGCGAGAGAGGGAACACAGGCAGGGGGAGTGGGAGAGGAAGAAGCAGGCTCCCAGCGGAGGAGCCCGATGTGGGGCTCGATCCCAGAACGCCAGGATCACGCCCTGAGCCGAAGGCAGACGCTTAATGACTGAGCCACCAGGCGCCCCAATAGTTCACTATTTCTTACCTTTACCAAGAAGGTTCAACATCTTTCAATTTTAATTAAAAACAGCATTTTTCAGGCTTTAAATATACTAATTCCAAAATCATGTATAATAACATAATGAAAACTAAAGATGAGTAACAACCATTGTGTTTTTTAAAGTAAAACATTAAAAAATGTTAATATTAACAACAGTCAGCTAAAATGGGGAAAGATGCATGCACAAGGCTACTCGTTGTACTCTCTCTGCGATACACTTTGAAACTATCCAAATGCCCATCGATAGGCTGAATGAACGATGGTACCTCCACATAATGGAGTACTATGCAGTAAAAATAAATAAAGACTATCTCTAGATAACACTGTGGAGTCATCTCCAGGATGGAGAAAACAGCAAGGCTGGAAAAAAACATGTAAAGTTATGCTACTATTTATCTACGAAAGAGTGGGGATAAGGAAATATATACATACTTGCTTTGCTTAAAATTTAAAATGTAATGATAAACCACAACTTCTTTAAAAATGGCTATAAATATAGGGAGAAAAGCACAGGGGTAGAAGGTAGATTTCTCTAAATACACTTTATAAGTTTGACTTTAGGATCAAAGACAACATTTCATATACTTATAAATAAAATTTCTAAAATCCAAACCTAAAATGAAACCCATAACCTAATTATATATCCAGTTAGTTTACAACCACACAGAGAAGACTATTACGAATGAGTTTAAAGCATAGGAATGAGACTAGCCATCCCTGAAGGATCTACCCTAAGAGGTATTGTTTTTGTTGTTCTTTAATAGAAAAAAATATTAAACCGTTTGTAGTCATCACAACTCAGCAAAATCTAGACCATAAGGAACTTTCAGGACAAAGAACCTGCCGTCTCCAACAACAACATCATCAACAAAAAAGAGGATGCTACGATCTGAATATTTGCGTCCCCCCAGAATTCACGCTGAATGAAATTCTAGCCCCCAAAGCTGACGATATTAAGAGGTGGGGTAACCTTATAAAAAAGACCCCACAGGAACGCCTGGGTGGCTCAGTCAGTTGAGTTTCTGACTCTTGATTTCGGCTCAGGTCATGATCTCAGAGTCATAGGATTAAGCTTGGGATTCTCTCTCTCCTCCCCCTCTGTCCCTTTCTCTCACCTCCCTACCCCGCTCGTGTGCATGCAACACACCCTCTTTCTCTAAAAAAAAAAGAAAGAAAGACCCCACAGAGCTCCCCCATCCCTTCTGCCATGCGAGCATACAAGAAGTCTACAACCCCGAAGAGGGCCCTCACCTGACCATGCTGGCACCCTATCTCAGACCTCCGAACCATGACAAATACATTTCTGTTTATAAACTACCCAGCCTGTGGTATTTTGCTATAGCGGCCTGAACACAACAAGACAAGGAAGAGGGAGAAGAAGGAAGGGGGGAAGAAAGGATGGAAGGGAGCCAAAATATTAAAAGAGACAGAACACTTTTAAAAGAGATGTGTGAAGCTTATCTGAATCATAATCAACAAATTTTTTAAAGTTATAAAACAACTAGCATAATACAGTGATATTTGATGAGCTTCTATTATTTTCTTCTAGATGTAGAACAGTATTTTAATTTTTTAAGAATTCCATAAATACAAAAGTATTTATGAATAAAATAATAATCATTGGCAAAGTTGATAATGATGCATGGGGGTTCTTTATATAAATCTATTTTATACAATACATCCAAAAATTTTTTTTAATCAAGTAGGAAAAAGCACTTCTTGATTCACACAAACTGTGTGTATGTGCACACATGCATGCGTGGCAATCTGGAAAATGTGAACAGTGACTGACATCCATTAATGTTAAGGAATTATCATTAATAGTTTTAGGTATAAGAATGATATTTTGGTTAAAATCTTTTGAAATGGGGTGTCTGGGTGGCTTAGTCGGTTAAGCGTCTGCTTTCGGCTCAGGTCATGATCCCAGGGTCCTGGGATCGAGCCCCACATTGGGCTCCCTGCTCAGCAGGAAGCCTGCTTCTCCCTCTGCGTCTGTGCTTGCTCTCTCTCACTCCGGCTCACTCTCTCTCTCTCTCAAATAAATAAACAAAATCTTAAAAAATAAATAAATAAGCACATAAGTAAAATCTTTTGAAATCAAATAGTTACAGATGAAAAAACACCTGAAATTTGCTTCAACATAAGCCAAAGTTAGGGGTGCCTGGGTGTCTCAGTTGTCTGAGCATCCAACTTCTGGTTTTGGCTCAGGTCATGATCTCAAGGTTGTGGGATTGGGCCCTGTATCGGGCTCCATGCTCCGCGTGGAATCTGCTTAGATTCTCTTTCTCCCTCTCCCTCTGTCCTCTCCCACCCACTCTCACTCACTCTCTCTCAAAATGAGTAAATAAAATCTTAAAATAAAAAAAATAAAAAAAAAAAAGATAAGCCAAGGCTGGGGGAATCAGTGGGGAACAGTTAAAAAAGACTGGCCAGGGCGCCTGGGTGGCTCAGTCGGTTAAGCATCTGCCTTCAGCTCAGGTCATGATCCCGGGGTCCTGGGACCGAGTCCCGCATCGGGCTCCCTGCTCCACGGGGAGCCTGCTTCTTCTCTCCCACTCCCCCTGCTTGTGCTCTCTCTGTCAAATAAATAAATAAAATCTTTAAATTAAAAACAAAAAAGACTGGCCGTATATCAATTGCTAATGCTCAGTGACAGACACATGGCTATGATCATGCTCTTCTCTCTGCTTCTGTATATATTTGAAATTTTGCATAATAAAAAGTTTTGAAAAATAGGTTCACCATTCAAATTTTAATGTAAGCTTTACAAAATTTCTGTACTTATCCATCCTACCTCATGAGGCTTTATGAAGACTACATGAAATGAATGAAATAAAGTGAATGTAATTAAAATGAACAAAATGCTGTCCTTTACTTTCTCCACTGGCAGGACAGAATGAGGAGAGCGCTGAGCTTGAAGTTTAAAAATTCTGACCCATTACGTTGATCATCTCTTTCTCGGTGATGCCCTTCATCACTGTAGTCCCTCCCTCAACTAGAAGCTCCTTAAAGACAGACACCCTGTCTATCTTGTTCGCAACGGCGTTCTCAGTGATTAACTCAATGTCTGGTACGAACGAATAAACCTGAGCTCAAGTTCCTGTTCAGCAATGTGGAGCGAGGACTAGGACTGTTCTATTCTGCACCCAACCTCAGTGCTGCAGTGCAATCACTATTTACTTAACCTCCCCAAGTCTCAGGCTCCTCCTCTGTAAAATGGAAATAATGTCTATCTCAACAAGTTGATCTGACCTGCTGCGGTTTCAAGGACTTCATGTGGCCATTTATCCATTTGTCCCACTAATATTTATGGATTCCAAAGTCTTACAGAAAGTATGGAATAGTCTATCATTCCCATAAACAGAACAGTAACAATAAAATGACACAAACGTTAGCTAAATGTAAATACCCATTCAACGAAGATTTACGGAGTTTCCACCGTGTACTAGGCACTGTGCCACATGCTAGGGTAACTTCGAAGGTAAGTATGGTACAATTCTTGTTTTGGGGGAAGTCTTCAGTCAAACGGATGAGAAGAGAGAGGACTGGTGAGTGACATACCACAGTGAAACAGGAACACAGCACATTCCCTCCGGAGACATTGTCCTACCCAAGTTGGTTTCAGGAAAGAAATCAGTTCACTTAACTTCCCAAAGTTATAAATGTCAACTCCCAAATTAAAACTGCTATGAGGTATTTCACTTTTACTTATTCACGGCAATAAGGCTATAGATTCTTTCTAAAGAAGCTAGCCAATGCTGGAAATCTTCCAAAGGAATTAGATCCTTTTGTTTTTCTGGGTTTTTGCCAGCAGCCCAAACCAAAAGAGCCAAATGGAGCTATTGGCTCATCCATTTAATATTAACTGCCAGCTCCCTTCTCCCAGAACACAATGCCCTTCTATTTCAAAGAAGCCCCCTCAGCAACTTGTTCCATATCAATCAATGGCTGAATTAAGAAAGAACACAGATTCAAGTCTTTCAGATCCAACTCCAAATACAAGGCCAACTTCTCTCTCATTAAAAATAGGATTTAATAAACTCATGTAAAAAAAAATTTTTTTAATAACTTACCTCAAATTCTTCCCAAAAGCCTTGTTTGACTTTATCTGTGGTCTCAGCTAATTTGCTTAGTTCTCGAACCCGACTTTCTATTTCAGCAGCATTGATACGTGTTGTGTTGAGGGGCTAATCAAATTCAGCAGTTGGTGTGAAATGAAGAAAGTATTACAAAAAAAAAAGTGTTAATGCAAAAAAAAAAAGAGAGAGAGAGTTCCATGTTGATAATTCATAAGGCAAGGACAGGAAATTCAAAGGACACAGTAATTCACAATAAAAGTTTTCAAATACAGTTTCACTTTCTTTTCTATTTTGTGAGGAAATAGATCTTTCTTCAATCTCCACACATACTTTACTCTGCTAATATAGATTCAAACCTATTTTTCTTTATAAACAGACCACAAAATTATTTAGAGAGATGATATAATCTGCCACTAGGTAAACTTTGAAAGAGAAATAACTCCAAAGTGAGGACGTGTAATCGCCAAAGGTAACCAAAGGTAGATCTTGAAGGCAAACTTGGTAAAAGCTTGCTTTAAAAACTCTATGAGGCCTTTTAGAGATACACGTGGAGATAATCATGGAAATGATGTAACATCTAAATTTGTTTCCAAATCCCACAGGAGGAGGGCAGTGAGCACAGTAACAGTGAAACAAGAGTTGGTAAACTGACCACAGTTGAAGCTGGGTGAGGGCTGTGTGGAGGTTCATGAGACTGTTCCACTACTCTATATTTGGAATATTCGATATTAGGATTTTTTTCAAACTTTATAAGGAGATGGAGCTTTACCTTTCCAACATGCTCACCTGCTTGAGTTGTAGTACTGTGCCCAATGTCTCCACCATGGGATTCTTCTTGTAATGCTCCACAAGGTCTGTCAAAGAGTCAAACCGTTCTCCTCCACCAACATCATATTTCAGTTCCTTTCAAGACCAAAAAAAAAAAAAAATCCTGCTTATTACCTTTATGCTAAATTGCTGTTTTTCCCAACTGAAGTACAGAGACTGACTCTCCCCCTAAGCTCAAACAGTGGCAGTAGTACAAGGGAGAGGAAGCGAGGATGATGGGACTGGAAAGGCTGACCCAAGGGGAAAGAGCTGACTGTGAGGTGTGAGCAGCTCTAGGTAAAGTATCTCTCAGCAACTAGGGTAGAAAAAATTGTCCCCTTCGTAAGTTAACTAAGTAGCCAAAGAAATGAAAAACAGTATTCTTTACTATTTACTTACACATAGAGGCTAAGAAACTATACGGCAGGCTGCTGAAGAGAAGGTAAATAACAACTTCTCTCTAAAACGTAACAAACTCCAAGGCTGGGTAGACAGCACTGAAGGCCAACGTACATGTCTCTACTTTCCTCTCCTTCTTCTTCTTTTTTTTTTTTTATTATGTTAGTCACCATACAGTACATCCTTAATTTTTGATGTAGTGTTCCGTGATTCATTGTCTGCGTATAACACCCTGTGCTCCATGCAATACGTGCCCTCCTTAATATCCATCACTGGGCTAGCCAATCCCCCCACCCCCCTCCCCTGTGAAACCCTCCATTTGTTTCCCGGAGTCCATAGTCTCTCCCTACTTTCCTCTTCTAATGAAAATTTAAAAGGGAAATTATAAACAGAGGCCAGGAAATTTTTTCTGACAAAAAGGTCAAAATAGGCTATTTAAGGGAAACAACAGGAAAAGATGTTATTATTATTAAGAAAATACAATACCCTAGAAATTATATATGAAGATATCTGGGTACGATCTTTTCTTTAAAAATAAAACTGTGATGAGAGGGTGGGGAAGAAGCACCTTCGGAATGACAAAGTAAGGACCTCTGAAAATCCATTCTTCCATAAAAGCAAGAAAAACATTAGTAAAGGGACGCCTGGGTGGCTCAGTCAGTTAAGCAGCTCCCTTTGGTTCGGGTCATGATCCCAGGGTCCTGGGATTGAGTCCCACATCAGGCTCCCTCCTCAGCGGGTAATCTGCTTCTACCTCTGCCACTACCCTGCTTGTGCGCTCGCTCTCTCTCTCTCTCTGACAAATAAACAAATAAAGATTCTTTAAAAAAAAAAAAGCCTGAGAAACAAACTGAGGGCTTCAGAGGGGAGGGGGGGTGGGGGAATGGGATAGGGTGGTGATGGGTAGTAAGGAGGGCACGTATTGCATGGTGCACTGGGTGTTATATGCAACTAATGAATCATGGAACTTTACATCAAAAAATAAATAATAAAAATAAAAATTAAAAAATAAATTGATCAAAAACATTCAAATAAAAAAAAAAGCCACTAGTAAAAACTGTCCTTGAATTTTCCAGAACTCTGGAAATTAACCAAGAACTTGCAACAGTCCAAGGAACATTTATTCAAGAAAAATGACTGAATCTTGGTAAGGAGCAAACCGCAGCATTTTAACTTGCCCTATATTTCCATTTATCTCTCCCTAGCTCTTCTATAGCCTTGAAAACCAACAGCCTCATAACCACAGTAGCTGTGAAAGCCAGCAACCTAGCACAGCTAGAGGGGACAGAATGAATTTGGGAGCTCTCGAGAGACCTATCTCCAGAGAAAAATCCCTACAGGCAAACCTTGTTTTATTGCACTCTGCAGATATATATTTTTTACAAATTAAAGGTTTGTGGCAACCCTGCATCAAGCAAGTCTATTTGCAGCCATTTTCCCAACAGTATTTGCTCACTTTGTGTCTCTGTGTCGCATTTTGGTAATTCTTTCAGTATTTCAAACTTCTTCATTATTATTAATATATTTGTTATGGTGATCTGTGATCACTGATTATGACTCACTGAAAGCTCAGATGATGGTTAGCACTTTTTAGCAATAAAGTATTTTTTAATTAAGGTATGTTGTCCAAAAAAAAGTATATTGTCTATTGTTTTTCAGACATAATGCTACTACACACTTAATAAACTACAGTATAGTATGGCATAAACATAACTTATATATGCACTGGGAAACCAAAAAATTAATTTGACTTGTTTTATTGCAATATTCATTTCACTGCAGTGGTCTGGAATTGAACCCATAATATCTCTGAGATATACCTGTACTTGGCCTATTTAGCAGCTCCCTGGAAAAGTCCTATTTTCAGAGCCTGTGTTTATTTGACCTGACTTAGAGCTCGCTCAGCCCTGTCTTCAGGGGATCTGCCCAAAACAATCAGCAGCAACTGTTTAATATCACAGCAGCCTGCGGTGGCAATACCAGTTAAGGCAAATAAGAGACTGACCAAAATGAAAAAAGGAAAATCTAGGCGATGCCCACAGAGGGCTTAGAAAACCTCTTAACACAGAGAGACAAACCAAGAAACAGACTCCTAATTATAGAGAACAAACTGATGGTTACCAGAGAGGAGGCAGGTCGGAGGATGGGGGAAATAGGTGACATGGATTAAGGAATGCACTTGTGATGAGCACCGGCTTTTGTATGGACAAGCTGAATCACATATCGTACACCTGAAACTAATATTACACTATATATTAACTAAATGGAATTTAAATTAAAAGCTAAAAAAAAAATTCTAACATATTCTTGAGAAGCTAGAAAGCTATGTGTACGTGCAGGGCTGCGTGAAGTCCAGGGAGGATCCAAGAAAAACCTAATCTTTGCCTCTAGATGACCTTGAGGTTCTGCACAAACAGAAAGCAAGGCAGAGTTGTAATCTGCCAGAGCACTGAAACTGTGCCCCAACACACACACACACACACACACACACACACACAGCCCCCTTGGCAAAGGCAGAGAGACTTAATGGTTCACGGCATTTAAGGAAATCTCTGTCCAATCATTAACTGACCACTAAGCTAACCAAGCAAAGACTCTGGTGGCTACACATGGCAAAGAATAAAGGAAACTCACGAAACACAGCAAGAGCAACAATAACTACAGCAACAATAAAAAGCAGCAACAACAAACCCTGGAAAAGATGGCATCTGATTTCCAGAATCACATTATATTACTTAAAATGTCTAGTTTCCAACAAAAAAATTAGGAAACATGCAAAGAAACAGGAAAGTATGGACCAAACATAGGGGGGAAAAGCACTCAATAGAAACTGTCCTTGAGACAGCCCAGATAAAGACTTGAAATCAGCTAGTATAAATATGTTCAAAGATCTAAAGGAAACTGTCTTTACAAATTAAAAGAAAATATGAGGATGTTGTCTCACCAAATAGCATCACAAAAATCTGTACACAAATGTTCACAGAAGCATTATTCATAACAGCCAAAATGCCCATAAATTTTTAATGGATAAACAAAACGTACTCTAGCCATACAACGGAATATTTGACAACAGTTTTTTGACACACACCACAATATGGATAAACCTTGAAGACATCATGCAAAGCAAAAGAAACCAGAAGCAAAAGCCACATATTATATGATTCCATCTGTATGAAACAACCCAAACTGGCATATCCATAAAAACAAAAAGTAGATGAGTGGATGGTGAGAGCTGGAGGGAGGGGAAATAATGGGGAGCGACTGGTAATGGACACAGGGTTTCTTTTTGGGGTAATGAAAATGTTCTGGAATTAGTGTCGGTAGCTGCATAATATGTGCATATACCAAAAACTTGTCCACTTTAAAAGGGTGAATTGTATGGTATGTGAATCGTACCTCAATAAAGCTTGGGGTTTTTAATATATATTTAATTTAATTTAAAAACTGACGCATAAGTGAGTAGACAGTTTCTTCCTAGGAAAGTTTGACATAGTTGACCAAGAATCAACCTCCTTAGTCCTGTCACCACATTAAAAACAAGAAATGGTGAGTTCAGGGGCGCCTGGCTGGTTCAGTTGGTAGAGCACGTGACTCTTCTCCTCGGGGTTATAAGTTTGAGCCCCGCAGTATGTGCAAAGATTACTTAAAAATAAAATCTAAGAAAGAAAGGAAGGAAGGAGGGAAGAAAGACAGACAGAAAGAAAGAGTTCAATTCTCCTAGCCTTGGTGTAGGAACTCTAATATGAAGGCAAATGCAGTCACAGGCCAGACCGTGACAATCTTAAGAAGGAACTAAGGCCATCGCTTCAGAAACACGGAGACCGAGGCCGACTCCAGCAAAAACAGATCAGGTAGTACGGGGCAAAAGGTGACGTGCTGAGGCATGACTTAATCTGCCAGCGACAGACTGAAAATAATTTAATAAAGTTCTGAAATGATGAAACAATTGTAATAAATAATGTTCTAAAAGCATGTAAGAAAATCTGACTTCAGAAGTGATGTCTGTCTTCCTCCAGCAGAAGAATCACCCGAAGACGACATTTTGCTAGACCCGTAGTTCAAGTGGGACTTTACCTGACAGCGGATCATGACGTGGGTCACTTTAGACTTGCTGTCATTGCTCTCCCCTTTGTCATCACCAGTTCGGACAGAGAGAACAAAATCTCCGGGATGGCTCTGGCTCTCTCGTACCAGAAAGCTACCATGTTTTCCTTTCTCAGTTAGTAATTTCTCTGCTTCTTTCCCAGAGAGGTGTCCATGAAACCACCTAAAAATTTTAAATGAAAATCAATTGAGTTCTGCAGTATTCTTTCACAAAACTACCATACGTAGCCAGCTCTCCTAAACACAATTAAAAAACAGACCCATTCCTCCAAGAGACTGGCCGATCCCACATGAGACAATTTGCATCCCAAGCAGACAGGAAAAATGAGAAAGATGTTAAGAATAACCATTAAACTTTTTTAATGAGCCCACAGTCATTTGTAACCAAATGCCCTCAATCTTTCCTATTTTCTTTTGAATTTCCCATCTATTAAAAATGCACTTTGTCATTTCTCCAAGCCCTACCCCAAAAGAACCAACTATTTAATCACAGCCATTTAAAGAAATTAAAATAGTGGTGCCTGGGTGGCTCAGTCGGTTAAGCATCTGCCTTCAGCTAGGGTCATGATCTGGGGGTCCTGGGACTGAGCCCCATTTTGGGCTCCCTGCTCGGTGGGAAGTCTGCTTCTACCCCTCCCCACTCCCCCACCCCCTACCCCTACTTGTGCTCTCTCTCTCTCAAGGAAATAAAATCTTTAAAAAAAAAGAAAGAAATTAAAATAGAAAGTCATGGTAGAGACAAAAAAATTCAGCTGAATGTTTGCCCTTGCTTTGGTATGTGAATACTACATAAAAAAGGATTTTCATTATAAATTAATTTAAGCATTCCAAATTTCTTAATATTTCCAACCAGTACTTCAACAGTCTCCAAGTTTGCTGTCATTATCTTTGGACTATGTACTGGGTTATCATTTCAAGCTCTAAAGCATATAACATTTAGAAAAAGGGTGAGGTATTTTGCTAAAAATGTGAATTCCCATGCCTCCCCACCAGAGATAGCAATACACTGAGTTTGAAAGGGGCCCAGCAATCGGCATTTTTACCGAGCACTCCAGAGTCCGGATGCGGGCCACGAGAGGACAGACTCTGAGACAACATTACCCTAAGATATTATTAAAAAAACATGTTAACGGGGCACCTGGCTGGCTCAGTCAGAAGAGCCTGTGACTCTTGATCTCGGGGTCGTGAGTTCGAGCCTCATGCTGGGGGGTAGTGATTAAATAAATAAATAAATAAATAAACTTTTTAAAAAATCTTAACATAGTTACATTACTGATGTGGCTTCTCCCCTCAGGATCTTGGTGAAAGCAAGCACTCTTGTGGCAGATAGCGCTAATGGCTCATCGCTAGAGGAATATACTTGGGAGTTATCTTTCATCCACCCTCAACTGAACAGAGTAACATTCAGAAATAAACTGAGTTGGCTCGCAGCCTTTTGCTTGAAGCTACAGTGGTAGCCGAAGAAACAGACGATCCGCCTGTTTAACAGCATTGACATAAAGGTGCAAGTTGAAGCAACCTATCTGAAGGTATAAAATATACAAACCTAATTAAGAGGCCCTGAATTTGTAGTGAGTCAGAGAGGAGTCTGGGAATGGAGAAAACCAATAAAATCAATAAAAATAAGTCAGGTCCCAGCTCTCCTCAGCTTGGTTCCAACACAAGGGGAAGATCTCTGAAATAATTTAATTCCCTCTAAGTGAGGTCATTCTCCCACATTTGTGGATACAACATAACAGAACTGGTGAAAAATCTGACCCTCTGAGCTCTCTGCTTTTCAGCTTCCGAGCTTAAACTGACATCTGTTGGTGGCATCGCTGAATAGCTGGTGGGGAGCTACCACAGAACTGCTGGCTGTTTCGGCGCCTCCAGTAGCACTTGTTTTCCTCTCCTAACTCTCAGAGATTATCAGCTCAAGTTCAATAATCTTAAAATTACTGCAGGTACCAAGTATATACAGGAATTGTCTGAGACCCCTGCAAAATTAAGTGTAAAGAACACTAATCGAAGCTTCTACAAGAGGCACTCTGAAAATAATCGGATCCTATGATTCTTGCTTCAGTAAAACTTCAGTTACAAAGATTACAGCTTGGGAGACAGGTAAAGCCAAAGCCCCATAATGCATTTCTAGAACGGCCACAGCATGGGAGAGATGCCCCACAGTCACTGACCTTTCAGAGGTAGGATCTGCACAGTTCAGAGGATATTTAAGCTCAATAACATCTCCATTCTTCTCTTTTAATTGCCCGTGATGTTCCATGTAATACTGGACCAACTCAGCCAAAGTGGCAAACTTCTCCCCTCCGTACAAGTCATAGTAATCACCAGTGTTCTGAATCTTGATGTGGGTGACAGCGCCATTTCTTCTAAAAGAGTCCATTGGGGGAAAACAAAAACTAATAAAGAGCTACACTGGTAAACATATTCAATACCAGGTTTCGCCTAAACCTTGAAACACACCCAAGAAGCCAGTATGCACTTCTCCTGTAACAAACGCGGTCAGTGAAAACCACACAGTCGACCCATTTCAACACAAGGGGCTTTGTTTCTTGGCTTCTTTTCCTTCTACCACTTCTATTTTGGAAGTCTGACCAATCAAATTGCATATATTAAGTCACAATAATTTTTCTCATCAGTAATTAATAGAAACACATATATTAAAGTTAAACATCTATCTTCTAATCCAGTAAATCCACCCATAAGTATTTTGTCCTCTCCCCCAAAAATGAAAGTGTATAGCTACCCAAGGACTTGTATAAGAATATTCAATACAGCTTTATTTGGAATAGAAAAATACTGAAAACTCAAACATTTAACACCAAAATGGATAAATAAATAGTTGCATACTCATACCACAGAACACTCTACAGCAATTTAAAAAAAAAACAAAAAACAAAAAACACTGATACATACAATTACCTGGATGAATCTCAAAAACATTGCATTAAGAGAAAGAAGCCGGGGGCGCCTGGCTGGCTTAGTCAGGGGAGCATGTGACTCTTGGTCTTGGGGTTGTGAGTTTGAGGCCCACATTATGTGTAGAGATTACTTAAAAACTTTTTTTAAAAGAGAGAGAGAGAGAGAGAGAGAGAAGCCAGACACAAATGAATATATATGATTTCATTTGTCAATGAAGTTGTAGAATCAGCAAAATTAGTCTGGGTTAGAAATGAGAAGAGTAGGGGCGCCTGGGTGGCGCAGTCGTTAAGCGTCTGCCTTCGGCTCAGGGCGTGACCCCGGCGTTATGGGATCGAGTCCCACATAGGGCTCCTCCGCTATGAGCCTGCTTCTTCCTCTCCCACTCGCCCTGCTTGTGTTCCCTCTCTCGCTGGCTGTCTCTCTCTCTGCCAAATAAATAAAATAAAATCTTTAAAAAAATTTAAAAAAAAAAGAAATGAGAAGAGTGGTAGCTACTTAGAAGGAGGGAGATTAGAAAGGGGCACAAAGGAATCTTCTAGGGTGATGAAAATATTCTGACTGTGGTATTGGTTCCATAAATAAATACATTTGTCAAAATTCATGTCACTGCACACTTAAGATACCGTATATAATCATACCTTAAATAATCACTTTAAAAACACAGACAACTGACAGTTTCCAGCACAAGATGGCTAAAATGCTATCCCACTGAGTTGACATAACATTGACCAAAAGTTTCTAAAATTTGGTACTTTAGTTAGCCTAGGCAGTCTGTGATTTCCATTCAGTTTTCTGAACAAATGAATACATCACAAGGACACTCATTATTACCTTGGGGCGGAGGGGGAAGGCCCTCCAAGGGGCTGGGCACTTCCAAAATGATACCATTGACCTATATAAGCTTTTAGTCTGACCCTGTAGCATTACTGATGAAGCCTCTGGAAAATATAAACACATTTCTACCAAAGAAAAAAGAACATGGGAACTAAAGAAAATAAGAAAAACCGTCCCTTAATGTTCCTGACAATACCTACTTTTAATTTTTAGTGACAACATTTTCCAGTGGGTAAAAAGGGTCCTTCAGGTCACCCTCACCTTCAGGTCAACTATATCTGACTCTACTGTAACACCTGAGCTTCCCATTTCTAGCCTTTACTCAATGCCTTAACACAAAGATATTTCAGGTATGAACTACATTAATATACAGCCACAAAGATGGATCTCAAAAACATAACAGTGCATGAAATAAGCACAATGCAGAATGATATGTTCAGCAGGTACCATTTATGAAAATTTAAGCACACACGCAAACAAAACTATATATTATTCAAGATACAGACATACATACACGTGTTACATTTTATTACTGTAAAAATATTATTTCCATGTAGTGTTACTTATTGTATTACAAATACACACACACACACACACACACACATATATATATATATATTTTTTTTTTTTAATGAATTAGAAGTACAACAAACTCATGAGAGTAGCTGCCAATGGGACAAAAGGAAGAACAGGATCAAGGATGGTGAGTAAAGGGAAATTTTGTTTTATTTTATATTCGATTTTGAAGGAAAAAATGACTGGCAGTAAATACAACATGGGTGATTGTACATAATTTTATGTAGTTTTCTGTATTTTTTTCCTCAAAATTAAAAAGGGAGAGTGGGAGGAGGAAGGGGAAAAAAACGGGTGGGAATCTTCCTTGATGAACTGAATATAAGGTAACATAATGATCAAATTATAAGCATGGGCACGTAACATAAAGGTTAGATTGTCTGCACAGAACCGGAACAACAGACACATCATATGCACACGCGCACACGCACACACACGGAGGCACGTGCACATCTCTAACGGCAGCTGTACACACACAAAGAAACATAAAAGGTGAAACTTGGCAGTGTTGTACAGTTGTTAAAAGCAGTGGTTCTAGGGGCGCCTGGGTGGCACAGCGGTTGAGCCTCTGCCTTCGGCTCAGGGCGTGATCCCGACGTTACGGGATCGAGCCCCACATCAGGCTCTTCTGCTATGAGCCTGCTTCTTCCTCTCCCACTCCCCCTGCTTGTGTTCCCTCTCTCGCTGGCTGTCTCTGTCTCTGTCGAATAAATAAATAAAATCTTTAAAAAAAAAAAAAAAGCAGTGGTTCTAGGACAGTTCACAAAAAGAGATACAAATGGCCTTTAAACACATTAAAGGAAGTTCACCTTCAATCCTGAGAGAAATAAAAATTAAAATTCACAGTGATACCATTTCTCACCTATCAAGCTGATGAAAAGGAAAAGCTTGACCACACTCAAATGATGAAGCGGTGGAAAAACGGGCCCCTCGTATATGACCGGTGGGAGTGCAAAATGGCACAATAACTATGGAGAAGAATTTGAAAAAACAATGCTATCTGTGCATTTACTCTCTGCCCCAGTCACCTCGCTCCCGGCATTCACCCAGAAGACAGCTTTTCAAAAGCACAGAACATATGCAAAATGGGATCACATTCACTGCAGCCTTATCTATCACTGTTAAATATTATAAAAAACTAAATTCCCATCTATAGGGAAATTGTATAAACGTATATGATATTCAGTTGACTACGAAGATGAGAAAGATCACTAAAGGGGCGCCTGGGTAGCGCAGTCGTTAAGCGTCTGCCTTCGGCTCAGGGCGTGATCCCGGTGTTCTGGGATCGAGTCCCGCATCGGGCTCCTCAGCTGGGAGCCTGCTTCTTCCTCTCCCACTCCCCCTGCTGTGTTCCCTCTCTGCTGGCTGTCTCTCTGTCACATAAATAAATAAAATCTTTAAAAAAAAAAAAAGATCACTAAAAGATTTCTGTAAGAGAAAAAAGTAAACTCTAAAGAAAGATAGTTAGTATTCTACTTCATGTGTAAAAAGAAACCAAAGGATAAACTAGAAATTAAGGGAAATGATTACCTACAGGGATGGATGGAAATGGTGCAAGGTATAGATATAAGAATGGGATTTCTCAGAATATACCTTTTCCTACAGTTTGATTTTTAAATCTTGTAAATGTTTCACATATTCAAAAATACAATTAAATCAACAAAAATCAGAAAAAGATGAATACCTGAAAAACACTGAATACAAATAGAAAGAAATGAATCTCACTTTTTAATTAGCTCACAACTACAAAGAAAACTAATTCCAGTACCTTTTGAGCAGTACTGACTGTTTGCCTTTAGTGATGTATTCTAAGAACAGAAAGACTGAAAAAGTCATAAACTTCACTTAACAGGTTCATAGTTAGAAATGACAGTGGTATAGTAATTCTGAAACTATTATAGAATTGGCCAAGTGAGGTCATATTTTGTTGCTGCTGGAAGCAGGGTTCTCCACACAGGAGAAGGGAAATACAAATACAGAATGAGAAAAGGTGACAAAGTTGCACTAAACTTGAACTATCAGTAAGAACACTTGGTTTGAAATATATAAATATTTATTTCCTAGCTCTGTCTACTGTGAGGGCTGAGAAGCAATAAACACACCTAGCTTCTAAATCTTGGTTTCTGAACACCATTCCCCACTGAAAGAATCAAGGTTCTTGAGAGAAACGAATGATTCCAGGCTTGAGGGGGAAAAAAAACTATAAAAATGGCCTGAAACATCTCACAGAGCCAGAAGGCAAGGACGTATTCAAAGATCACTGGAGAAATGTCAAAAGGATACAGGAACCACGCGGGCCAAAAGTGGGGCAACTTGAACATCAAAAATAATAATGAGGCTGGGGCACCCGGGTGGCTCAGTCGGTTAAGCAGCTGCCTTTGGCTCAGGTCATGATCTTGTGATCTCGAGGTCCTGGGATCCAGCCCCACATTGGCTCCTTGCTCAGCAGGGAGTCTGCTTCTCCCTCTGTCTCTCCCTGCCTGACCCCCTCCCCTGCTCATGCTCTCTCTTTCAAAAAAATAAATAAAATCTTCGGAAAAAAAGAGAAGAAAAGTAACAGAATTAGAAAAATAATTTTTCAGGTGCCAATATAATGATTTATTCAGCCAAACTTCATCAGCGTATGCTAAAAACATGAAATGAGAAAATGCTGGGGGAAGAAGATACTCACAAACTATCATCCATCAGACCAAGGATTAATTACAAAAAGAAAAAGGTGCCTTTGTAATGAAAAATCTGGCAAACACCTGAATCCAGCAATTAAACTGAATAGCACCAGAAGATGGTGCAAATAGGCACTCTGTGCTTCCTCCTGTGAAATAATGGGGTGGTCCAGCATCACCTCTGGAGTGTGTTTGCCAAAAACATTTCATCCGGATGTAATCAGCGAATTGAGATTGGAGGACAGCCTAAGAAATGACTGGCCTGACTGCCCAAAAGAGCCAAAAGACGGGGATAAAAAGAAAAGGTCAGAAGAGAGAGAGACAGACTAGAAACATAAAAATTAAATGCAATGAATGATCCTTGAAGAGATCCTCCTGAATCTAGTCTGGGGGTGGGGGAGGGGCAAGGGAGAGGTGGGGGGGGGGGGAGACTCAACTGCTTCAAAAGCCATTACTTAATAATAAGGGAAATCCGAATAGAGATGATATATTATATAATAGACAATATTACTATAGCAAGGTTAGAATGTATTACCCATAATAATGATTTTGAAGTTAAGCAGGAGAATGCCCTTGTTTATCCGACATACACACTGAAGTATTTGAAAGTAAAAATAGAGGCGCCTGGCTGGCTTCGTCAGTAGAGCATGCAGACTCATGACCTCGGGGTTATGAGTTCGAGCTCCACGTTGGGTGTAGAGATTACTTAAAAATAAAATCTCTAAGATTTTTTTAAAATAAAATAAAGGTAAAAAAAAATATCCTGATTATCTGCAATTTATTTTCAAAGAGTTCAGGGGAACAAAAAAGCATATACACAAACATACTCAGGGCAAACATGACAAAAAGCTGGCAGGTGAAGAGAACGTGGGTGTTCACTATATTCATCTTTCAACTTTTCTATACGTCAGCAACTTTTCAAAATAAAAAGCTGAGGAAAAAGAGGAAAAAATCCCACCAATACTCTAGTCCTGGTTCTGCCGCTGACTAGCTGTGAGACCAGCTAACTAACCTAACCTCTGTGCCTCAGCTTACTCACCTAGAAAATGAAGATAATTGTGGAACTTATTCCTAGCTTGTTGGGAAAATTAAATACGGTGATAAGTGCAGAGTGCTTGGCACAAGGGCTGGCACCTGTGTCAAGTCCTCCCTCATGTTTGCTACCGTCAGCGGCAGCAACATTACCATATACTCTCCGTCCAAACTCTCGCAACTCAGATATCGTACAACTCTAAGTTAGAAGCCTGTGCTGAGAGAAGTGCTTAGGACTGAAAGACCCATTCCTTGTATTAAAACATAAGGAAGGGCGCCTGGGTGGCTCACTCGGCTCAGGTCATGATCTCAGGGTCCTGGGATCGAGCCCCGCACTGGGCTCCCTGCTCAGCGGGGAGTCTGTTTCTCCCTCTCCCTCTCCCCCTCCTCCCTGCTCATGCTCTGTCGTGCATGCGCTCTCTCTCAGATAAATAAATAAAATCTAAAAAAAAAAAAACCTCACAAGGAAAAGCTAAGGAGAGACGCTCCTCAAAAAACTAATCTTAGCCAAAACAAGATTTCCCAAGTCCCGAAGGGATCCTAAATAAACCTATCACAGCTTATCTAACCCTCTATTGTGGGACACTGGGTTGTTTTTCGTTTGTTTTAAATTTTTTGGAACGGTATGATCAATATCCTGTTACATGTCTCTGAGCAAGTGTGACAGAATTTTTCTAGAAACTGACTTTCTCTTATGTACTATTCCCTTTACTCTAGATTATTCCAGGAGCTATAACTCTACCGCTTTATGAATTTGCTTTTATTATTGCTATTTTTAAGTAAGGAAGTAAGTAAATTATGTAGGCCATTAAAAGGAATAATTAGCTCTATATGTACCAACAGAGAACTCAAAAACTTTAAAAAGGAAGTTGCAGAATAATAGATATAAGACCATGCGTGTGAATTCTAAAAACACACAGACCAACTTTATATTGTTCACAATAATACCAAGACAGTACAAGTATAAAAACACATTCAGGAAGGATATATGCCAACCTCTCGACGGTGGTTTCCTCTGGGGAAAGAGGGAGGGGAATGGGACTGGGCAGGGGAACAAACGGGACCACAACTTCCTCAGTGATGTTAATTTCTTGAAAAAGAAAAGCGATCCGAAGAAACTCTTAAAAAGCATTTTTCCCATTAAAAAATCAACAGAAGGAAAAGGAAAAATGCAGGCAACCAGGTTCAGGATGAGTGGAACCAGGATCGGGCAGTGCATGGCTTAAAGACTCGCAACACTCTGTCCACCTCACCCTCGGGGGTCTCTCAGGGGAGAAGAAATGCCCATCATGATGCCCCTTCTGCCGCATTCTCACGCGCCCTCTCAGGAGGCCACACCGGAGCCCCACAAGTGGGCTTGACTTGCATCTGACACGTGGGCCAGGCCTACAAACTCTCATTGAGGGTAGCAAGTTGTCCTGGGGGGGGGGGTAACTTTTCCCTCCTGAAAAACCCCTGCAGGGTTCTCTTTTTCTTCCAACTTACCTGACGGAAAGGGTGAAGTCTCCAGGGTTACTTTTACTGGGCCTTGCCAAAAAACTGCCATCAACTCCTCTTGTCAACAGCAGGTTTTCTGCCTCCACGCCAGTGATGTTTGGGTGAAACCATCTTGAATGAGAGAAAAATAGAGAAAGCAATGAAGACCAAAAGACTCCATCAGCACTACTTTCCACACCATCACAGCTAAAATGCCATGCGTAGAGTGGCTAATAAAAATATAAAATGGGACCTTCCCTTCCTCTTCCCCCTCTTCTCCTTGGTCACTGCCCCCTCGACTTCCTCTTGGTAGGAGCCTGGGATCCTGCTAGCGCAGTCGGTAGGGCCCGGGGCATGGTCAGTGGGACTGGGCCTGGGGGTATGAGTATTAAGCCGAGCCCGAAGTCTGGAAAGATAGTCCATGTGGTCAGGAGATTGAACACATAGAGCAGAATTAAACAAGTAAGGAAAGAAACTAGTGAATAAATAAACATATTAAGGATAATGAGAGCCAGGTTTCCCACTATTGGAGAGGGGATACAAATATGGAAAGGGAGAAAACCAGAATAAACCAGATTAGAAGTGGAGGTAATGTAAACTCTAGTTTTTAATACACATATAGAGACCGCTATAGAAACACAGATGTATGGTTCTGTGTATGTCTACGTGCATTTGTGCGTGCATATACATAACGTTTCTTCCTAGCTCTCTTCTAAAACAGCCAGGAAGCAACGACACCCCAGTAGCCATCAGCAAAACCAGCATCGTTTTCATGGTTTCTAAATACCATTCTCCAACAAAAAGAACTGGGTTCCTTGGAGAAAGAGCTGATTCCAGGTCTGGGGCGCTAACAGTAAGATGAGCTTGGAACACCTCACTGTACCACAGTACTCTGCTCGGGGTTGGGGGGCCTGCTTCTCCCTCTCCCTCTGCCGCTCCCCGTGCTAGTGCTCTCGAGCTCTCTCTCTCAGATAAAAAACTA